>NW_012267436.1:1188732-1189550 GCF_000151885.1 Dipodomys ordii
GGAGGAGGCTACAATGCTTGATAAGAAATGTACTCATTATCTTACCCATGTAATTGTAACCCCTCTGTACAGTATTTTCACAATAAAAAAAAAGAAGACGATGCTCTATATTATCACATCTCACACAGGATATCTCAAAGGAAGCAAATTTAAAAAGCAGAAAATGGGAGAAAACAATAAATTTTAGTAAGATTTTAGGATACTAAGTATGTTCAAGCCTAGAATGAAAAAAATCACTAAAATTTTAACAGTAATTAAAAAGAAAAGTATTCCTCAGATCAAATAGTCTTCTATACCCAAATTCTTCCCAATAAATTCAAACTCATCTGCCCTCCTGATAATTACCATATAGCTATAAGCATTATTGAAGTAAAGTTCTTAATAACTAGCTTTTATTGTTTATACAAACATAGCAACCTTAAGATCTGGAGCTAATTTCCCTTCATGTTCATGACAATGTTAAAACAAAATTTTTAAAACTAACTTCAAAGAAGATAAGGGTAGCAGGATGCTGGTGGCACACGCCTGTAATCCTAGCTACTCAGGAGGCTGAATTCTGAGCCAGGCAGGAAAGTCTTCAAGATTCATCTCAAATTAACCACCAGAAAACTGGAAGTGGCGCTGTAGTTCAACTGCTAGGGCACTTGCCTTGAGCTGAAGAGCTGAGGGACAGTGCCCAGGCCAGAGTTCAAGCCCCACAAAAGAAGAAAGAAAGAAAGAAAAAGAAAGGAAGAAAGGAAGGAAGAAAGAAAGAAAGAAAGAAAGAAAGAAAGAAAGAAAGAAAGAAAGAAAGAAAGAAAGAAAGAAAGAAAGAAAGA
>NW_012267436.1:1195433-1211393 GCF_000151885.1 Dipodomys ordii
AAAAAAAAAAGAACCTCGGGGAAGGGAGGGAGGGAGGGGATGGTAGGGGGAAAACAATGGAGGGGGTAACAATGTTCAAGAGGAAGTGTACTCATTACCTCACTCATGTAAGTGTAACCCTCTGTATAGTATCTTTACAATAAAAAAAAAAAGTCTCCATCTTAAGTTGGCCTGGGCAAAAGTGTGAGACTGAATCTGGAAAAAAAAAAAAAAAAGGCTGAGGTGGCTCAAATGGCAGAGTACTTGCCTACCAAGTGTAAGACCCTAGTAATTTTAAAGATTATTTAATGAATCGAGTGTTATAGGGATCATATAAGACAGTGTGCTAAAGATTATATATTTGAGTTCGTCTGAAATTATAAATCCTTACCAGTAATATGATGGAATTAGCAAGAGAGGCCTCTTGAGGTGATTGGACTCATGAACAGATCAGTGCTCTTATAGGAACCACAGATTGATCTTTCCTCTCTTTTGGCCATGTGAGGGTACAGTGAGAATATGTTAATCTATAACTGAAAAGAGTCCTCACTATGTCAGTTCCCTGATCTCAGACTTCCAACCCCCAAAACTGTGAGAAATACATTTCTGTTGTTATACATTGATGATACTTTGACAAAGCATAGCAGCTCAAATGGTTAGAGTAGAAAAATATATAATAAAGCATGCCTATGTCAGCAGAGCAGAGCAGCATGCCCATCATCCCAGCACTTAAGAGATAGAGGCAGAGTGTTTGCAAATTTAAGGACAGTCTGAATTATATAGCAAGACCCTGACAAAAACAAACAAACAAACCAAAGCCTTGAACTAGTGGCTCCAACCTGTAATCCTAGCTACTCAGGAGGCTGAGAACTGAGGATCTCAGTTTAAAGCCAGCCCCAGCAGGAAAGTCCATGAGACTCTTATCTCTAATTAACCACCAGAAAACCAGATGTGGCACTGTGGCTCAAAGTGGCACTGGCCTTGTGCTAAAGAGCTCGGGGTCAGCACGCAGACCCAAAGTTCAAGCCCCACAACTGACAAAACAAAAACAAAGAAAGAATTCACATATAGTATGTGTTCAAATCATCACTTTACTTTTTTCCCTGTATCCTAATATTAACTCATTCTGAAAGCCTCTATGTACCACCTAATATGTTTATTCTCTTAGGGCCAAAATATTACAATTCTAAACAATTTTCTGTGTTGGACCCTTTTAAAATATGAATTTATCTTATGTCTTAAAGTTCTCTTTTCCAGCTTACAAACATTAGTCTTCCATGTGCAATGGTGTTTTGTTAGCTATTTTCTTTCCCATGAAGATATTCTACTTCACTTACAATACTATGAAAGTGTTACTTGCTAACTAGCATTCTAGGTGGATTTCAAACAGATCAAAATGGGACTATAAAACCTCATGCAGAGACTAAGAGCTAAATTTCTCTGCAGTCTTGACATCTGAAATGACCACATTGCCTCTGCATTGCTAATAAACTATTTTCACTCTGTACTCAGAACTATTTGAAATTTAAGAGCAAAATTCCATATTAACTCAAGATAAAGTTGATTTAATTAGATTAGATGAAGACAGATCCTTCAATTTTTTTATTGTAAAAATAACATACAGAGGGGTTACAATTACATGAGCAAGGTAATGAGTACATTTCTTATCAAGCATTGTTGCCTCCTCCTTTGTTTCCCATTACCATCCTTTCCCATCTCCCCACCCCATCCCTGCCCCACCAAAGTTGTAAAGTTCATTTTTTAACATAACGTCTTGTACATCTCATTGTTGCAATGGCTCCACCTGTATCCCTATTTAAACAATTTGTTTTTTCCCTTCCCCTCCACAAATTATACCAACATCAAATACTGTGAAAACAGCGGTTATATCATGGGGGAGGGACATACAAAGCAACAAAGAAATATCTTATAAATATGTTATAGAAAGCCCATGGATTGGGAGAAGATCTTCACTAGCCATACAATGGCCAAGGGTCTCATATCTAAAATATACCTGGAACTCAAAAAATTAAATCCCCCAACAACAAATCCTCAAAGAAACAACTGCCCAATAAATAAGTGGGCTAAAGACTTAAAGAGAAACTTCTCTGAAGAGGAAAGAAGGATGGCCAATAGAAACATGAAGAAATGCTCAACCTCTCTAGCCATAAAAGAAATGCAAATCAAAACAACATTGAGATACCACCTCACCCCAGTTAGAATGGCTATAATCAAGAAATCTAATAACAACAGATGCTGGAGGGGATGTAGACAGAAGGGAACATTACTGCATTATTGGTGGGAGTGTAAACTTGTTCAACCACTTTGGAAAGCAGTATGGAGGTTCCTCAAAAGACTCCACATAGAGCTCCCCTATGACCCAGCAATTCCACTTTTGGGCATTTACCCGAATGATTACAAACAAGACCATACTAAAGCTACCAGCACAACTATGTTTATTGCAGCATTATTTACCATTGATCCTTCAATTTTTTGATCCTGTTACTCATCAATTCATTTGCTACAAATGAAAAACATGGCAACATCTTAACATCTTCATAATAATGGGAAAGTCAATATTGAACAGAAAGGAGTCTATTACACAAATGTAGTAATCTTCTGTTCTTACACATTCAACTATCATTGTACTGCATTATTCAACCAGTTGTCTTATGATTGGTTTTTTATTCAATTCACATTTATTCACATTGTATAAATGCTGACTTCCTATAAAAACTAAGATAGCAATGATAAATAGCATTATGTCAAAAATGTTTTATATCATATTCTCTCTTGCTTTCAGGCTTTGTAGCTTTGTTATCTACCCACAAATCCCTACCCCCACCAGCATTTGACCTATATCAAACTTCTTTGTCTCAGCTAATATATCATTTTTTATTAAACAATTCTTTGATCACCCAAATCTCAATTAGATATACTTCTTGTGGAATTCAGAATTATTCTGTATTTATTCTGTTTTTTTACATTAACATTCACCAGATTACAAGCCTTGGGGGCCATCAATGTAGTAAGCAACATTACATCTGGCCAAGCCTTAAGGAAACGTTCAGGACAACAACAAAAGATCTAGTTACCCATCATGTCTTAGGATAGAGAGAACTGACTCCATCTTTACTCCATCTACCTCCAGATTGAAGTCTAACCTTCTAATCATCCATCACCCCCCAGGGCTGGTATCCCACATGCCCACTAGGTCTCCGAACTGTGTGATCACAAATATGTATCAGTCAAGATTTAGAAAATAATTCACACAAAAAGCCAGGTTTCTAGTATTTATTGGGGGTCAAGGAAGGATCTGGTAACAGTAAGTATACACTGCACCAGAGGAAAATTTCAGCTGCAGCTGAAGAACAGCATACCCCCTTAGACTGCATAATCCTCAGTACACTCATTTACACAGCTGTTTAATCCCCAGAATAAATTGAATGTACAACATTAAATGTAATTTACTCCTATCCTTGTCCAAGACTTCTTTTCTTACCCATCCTATATACTACAACAGTACAGTCAACATGTTTTTTTCTAAGTAAGTAAATAAAGCAGTTTACATTTTTTAAATAATAATGCCATGAGGTTAGGAAATATAGGATCATCTTTTCCAAAAAAAAAAAAGAGAGAGAGAGAGAGAGAGAATGAGGAACTCCTGAGGTAGTTAAACAATTACAGTTGGAGAAATGGCCAATCTAAAGCACACTAACTACATTTTTGCCCTGGAAAAAAATTTCTAATGCTCAACTGCATTATCTCTAGAGGAAATAGCAATGTGAATAATAATCTAACTCCAGAGTAGTCAACCCTAAAGGAAAAACACTGGCATCATATCAAACCACCAAACTAAACTAAATAATCCCAACGTGATATACTAAAATAGCAAACTACTTAATAGCATTCATCATGACTTTGCATTACCTCCACTAATCAAAACATCCTACAAGTCAATTTATAAAGGATTTTATGAGTATAGAAACATGTATCATGACACAGTCAATGCACTTTAACAGTACTATAGAAGTGTGCATGTATACCTATATATATATATATATGTATCTATAATCAAGTAAAAATTAAATCAATGAATTAAAAATTATCTATAATCTTATATTTGTTGTAATACAGGAGCCCCTCTACTCCCTATCCAATTATAATGTATAATTCTGGTACCAACCTGTCAGAGAAAATACACAAACACATGTGTACTCTGGGACTCAAAATTCACAACCAAATATAAGAGTTATACACTACATAGTAAAGCCAATATAGAAAGCAACTTGGACTTTTATGTCACAGTATACACAAATTCCAGATGCATTATACTAATGGGAAAAAGCATTCAAATCATTTCACAATTGCATAAATACTAGCATATATTAGTATTACAATATGATAGTACATTAAAAATAGTATAAATATGTGAACATGAAAAAATAAAAACATTTGAGACTCACTATAAGATTTGTGACAGTGAGTACAAATGACAATATTTTAAAAACTAATAAGGAAAACCTCCCAAAGGAATAGAAGAATGAACAAAGGAGATGAATGCATAATTCACAAAAGAGAAATATGGATAAACATGTGTAAAAATGTTTAGTCAACTAATGATTAGATAAATGCAGCAAAAACAGCACATGGAATTTTAAGGATCTAAAGAAAATACTAATACAGGCTGTCAAGAGTACAAGGAACAGGGGGCTGGGAAGGTGGCTCAGTGGTAGAGCGCTTGCCTTGCATGCATGAGGCCCTTGGTTTGATTCCTCAGCACCACATAAACAAAAAGAAAAAAGCCGGAAGTGGCGCTGTGTCTCAAGTGGTAGAGAGCTAGCCTTGAACTGGAGAGCTGAGGGACAGCGCTCAGGCCCAGAGTTCAGGCCCCATGATCGGACCCATAAACAAAAAATAAAAAAGAGTACAATGAACAGACTCTGAAAATATCAGTAAGAACGTAAATGAAAAATAAATGTGGAAAACAATTTTTAACAGGCAATAGGAACTTGAAGAATGTTTATATTCCTTAATCCAGTAATATAATTTAAAGAAATGTCTCAGAATCTATTTTAAAGACATAATCTTAAATACATAAGAAGTTAAATCACATAGTTGGTGGTTTGGTTTTTTTTTTTTTTTTCTGTTGTTGTTTTTGGTTGTGGGGCTTGAACTCAGGGCCTGGGTACTGTCCCTCAGCTCTTTTGCTCAAGGTTAGCATTTTGCCACTTTGAGCCACAACTCCACTTCTGGTGGAGTGGTTAATTAGAGATAAGAGGTTCATAGGGACTTTTCTGCTTGGGCTGGCTTTGGGCTGCGATCCTCACATCTCAAACTCCGAGTGAGCTACCAACACCTGGCTACAACATTGGTCTTTTAATATTTTTAAAACACAAAAATTAAACTAATTTAGTAAAAGTATCCTACAAAATTAAGAAGTGTAAGGGAAGGGGTAAGGAGGGGAGGGATGGTTAAGAATGGTTGAAAGGGATGACACTGATAAAGATACATTCATAAACTGCTTTGTTATTTATTTAATTTTTATTGTTATTGTAAAGGTGATGTACAGAGGGGATATATAAGTCAGGTAATGAGTACATTTCTTTTTGAACAGTGTCACTCTTCCTTCATTGTCTCTCAGATTTTCCCTCCTGACTCCTTCCCCCACAAGTTGTATAGTTCATTTTCAACAAGTGTCACTGCTGCATTTGTTTACCCTTTGTCCCACCATTTCTGTGCTCCCCCATACTCTCACTAAAACTGATAAACTTGCATATAAGACAAAAGGTACAGAAATTAAAAACAGCAACAAAGGAAGGGGGGGAAAAGCAAAATAACAAAAAACCTCATTTCCATTTCTCGAAGTTCATTTCAATAAGCATCTTTTTATATGATCATATGCACATAGCTACTAAGCTTTTGTGATCCACTCCTGAAAATATCCTCCTTTGTTTTATATGAATGTTTACAGACCTGTATAATTTATCATGTCTAAATGTTTTTTTTTTTTTTTTGGGTCCGGTCATGGGCCTGAACTCTGGGCTTGAGCACTGTCCCTAAGCTCTTCAGCTCAAGGCTAGTGCTCTACCACTTGAGCCACAGCGCCACTTCTGGCTTTTTTCTTTTTGCTTATGTGGTGCTGAGGAATCGAACCCAGGGCCTCGAGCATGCAAGGCAAGCGCTCTACCACTGAGCCACCTTCCCAGCCCTATCATGTCTAAATGTAATTTGTTGTCTTTTACCAACCAATGTGCTTACTTGTAGATTTATAGGCAACCAATGTGCTTACTTATAGATTTATAGAGCTTCACTATAACTCAGTAATTCCACTCCTGAGCATTTATACAATAGACCACAAACAAAGAGATATGAACCTACCAGCACAACCATGTTTATTGTAGCATTGTTTACCATAGCCAAGATATGGAATCAACACAGAAGCCCCTCAGTGAACAAATAGATAAAGAAAATATGATATATATACCCAATGGAATTCTATACTTCCATCAGAAAGACTGATATTGCCCCATTTATAAGGAAATGGAAAGACTTGGAAAAAATTATATTAAGTGAAGTAAGCCAGAACTAAAGAAACATAGGTTGCATGGTTTCCCTCATTTGTGGTTAACTGCTTGTTAAATAGCATCTCCTTTGTACAACTACCTAAAGATAATAAAAATAAATAAATAATATTTTACTTAGTGGTAGAGTCTTGTCCAGCATGCTCAGTGCCCTGGCTTCAATCCTGAGCAACACAACAAATAAAATAAAAATTAATAAATAAACATTTAAAAAATAAAAAGTAACATATGACTCTCCATATGAATAAATTTTTTCATCAAATGTGATGCTTAAATAGGCTATATAATTAGAAAAATATTTAAATGTAAATGTGTAAAATAAGATAACTATATATACAACATGGTTAAGAATGCATTTTAAAATATACAGCTGTAGGAGACAAAAACTCTACAGTAAAGTCAGCACAAAATTTAGTAACAGTGGTCTTACTACATTCTTTTGAGCTTTCTTTCTACTTCTTAGTGTTTTCTGTTAGAAATTTATCACATATTCATTTATCTGTTCATCTATTAAGGAATACTTTATTTGTATTTTTTGGGGGGGGTCCGGTCGTGGGGCCTGAACTCTGGGCCTGAGCGCTGTCCCTCAGCTCTTTAGCTCAAGGCTAGTGCTCTACCACTTGAGCCACAGCGCCACTTCCGACCTTTTTCTTTTTACTTATGTGGTGCTGAGGAATCCAACCCAGGGCCTCAGGCATGCAAGGCAAGCGCTCTACCACTGAGCCACCTTCCCAGCCCCTCTTTGTATTTTTTTACTATTAGAAATAAGGATATGCAAGGGTTTTGTGTGGACATGTTTTAAATTTTTTGGATCAGTGTCCAAAAGTGCAAAGTTGGGTTGTATGTTGAATATATATCTATTATCTTAAGAAATTGCAAAACTGTTTTCCAGAGTAGATGTAATATTTTTCACGCCCATCAACAATCTATGGAAAATCTTGTTTCTGCTTATCCCCTGCAGTATTTGATTTTGTCACTGGTTTTCATGGTAGCCATTTTAATAGGTATTACGGTGCTTATTTGTTATCTATCTACCCTCTTTGGTAACTGTCTGACCATGTCTACTGCTTATATTCTAACTGGATTGCTTGCTTTTTTACTGTTAAGTTTTAAAATACTAATCAGCAATAAAGAAAAATGGATTCTTGATTCATAAAAAGCCAATCTCCAAATGTCCATACTGTACACGTCTATTCATATGACATTCATTAAATGATAAAACTATAGAGATAAAAATAGATTAGTGTACCCAGGATTTGAAATGATAGGAGATAGAAGTGTGACTATAAAGGAGTGGTGTGGAAAAGTATTCCATGGTTATGCAGTAGTTTTGTATCTTTATAGCAGATTCGTAGTAATACATATACCTAATCAAAACTAAGCACACACAATGTACCCATATCAATGTCTTGGCTTTGATATTGTCCTGTATGGAATATACAGACATTGAGGAAACTATGTGAAGGGCATACAGTATTTCTCTGTACTACCTTTGCAATTTTCTGTAAACCTATAATTACTCCCAAATAAAAAAAATCAGAAAAAAGGTGACACTGTATGTAGCCAACAAAACATAAATTATTTAACAATTTAATTAATCCTATGACTTTTTGCACACACACACACACACACACACACACACATGCACACACAATGCCAACAGCTGATACTGAGTATTTGGAGAACAGACAAAAAGGTAAACAAAAGAGAAGCAAGGAAATAACTTAGGAGACTATTTCATCTCTTCTGAAAAATATCAGATGGCTGGTCAGCAATAAAATCCAAATTTCACAATCCTGAAATTTTACAATAAAGGTTACCCAAAGACTAATTGTACTCAAGTGTTGATTGAAAATATAGATGAATCAGCTAGTTAACTAAGAAAAATGGCCAATCCTGAGCATTTTTGTGCAAAAAAATTATACCAAGTTCCATCTACTTTTTATCTGTTTTAATCCATCAACTACCATTTGAGTTAAGTTTATTACCTTAAAACAGTGGATTGTGGAAGCTAAATCCCACAATCCAAGCATTACTGATAGGAAGTAATAGACCCAAGACTCAAATTCAAGCAATCCAACCACAAAGCCTTAGGTCTTCTTAATCTGTCATTTAATACTGTTTCCATCTTTATTTGTGAAAAAACAAAATGGAGGAAATTAAGACTGAGATGAGGTGGTCAGAACCTTTAAAAGGTACTTTAGAGGAAAACCTATGAAAACACAATTGCTTTAATAGATGCTACAATCATTTCCTATTTAATGAATTAACATTAAATAAGTTTTTGATTAGAAGACCTACATTAATAAGCCTAAAAGCATCTATGCAGGCATATAAGTAAAATGCAATGAAACATAAATCTATTCAAAATTTTTCCTACCTTTGATGTGGAAGATATTAAATGCCTTCTAAACATCTCTTCCTAAATGATCTGTGATTTCTAGTTTGAAACATTAATTTTATAAATGAGTCAATGTTTCACTTTTCCAAATTCCATAAAAAAACATACTACTAAATAAAAGAATTACAAAATACAATGTATAAAATGTTTTTCTCCAAAACTAGAAAAAAAATGAGTGATTATAAATAATAAACACAGTAGCAGGAAAGTAACCCTTTAAAGAAAGGCAGAGGGCTATAAAGAAAAATATAACCATCTGGCAACCATACAATACTTAAGGAAATGTTAGTGTTCTAATTGAGATCTAATTCAGTTTGATTTTCTTGTCAAGATAATTGCTTCAGTATTAATTAAATATGTCTCCTGCAGCTGCACAGAAAGCAAAACCTTACATTCTGTTGATTATATGGGATATACATCGCTCATTCAAGTCAAAATTGTTAGGCTCACGTTACACCAAAAATAGCTCTCATATATTGATTATTAACATCTCAGGGTTTGACATTAGTATTTTCTTCATAGATTAAGAATAACATTTCTTAAATCTTGAGAGGAAATTGCTGAGGATACCTAGAGATTAGTTAGAAAATAATTCAGTACCAACAATACTCAATTCTGAATAGCTCTTTTAGAAAAGCAATTTTTGTCTTAAATCTCCGGGGTACTGAGGCACTATCAATACATGTATTTTTGCATCTGACAAAATAAATATCAACATCACACTTATTTGCTTTATATTTTTTACTAACAAAGTAAATACATTTTCCCAAGAATGCTGAAGACCATCTTCCACAAAACAAAACTTAGCATTTCCCATTGCCTGATTTAGCACTTACTCCAGGATGATGAACTGTTAGGAAATTTTTCTATGTTATTTTAAATCTGCTATAGAATTTGAAATACCATTGCTTCATGAAATGGTGAAAAACAGCTGATCAGTATTCTTTGAAAATTAAATGTGCATCATATACTTAGTTATTAAACTATCATGCTAACTTTAGGTTGCTCATATCCTTTTAATTCTATTATCATTACCTCACTACTTTCTACCTCTTTAATAACCAGTATGTGTTTCTTGCAGATCCCTTCCAAGCACTATAGGGTAGATTCCAGATATAAAGAGTAATGGGAATTCTAGTCTAATCAGAGTGGATTACTTGAATCATAGTTAAAGGCATATATCAAACAGCCTCTACCATTTCACACTCATGTTTCATCCTTTTCATTCTTTATTTATTTATTCATTCACTCATCAGCAATTACTTCTGAAGCTCCCAATGAAAGCTACGCACTCATCCTTACATTCTGAGAGATCACAGTCCAATGGACAATACAGGCAACTAAAACAGATATGGGATAACATAAGGTTAAAAGTGCCCCATAGGTACACAGGAAAGGTGCTTAACCTAGAATTAGGAAGTGATATGGGGAAAATAAAAACTATCCAAAGAAATTATATTTATGCTGAAGTCATCAAGAGTTAGCCAGGTGAGGCATGAAGAAGGATAAACCCCACACAGAATAAAAAGACTATTCAAGAATGGCTGTGGAACAAAAATGCATCTAACACAACCTAAAGTAAAAAGAGCAAAAGTGGAAAGGAGAAGGTAACTTCAAAATTATGAAAGATAAGCAAGAAAGGCACAAATCTGGATTTTATCCTGAGAAAGAAGGACTTATTAAGTGACTTGAAACATTTCTTTTGCTGTTTCCAAGTCGAATTTTGCAAAGATTAATCAAGCTGTTGTATAAAGAATTAATCAACAAGCAGTAAGACTGGAAGAGAAAAGCATAATAATTATAAAGTTCATTTAAAAAAAGAGATGAACTTGTTCAAAGTACACTGTATGGACTGAACTTCCTAATACTTGATGAATACAATTGTTTTAAAGATTCCTCATTTAATTTCCAGCATCACAAAAAGAAATTGTAGATTCTAATAAAGGAGAAAAATAGCCATGATTAGCTTGAGATTTTTAAATTCTCATACTAGACCTAAGGGTAATTGTCTTCTATCTTATCTTTTGGTTTTTAAATTGTTTTCATTTTTCTCCTCATTTAAGCATGTACATCTTAGCAAAGCACTAGTGGCTCACGCCCGTAACCCTAGCTACTCAAGAGGCTCATATCTGAGAATAGCAGTTCAAGGACAGCCCAGGAAGGAAAGTCCATGAGACTCATCTACAATTAAAAATAATAATAATAAAACAAAAGAACCCAAAGTAAAGCTAAGGCTCAAGTAGCAGAATATTATCCTTGAGTACAAAAGCTCAGGGACAGCATCCAGGTCCTGAATTCAAGCCCCAGGACCAACAACAAAAACAAACAAAAAGTGCCTCTTTACTGCAGAAAATGTTTAAAATACAGAAGAACACAAAGCAGAAATTTTAAATCACCCTATTGCTGTTACATAGGATAATCATATAAACATTTTGCTGTATATTTTTTACAAATGCATATTTATTTCATTTATAAGAGTAGAACCACATACTAAATTACTTTATGATCAGCATTTCTTCCCCATATATTTCTCTAAAAACGTGCAGTTTTCAGAACATGATCTCAGGTCATAATTGATGAGATATACAAGTTTTTAGCCTCCAACTGTAGAATTTCTGAAGGCAAAGACTCAAGTGATCCAATGTGCACTTAAGATTGAAAAACATTGCTGAAGAACATCATTAATAGCAACACATGCATCTACTTATTAATTAAGGTATAATTATTTATTTAATCATTCTAAAGGCTTAACAACTTAACCATTTAGGTGGTTTCTGTTTTTTGGTGAGATACTCCAGGTTATATCCCCAGAACTAGATAATCATTATCCTTAATGATTTTAACAGAAATAAACTCTCAAACTTGAAATTCTATGTTAAAGCTTAAAAGCTTAAATGCACACTCTTAAATTTTCTTTTATGGCCTAATTCTCTAATCCACTGTACTAGAACAGATGTTTCTTTCCAGTCTTAGTCATCATATGTTATCACTTTTATAAAAACTCTGCCAACATCATAGATGCTAAATGACAGCATATTGGAGCTTTAAAATATATTCCTCTTATTTTACTAATGTTTTATACACAATCGGTGTTCTTTTACTATTTTATAAAACTTATGCTAGTGCTCTCTAAAGACTTGAGTTATTTATTTATTTGTATAATATAAATATTTTCTGTTTACTTTTGAAATATTATTTTAAGCCTATATTTTGCATTGGTGTGGTATATATCTTCATAAATATAAAGTGATAAAACAATATTGACAGATTATAAATATCTAAAACTCATAGCCTACAATAAGATTATTTGTATTGTACTTCTGTGGGCTTTGACAAATGTATCCCATTAACAATATTACAAGAATAATCTTATTGCCCTAAAAATACCCTATTCACCTTTCTCTATCCCCTATTCCCTGGCATTTTTTTCCTTTCTCAACAGTTTTGCCTTTTCCAGAATATCAGATAGTTAAAATTATACATATACTGCCTTTTCCAATTGGCTCTCATAATAATATAGATGTATGCTTCCACCATGTTTTTTCGTGGCTTGATGTTCCCTTTCTAGTTTTACTTTTTTCTAATGTTTTACTTTACGGCTATATCAGGATTTATCCCTATATCTGTTGAATAGCATCATGACTGCTTCCAGCGTTTGACAGTTATACATAATGTTTCTGTAAACATTCCAGCTCAGATTTTTGCATGTGGCAAAACTTAGGTAATTATCAAAAAGCAGAGCTGTTCAATCATATGGTAAGACAGTGTAGGAAACTGTCAAACTATCATCTAAAGTGCCTGCACCATTTTGTATTCCTACTACAATGAATCAAAGTTCCTGTTGCTCATATTCTCTTCAACATTTGGTACTGTCAATTTTTGGGTGCTAGTCATTCTAGGATGTGTAACAGTATCTCCTTGACTTTGTTTACAATTCTATTTATCATCTATTCATACAGCTTTTCCATCTGCATATCTTCTTTTGATGATATGCCAAAGATTCAGAACTTTGGCTCATTTTTCAATCAGATAATCTGTTTTATTGAGCTTTTGAGTTCTTTGTATATTTTGCATACAAGTACCTTATCAAAAGTGAAATATTGGACTGTGAGGTGGCTCAGTGGTAGATTGCTTTGGTTTGATTCCTCAGCACTACATTAGCAGAAAAAGCCAGAAGTGATGCTGTTGTACAAGTGGCAGAGAATTAGCCTTGAGCTGAAGAGCTGAGGGACAGTGCCCAGGCCCAGAGTTCAGGTCTCATGACCAGAATAAAAAAAAAAAAAAAGTCAAGTATCAGCCTGGGCAATGTCACTTCTGATTGAATGTCACTTCTAATTATGGTAACTAAAATACAAGATGTTGTTTATTTTTAGTGGAATTAACCAATTTTTTCCAATAATTACTACATTTCCTCTATTTAACTAACCCCAAGATTATTAAGCTAACTAATCATATTGTCCAGTGTCCTGAGAAATTTGAATTTTCCTCTTTAATGTACAGTGTTTGTATGCAAAGTCTTTATTCTTTTCACTACTTACTGAAAATAGTGTTTTTGTCAATACATACTAGGATTTACAAACTCAATATTCTACCTTATTGTTCTGTCACTACTGCAGCTAACTACTCTGTACATTTTAATATGTAAGCACCAAATCACAAATGCCACAAAAACTAAGTAATACAATTGAACTTTCACTTCCAAATAAATTCTTGAATGTTTTTTTTAATTTTTACCTTCCAAAATGTTCATTTTATTGAACTTTTCATTAGAGTTTTGTTAACCTTATAATTTTCTATTCATCAACATGGTCTCTTCACTTATTAAAGTATTATACAAAATCTCTTTTTCACTTTAGCTTTCTATTTCCCACCTGTGAAGTTTGATTTTTGTAGCCAGTCACTAATCTCTATGTCTAAATATAAAATTTTTCCAATTGAATTTCTTTGATGTATATCAGAAATAATACTACAAGTTAAAAATAATTCTGTTCTTTAATTTTTACATAATTCACTTCATATTCTTACACTGAATTAATTTATATTAATAGTTAAATGATGATACTGATAAGGAGCACACTGTCTTACTTTAAAATATTAAAGATTTACATTCCAACATTTAAAAATATTTTCAAGTCACTGAATTCATATCCACCAATGACATATACATATTATTTTAGTCTACACATGTTGTTTTCTCTCTAATCTTACAAGGATTGAATGTGGCTGTCCAAAAGGTGCAATAATCTTACATGAAGTCTAAAATCTATGGTTTGGTAATGGATCTCCCATCTTCCTCAATGTGATATTTGCATTTATCCAAGACAATAACAAAATAGCCTAGTAATCAGTATCATTATCAACTCCTTAGTAAACTTTGTTCTGCCAAACAAGCACTTGAAACTCTTAATGAAATGAGGAAAAATTAAATATGATAATACTTGACAACAAAGAAAACCTTATTAACTTTTGTTCTGAAAAACACAAAAATTCTAACTTTCAAGAGATTTTATTTGCACTGGAAATGTGACTTAATGGTAGAGCACCTGCCTAACATGTGTCAGACCCTGAGTTCAAACTCCAGTACAGCCAAAATAACTTTTTTCTTAATTTATGTAAGAAAAGACTAGATTTAATTTATTTAAAAATCGGTCATAATAGCTTCAACAGCAACCATTCTAATGTTACTTTTCTAGTCAGTAAAACTAACAAATTCTAAAATAAAACAATCCTTATCATTTTTTCCTGATAAACAAGTGAAATATTACAATTATCAGAAATAAGTTAATGACAAAAATGTTTCAGTTATTGCTACAAAACAATCTACAGTCCCTACCCAACCTTCTTTGTGCCAATATTGGACTGGAACTCAAAGCCTGGGAACTGTCCTTAGTTTTTGGCTCAAAACTAGAGCTCTACCACCTGAGTTACAATTCCACCATGGGCTTTTGGGTGGTTAACTGGAGATAAGTGTCTTGCAGATTTTGCTGCTAAGGCTAACTTTGAACTGTGATCTACAGATTTAAAGCCTGTGAGTAGCTAGGATTACAGGCATGAGCCACTGGCACTCCCAGCTTTACAGTCCCTATTTTATTTTTTTTAATTTGCCAGTCATGGGGTTTGAACTCTGGGCCTGGGTGCTGTCCCAGAGTTTTTTCACTCAAATATTTTCTCATTCCTTTTAAATAGATATTAGAAGTAGGACTGCTAGAATCATTTTGTAATTTTTGGATGAACCCTCATTCTATTTTCTGTAATGGCTACACTAACTTAACATTTCTACCTACAATGTGCAAGGACTAGACTCTTCCCTCATATCATCCCGAGTATTTATTACCTTTCATCTTACTATTAAATAGAAAAGTTTTCTTGAGTTCTTTGGGCTATTTTCTTGAGCTCTATCTTAGACTGTTTTCAGAAAAGAGATAGCAGTACCAACTGAAAACAGATTACAGCATATGTAGGCAGTAATAAAGAATTAACTCATTCTTTTTACTTATATTTATCTTTTTAAGACTTGTAGCCCATGTAGAATCAAATCTAAAGATTACCTAAATACATGTTTCACAAAGTAACCATAATTATATTACCCACATTCAAACTCAGTGTCCAGATTACTGGATAAATGAATGATTTACAAATAAATTAATATATTTTAGTAACTACCTACACAATTCTAGAAATGGTAGAGGTAATGCAGAAATATGCATAACTACAATCATTTACCTCAACAGCTTGAGAATACAGAAGTTAATTTTTTTAATTACAAGCACACATTATGAATGTGCTGCTTAATTCCAATTATGAACTTTTATAAATGTCTTTAAATTTATGAATTTATTTTTAAAGGATAATATTAAAAAAAAAAAGTAGACACTAGAATTGTATCAAGAACCCAATGAGGGGCTGGGAAGGTGGCTCAGTGGTAGAGCGCTTGCCTTGCATGCATGAGGCCCTGGGTTTGATTCCTCAGCACCACAAAAGCAAAAAGAAAAAAGT
>NW_012267436.1:1211443-1232321 GCF_000151885.1 Dipodomys ordii
CCACAAAAGCAAAAAGAAAAAAGTCGGAAGTGGCGCTGTGGCTCAAGTGGTAGAGCACTAGCCTTGAGCTGAAGAGCTGAGGGACAGTACCCAGGCCCAGAGTTCAGGCCCCACAACTGGACCCCCCCCTAAAAAAAACCCAATGAAACAATGAGCCAATAGATTCTGCAAAGAACAAGATGTGTCGCATAAGAACTCTATATTCAAGACAGCTGATATTTGTAAGTATGGGGGGATGGGGGAAAGGGACTTGTGTCTCATTCGAAAACAACCATACTTGAGGAAACAAATGAGAATAACTATTTAATCTTGGACTAGAAAACAAGTGCAAAACAATAAACCAGAGGAAACGTTCATAAAGATGTGACTATATAAAACTACCATACACCAATGCAGTGGACAATAAAGGACAGTTCACAAAAAAATAAACTAGTCACAAAATATAAACCAAGCAGTAAGAAGGAGGTTATTTACAAAAACAAAAAAGAACAATCAACCAGCAGCATAGATAATAAAGTTACTGCTAGTAAAAGGCAAAAATTCTCATTCACAATAGAGCTGTCTAAAAATGCATATAAGTGCCACCCAGAAAAAAAACCATCAGTTTGTGTGTGTAAACACACACACAACTACATAAATATTTTGTCTGTCATTTGATTTTGTTTTTTAATTAATAAATCAGTAATATTATTTTATCAATTACTCACCATATCAATATTTATCAATTATTAACCATATTAACACAATCACTCAACATGAGACCCTTCTCTATGGAGGAAACTTTTCTCCTGTTAACCTACAGTATAGCTAGCACGAATGGAACTTTATATAGTTTTCTTAGACCTGGAGGTAGCATTGACAGACAAGAGAGCAGCAAGTCAGATAAAAGACTAGGTTTCTAATGACTTTGTTGTCAGGTCATTGACTAGGCTTGGAGGGTCTGCCACAAGAATTTCATGTTCAAGAAAAATAAATCACTCAGTAAATATTAACTATCAGGTTGACAGAGTGGATCAAAAGTGATAGTGTGCCTGCCCACAAATTTGAGGCCCCTAAGTTTATATAGTGTGTGTATATAATAATATATATAGTGTGTGTATATAGTGATAGTGTGCCTGCCCACAAATTTGAGGCCCCTAAGTTTATATAGTGTGTGTATATAATAATATATATAGTGTGTGTATATACATATATATGTATATACATATATATATACATGTATATACATATACATACACACACTATATGTGTATATATACACACACAAACATTACTATGGAGAATTATTTACTTACAATGAGAGTAATGACACCTCTAAAATTTATATATTATGTTCCTCAGATGTTGTACATTAATAATTATTCCAATTGAAATATATCTATATAACTAAAAGTTCTCAGAAAATAAAATCCAAAAAAATATATTACTATCCATCCAGCTCTTTCATCATAAAACTAGTATAAAGGTAATAGAAAAACATCTTCAAAAGAACAATATAGCTATGCCTTTGACCTTTTTATTTTTGGTCAGTGGTGGGGCTTTAACTTGGGGCCTGGGTGCTATCCCTAAATGCTTTTGCTCAAGACCAGCACTCTACCACTTGAACTACAGTGCCATTTCTAGTTTTATGGTGGTAAATTGGAGATAAGAGTCTCATGGTCTTTCCTGCCCCAAATGGCTTCAAAACATGATCCTCAGATCACAGCCTTCTGAGTAGCTAGGATTACAGGCATGAGCCACCAGTGCCCAGATGCCTTTGGCCTTTAAAGGATCAAACTATTCTAAGTTAATTGGAATAAAAGGAAAGAGTAGAGAAGGGAAGATATTAAAGGTAATGATATTATAGTAAAAGCAAAATCAGCAAATGAATAACTAATTAATAAAACGTATAGTGAAAAATAACAGGGTAAAATCATAAAAGCTCAAAATTCAAAGGAAATTTCTTGATAGTAAGTACACGAAGTATTTCTGGTTGTTAAGATAATTGGCATTTGTATTAGTTCCATGGCTAAGCTCTCACTCTGGCAAATATTTAATGAACCTAGGGGAAAAAAAAAAAGCAAAGGCTTAGTTACAGATGCAGTGTTCTAAATGCCTTTACCATGCATCTAATTGCCTTCACCATTCCCTATTTCCTCTGCTATTACTTCCCTGATACTGTGCACAGAGTCAACACAGAGCTTCTGTTTGCTTTTATAACAAAATTGGTCCTTTGAATATTACACTGCCAGCTGACAAGAAACAGAAAAACTAAGAAAATCAAAAACTTAATCATAAGTGGACATATTTTATGTTTTTTTTTTTTGGAGATAGGACCTCAAATTCAGGATTCTCCTGTCTATTCCTCCTGAGAGCTTTGGATTACAGGTGTATCACCATATCTGTCCATCTTCATTATTTTCCAAAGAAATTGATTTTATTATTTTTACCATAATTATTGTGTGCCTCTTTTCCATAATTTAAAGTCATATACAAATAAACAATTCAAGACCCATTTTCATTTTCTTAGAAATTGGCAATGGACAAATAAATCATACTTCTTTTTTATCAAATAATGATGAAACTCCTGAACTCATCTTCCTTCTTAACATTGGCTGATGATCAGTTTCCTACTATCATTTCTTTTTCTCTTTATGTATACCTCATAATCTCATTTTCAGTTATTATGTCATTGTTACCTTAACTCTTAATTTTTGTAAGTTTATCTTTTCCCTGGAAGGTACTTCAATTTGTTTTTAGAAGCAGATAGACATTTCTTTAAAAAATAGTAAACAAATACGCACAATGTGAAAATAATGCAATGTTTTATTATGTCCTAAGCAATAAAGTCATGCAAGAAGTAAGTCTCTCTTCATAGGATCTCCATACTTCAATCAAGTGACTACTGATCTCTTATTCACTGTATATTATAAACAGGTAAATTCCTTTCTGCCTATCCATAGCTCACTTCACACTGAATCCCTACTATTTTTATTCCAATCTATAATATTTCACCATAAGGAAGCTGAAGAACTGCAGTTGCAGCTGTATTTTCCCCAAGCCCACATACTAAGTAAGAGTTCTTTTTCTTGTTATTCAAATGCAAAAACTACAAACAGGGCTTTTTTTCTTTTTTTTTTCTTCCCTCCTTCAAAAATTCACTATTGCACTTATCACAATGCTGGCAAACAGCTCCTGAACTGGAAGTGAAACAAGATTTCAAATAATTTATAATAATCATTTCAAGAACACATCTTCTTTTATCCTACAAAAGTCAGAATTTTGTTCAGGACTCGAAAGCCGTCAACTTCTCCACATACTAAAAATCCCACTTAGCTCTCTATTGTAAACGGTGTAGTATTTCATGACCACATCAATAAATAAAATTCTTAAAAGAATCACTTTTGTGTTTGAATCACATTTGTTCTGCACATGCCAATAAATCTAAAAGATTTTTTTTTGCTTTGTTTTGTGCTGGCACTGGGGCTTGAACTCAGGGCCTTTTACTTTCAATTGACTTTGTTACTGCCAGTGCTCTACCTCTTAAGCCACACCTCTAGTTTTGACATTTTACTGTTTAACTAGAAATAAGTCTCTTGAATTTGTATGCCCAGACTAGCTCTGAACCTCAGTCTTCAGATATCACCTTCCCAGGTAGCTAAGATCATAGACATGAGCCACCAGTGCCTGGTCTTAAGGTATATGATTTTTTTAATATTAAACTGTTAAAAGCCTTAGCTTATCAAAGGGTCAGGCAATCTAAAAAAAAAAACAAAAAAATGTATTCCATAGACCAGTTCTGAAAAAAACCCAAAATAAGAAAATCAGCATAAATTCACAGGAGTATCTCTCACCATCCCATTCTCTTCCTTTATTAAACTAGTTATTTTTAATAGTAAGAATGAAGGATTGAGTATTCAATAAACAGTACTATCCTCATTTGTGTGTGAATTTTGTGTCTACCAGTACTGGGGCTTGAACTCAGGGCCTCATATTCAAACTTTGCTCAAAATTAAACCTGTGGTAATTTAATTATCTTGAATATAGTGAAAATTACTACATATTTTTTTCTAGCAGCATTCATAGATTAGTGTTAAGAAATAACCCTAGCTCAAATGACAGAGCAATAACACAAGATCCTGAATTCAAACCACAGCATAGCCCAAAAAAGTAAGGAGGGAGGTAGGGAAGAAGAGGAAAGGAGGAAAGGAAGAAAGGAAGGAAAGTGGGAGGGAAGAGGGAAGAGAGGAAGGAAAGAAGGACAATGCTTGATAAGAAATGTACTCATTATCTTACCCATGTAATTGTAACCCCTCTGTATGGTATTTTCACAATAAGAAAGAAAGGAAGTAAGAGAGAAAGAGAGAAATAGAGAAAGAAAGAAAGAAAGAAAGAAAGAAAGAAAGAAAGAAAGAAAGAAAGAAAGAGGAAGGAAGGAAAGAGGAAGGAAGGAGAGAGAGAGAGAAAGAAAGAAAGAAACAAAGAGAGAAAGAGGAAGGAAATCGTCTCCTTTCTCATTTCTAAGATAATTTGCCTTTTTTATTTCAGCAATTAATTTTTTTTTATTTTTTTGCCAGTCATGTGGCCTGAACTCTAGGCCCGGGAGCTGTCCCTCAGCTCTTCAGCTCAAGGCTAGCACTCTACCATTTCAGCCACAGTACCACTTTAGGCTTTTTTTCTGCTTATTTGGTGCTGAGGAATCGAACCCAGGGCCTCATGCATGCAAGGCAGGCATTCTATCACTGAGCCACCTTCCTAGCCCCACAGCAATTAATTTTAAAAGCACTCACAAATAGAACTCTTTCTAATGACACAGATAAAGAACTATTATGTCCTGAGAAATTCCATTAAGGAGCAGTGGACAAATGCTATCCTTATTCCATGCCTCCTAAAAACTTTGTCTCTACCAAGCTATTTGCTTAGTAATTACCCTATCATAGAAAGTCCTCAGTTGTAACTACAGCAACATCATAAATTCATTCCATTCACTCACTGGTTACTTAACTTACATACAAGAAAGAATAGATTCGCTCAATCGTTCTAATATTTCATTTAAAAAGTCTAATTCCAAGTAAAGTAAAATAACTATACTTCCAAGTAAAGTAAAATAACTATACTTCAAATAGAGACATCAGTGACACTGACCTCACTGGAATAAAACTGACATTCAAAAAATAGACTCACATGAATATGGCTATTTTGTGACAAAGGCGCATAAATAAGTCAACAGTGAAAGGATAAGCTTTTTCGCAAGTAGTGCTAGATAACTAGGAAACACTAGGTAGAAAGAAAAAGGGGAAGGGAAGAAGAGGAAAAGAAAGCAGTAGGAAGAAGGAAAGAGAAGAAAAGAGGAAGGAAGAAGAGGAGCAGCCTCCCTGAACTAAATCTTATACCTCATAGAAAAAAATCAACTGAAAGTGGACCAAAAAATCTAAATGCATAATTATATTTAGAAAAAAATTTCATGGCCTAGTATAAGACAGTGTTCTTAGACAACAAAATTATGAATACTTTTTTTGTCTGTGTGGGTTATGGGCCTTGAACTCTGGGCCTGGGCACTTGTTCCTGAGCTCTTCAGCTCAAGGTGAGCACTCTTCCACTTGAGTCACAGCGCCACTTCTGGTTTTCTCGTGGTTAACTGGAGATGAGAGTCTCACGGATTTTCCTGCCCCGGCTGGCTTTGAACTGCACTCCTCAGATCTCAAGCCTCCTAAATGGCTAGGATTACAGGCATGAGCCACAAATGCCCAGCTTTGTAAAAACTTTTATAAATAAAATAAATTGAGCTGTATCACTTCTATAAATAAAATAAATTGAACTGTATCAGCATTATTTTACTCTATAAAAGATGCTGTTAGGATAATTTTTTTCCGGTCATGGAGGCTGAACTCTGGGCCTAGGCGCTGTCCCTCAGCTCTTCAGCTCAAGGCTAGCATTCTACCAGTTGAGCCACAGCGCAACTTCCAGCTTTTTCTGCTTATGTGGTGCTGAGAAATTGAACCCAGGGTCTCATGCATGTGAGGGAAGCACTCTACCACTGAGCCAACTTCCCAGCCTTAGGACAATTTTTTTTTTAAAGAAAAGAAAAGAAAAAAAAACAAGCCAAAGACTGTGGAGAAGATATCTGCAAGTCATATTTGACAAAGAACTTGGATCTAGAATACACAGGCAACTTCCAAAACAAGAAAATAAACAAGCAAATTAAAAATAGGCAAAAAATTTGAACAGACATTCCATCAAAGAGAACACTGGATGGAAAATAAACACGTGGAGGGTTGCTCCAGATCATTAGCCATTATAGAAATGCACATGAAAACCATAGTAACATGATAACACACTCAAGACTTGGGAAAGAATGTTGACAATTCCTAGTGCTGGAGGTACTCTCAGATATCCACAGTGAGAATGCAAAATGCCACAAGCTATTCTGGAAAATAGTTTGGCCATTTCTTTTTGTTGTTGTTGAACATTACAAATGGTAATGGAACGGTACAGGCTCTATAGTTAAACAGAATGCAATAGATAAAGCAAGCTCAATCTGACTCCAGACAGTGAAATTAAATCCCTCCTTTATTAGGTATCAACTTAAGAGTTTAACCATTTCTTAAAAAGTGAAATATATTTGTACCTTATGATCCAGAAATCTCCAGTACATGATATTTACCTATGATAAATTATTTTCATGCAAAAACTTAAAAGTATAATTGTTTCCAACAACTCTATAAGTTAGAATTACCCAAATTCCAAGTGTACTTCAATAGCTTATTGGGTAAACAACTTGTGGTATATCCATACATGGAATAATACTTGATAATAAAAATTAGTAAACTATTAGGCTCAAGGCATGGCTCAGTGGCAGAGTGCCAGACTAGCAAGTGTAAGATCTTCCTAACTGTCAGGGAAATATGTACTATTTATACATACAATAATTTGGATGAATAGCAAAGGCATTTCACTAAATGAAACTCAGTCTCAAAAACCTACCTACACATGTACCACTTGACTGTATATAATCTTTTTGCTGGCACATACATATCAATGATAAAGTTTAGCTGATAAACTCATAACAATAATTACTTAACAATAAAAAGTAATAACAAAATAGAATGCTTATAGTAATGTGCTCTAATAGAAGTTATGAGAATTTGTTCTCTTTCTCATAAAATATTATATTCTCAGCCAGAAGTCAGTGGCTCATGCCTGTAATCCTAGCTACTCAGGAGGCTGAGATCTGAGAATCAAGGTTTGAAACCAGCCTGGGCAGGAAAGTCCAAGAGACTCTTATCTCCAATTAATCACAGAAAAAAGCTGGAAGTGGTGCTGCTGCTCAAGCGGTAGAGTGCTATCCTTGAGCAAAATGGAGCTAAGTGACAGCGCCCAAGCCCAGAGTCAGAGCCCCAGGTCCAGCTAATCATCATCATCATCATCATCATCATCATCTCTTTGTGATGATGCACTATGATACATTGCTGTGTGAGGGGAGGAAGTGAGGTGAATGGCACAAAAGTTGGGTATGGCTAACCTTTTCACAACAAATATATCCAAAGGAGGAGCATGGAGCCCTGACAAAGTAGTTCATGTGTAACTGAAGCCTTGGTAAGTGAACTTTCAGAAATGCAATAACATATGAATTATGGAAAAACTATATTTTGCGGTTGGTTTGGAACTCTACCAAAAAAAGGAAAATTAGGTATCAATGGTAGTGCTGCTTATGGTATTTAAAGGACAATTCATGCAGCAGGCTGGTATGAGTCTCACTGTTAGCTCCAACATTTAAGTATCAGATAGACTCATATGTGTGTGTTATATATAATATATAATACATATATAAAATATATGTATATTAGTATATGTTATTATCAATTACTTTCCTTTGATTCTCCTTAAAACGAAAATTAAGATAGCATATAATTTCTAGAGTTGTATAGATTATATTAACTATAAATTTTACTTTGGGATTAAAAATACATCCTTACCAACAATTCCTTATAAAAGGCAGTATTAGGTTAGATAGGATTGAGCCAGATAAAGATTATATAGTTCCTAAAGTCTGGTAGTAATTTGGTCCCTTCTTTTTAATCACATAATGCTTTCCACTAAGACTTGCTAAAGCACAACCTGAGCATGCCCCTCCTATTGTTTATTAACATTTGATAGAGTTGACAGTAAAAACCCAAATCCTCAAAATGAAAGGGAAATTGTATCTGTACTGAGATTTTCTGTTTGTCATTTCCTAAACAACAATTATTTCCTAACAAGCAATTATTTCCATGGCACTTAACATTAGGTATTATTGGTAACATAGACATAGTTTCATATATACAAGCTGTATGTGGATTATGTGTTAATACTACACATAAGACTTAGAATATAATAGATGTTGTTGCCCACAGGGGTCCTTTAAAATCAAATTCCCAGGATACCAAAGGACAACTATAGTTAGTTTCAAAATCCATTAAAACTAGTTTTTTAGTGAGAAACTAGTGGTATAGAGTGCCTGCCTAGAAAGTTTGAGGCTCTGAATTCAAAATGTTATATTAAAAATTAGTGTCATCACTATCAACCTTCAGTTTAAGACCTCTGAGAAAAAAAAAAGAATGTATTTATTTTCTTCACAATTACACCAACAGCATTAAGAGTATAATGTCTAAGGATAAGGATATGGTTCAAATTGTTGGAGCACTTGTGTAGTAACCCCAGAACTGGCTTATGCCTATAATCCCAGTTACTAAGGATCACAGTCAGAAGACAGCCCAGGTAGAAAAGTTCTTGAGACTCTTAACTACCAAAAAGCTGTTAAGTAGAGTTGTAGCTCAAATGGTAGAAATGCTAGCCATGAGCAAAAAAGCTAAGGCACAGAGCCCATGCACTGAGTTCAAGCCCCAGTACCAGAAAAAAAAAAAAAAAACTAGGTGATTGTCGGGGAGGGGAGGTGGAGGGAGGGAGTTTTATAGGTCTGTTACTCTTGACCCAGGGAGTACTAGATGGCAACAGCAATAGCACCTGGCAGAACAAATGTACTCATCTCATCAGTCAGGAAATAAAACAAGAAGAGGAAGAAAAAGGGCCAGGATCACTGTGCAATCCCCTTTACAGGTATGCTTCTATTAACCTAAGGATCACCCATAAGGCCTTCAGTCATATAGAGCCACAGCACCTCTCATCAATTTGCCCCTGGGATTCAGTTTTTCACAAATGGACCTTTAGAGAACATATAACATCTGATCTGTAACACTACCCAACTAAGTATAATTCCAATCTTCCTTTAATGACCCATCCCTCAGATTTTTCTAGAGTCTGGCCATATAATGCAAAAGTCTCATCCAGAAATGATTGTGTTCTACAGATCAGTAATATTTCCAATCTAGTCCCATCTCTTACACAAAACAATTTTTGGTTAATGGTCTTGGAACTAGCACATTCTGACCACTCATGCTCTTCTCTTTTCATACTTTCTTTTCACACTTTTGTCCACTACACACATGAACACAAGGGACATTTTATACGTGTCCATTTACTTCAATTATTTATACGTGTCCATTTACTTCAATTACTTGTATAAATCCATATGCCCTTTTTAAGGCAGTACATGCAACTAACTAGAAAATAATATTAAAGAGTTCATCTCTTCTGACTTACATATAACTAGAGAACAGACAGTATCAGTTTAACTAAGTAACCCAATAATAAATGAGTATGATAATAATGCTTACTGGCTTTCTAAATATATTCCTTTTGTATCTGTAAACTAACACTAACAGATGTACCAGGTTGTATGCCGTTTTATTCAAAACAAGTACCACTAAGATTTGTAAAGATGTATGTTCAATACAGAACAATCCAAAGGAAAGATATTGATAAATGCTGTGAGATCAGGTCATATAACATAAGTGGTTATTTGAACTTTGTATTGACTTCTTTGGTTGGAACTCAGTAATACAAATTGACATAAGCTGATACATATCACACATAAAAAGCTGAACAAGATCTCTCCCAGTTAAAAGATAACATGTAAACATTCTCTTAGTGTGATATTATTTTAAAAAAATCTTGAAAAGTCTAATTAAAAAAAAAACTTGCACCCTCTATAAGTAATTGACTGCAAAGTGGGTCAGTTACTTGAATTCTTTTCTTGTAGAACCTTTATGGTTCTCATAATCCCTGAGTAGGCTTCAAGCAGTTAAATGCCTCCAAAGGAAAAAAGAATGCACAAAACACAAATTTTTCTATGTAAATCATATTGTGGCTTAATGTACTTATGTGTTGTTTTCCTCTTGGTTCTAATAATACTTCCTAGCATCTGAATTAAGCTATAGATTTCTCTGCAGAACTTTTTTTCATTAACTCTTAAAACCAGGCACTGGCAGCTCATGCTTATAATACTAGCTACTCACAAGGCTGAAGATCAGGGTTTGAAACCAGCCAGGTAAGGAAAGTTCATGAGACTCTTATCTCCAACTAACTACCCAAAAAATGCTAGAAGTAGCGATGTGGCTCAGGTGACATAGTGCTAGCCTTGAGCAAAAGAAGCTCAGACATAGCATCCAAGCCCTGAGTTCAAGCCCCAGGTCCAATACTAAAAATAAAATTTTTTCAGTTGATACTGGGAAGCAGCCCTTAGGAAGGATCATGGCATAAATAGGAATAGGTAAAACTCTGAACCAATATCTGTGTATCTTGTTCTAGTTCATAAAAGAAGTATCTTTTCAAATTTGGAGGGAAAACATTAAGTTTTGCTTATAGTAACTCATTCTTAGTCTTTCAAGAATGGCCTGGCCATTTTCTGCTTCTCAACTCTGAATTTCAACCTTTCAAATGATGTTTAAAAAGGTTCAAGCACTACAAAGCATCTGATTTAGTGAAAAGCACTTTAAATGCCTCTCCAAGTATTCCCCACTGGATCAAAATGTCATTGAAATGTTGTAAACACTATCAGTCATGTTCCAAAGAACAATTTAAACAAACATTGTTTTGCTCTTTTGTCTGGAAAAGTAATTTCTGAAGTGAAGAGTTCAAAACTTTTAGCACTACATACTATGCTATACGAAAAAAATACATCTTTTAAACATCAGAAGCGGAATACACAATAGGCTTTGTCTTGTTAAACAAAAGAATATGCTTTTCTTTTCAATCATTTCCAGCTGTATGATCTGGCCTTCATAGGATCAGAAATTAACAGCATATGGCATCTGGCTACCTGCACAGACTGCATATAAAATCTGAACTCTTCAGTAAGATTAATGGGCCCAGTGGTTGAAAGTGGAGAGGGAACCCCCAAATACTATTTCTTACACAGAGACAATAACTTTAACTAAAGAAGGCAAGAGAAATAATCCCTACCTAATCAATGTCAACCCTATTCTTATGAAGTAACTGACATCACAAGATCTTCCTACTTTCTAGAAGACAGCACCACACTACAGACACATAACTGGTTTGGTCTCAAGTAGGAAAGGATCCCTAGAAAATGAAAAAACAAAAAGTTATAGTAAACTCACATAACAGCATAACAGTGATGTTCTAGACCCAAGCAAGCCAGAACCAAGAAAAACTCAGGTGACTATATCATTCTTATCAAAAAGTCCATTGAAACTTAATAGCAGAATGTTTTTATACACTCTTAGATTAGAAGGTCTTCAAGGGGCTTCCAAAAGCTATTCCAGATAAAACATTAATTTGCTGAGAAGAGAATCCAGAGCAGCATAAAAGTAGGCAAGCAGTCTAGCATTGAGTTATACCCCTGGCCTAATTTGCCTTTCTTTTTAATATTAGTGAACTAAAATTTGCTACTTCATGAAATATACCTCAGTGTTTCAGAATCCACACTTAGTCTCAGATCTGATTACCACCTTCCCTTTTCTGCAGTCAGAAGAGAAGGGAAAAATGAGAGCAGGACAATAAAGAAATGAGAACCCTCAAGCTTATACAACAGAACTGCTCAAAACCTTGAAGACTGTTCCTTTCATGTTCTCTCTTTTCTTTACAGCATCACACACACACCATCATCAAGTCTACTCTTTACAATTTTGGTTCTATTTAGTACTTTCAACTAGACATTCTCTGAAATACTCTACATTGAGCTTCAGTATGCCTGAAAGTCAAAGAATACTGTACTATTTGGCCATTTATTTCATTTTCCTAGAGAATGGGGGAGGGGCAGGATGTAATTCATTAATAAATATTACCAGAGGAGAACTTAAAGTTTAGCTCTATCATGAAGCATTTGGATCTCTTGAAAAAGTACTCAACAGTGGCATTAGTGTAGGAAATTGAAACCCAATGAGGTGGAACTGAAATATGTTAACAGTATACAACTAAAAAAATTAATAAAATCAAAACATGAGAGACTTAACTGCTTTAATATTTTTAGATTATACCTTGTCAAAGGACAATCAACCATTGCAATCCTAAATCAAAGGCTCTGTTAGTGACTATGGTAATCACTAGGTTCCAAAAGGACTATCTATATTTTTTTAATTGAAAAAGAAAAGAAAGAACAAAAACTTAAAAAGAATAACAAATCTGTTCTCATCTCAGATTCTCCCTCTCTCCACAGTTCTCACCAGGACCCTGACAGCATGATGACATCAATGTATTGCACACCCTGAGGCATTAGGTCAAATGCAGGAATCTAGCCCAGCTGCTAATGTTTTATCTTCACTTGAAACTTCAGAAATGCAAATGTAATGCACCAACAGCTGTTCACACTTTCAATTTTTCTTGCAAAGATGGTCATGAAATGTGGCTTGCTGAACATTTGTAACAATTACCAATTTCTGTTTCAATGACTACAGATACTGCTGCTGTTGGTGTACAATCTGATTTCACTTTCCTGTAGTGAAACAATGCGGCTGGACTGGCACTCATTCCCTGGAAGAAGTCACAAAAGGAGATAAAGCTATTGATTAAAACATTAGAACAGGGCTGAGAAGGTGGCTCAGTGGTAGAGCGCTTGCCTTGCATGCATGAGGCCCTGGGCTTGATTCCTCAGCCCCACATAAGCAAAAAGAAAAAAGCCGGAAGTGGCAATGTGGCTCAAGTGGTAGAGTGCTAGCCTTGAGCTGAAGAGCTGAGGGACAGCGCCCAGGCCCAGAGTCCAGGCCCCACGATCAGACCCCAAAATAAAAAAAAACAAAAAAAAAATTAGAACAAACTGATAGTTAAAATACATACAACCACAGTCTGTTTAAATTAACAGCATAAATATACTAGCTAGTGTGCATACATGTTAATTAAGGTACAATGAGTTCTCAACAAGTATACTCTTAAAATTTGCAAGGATCTGTTATTTTGTTGGCTACTAATTTCATGAGTCACAGGAAATACCTGTAGCTGCAACCTCTCACCACAAACAAACAAAAAAAAAATTAACAGGGTAACCACTGAAATTATTGTGGGTTATCGACCACTTTGAAACCCTACTGAAACATATGGACTCTCTTAAGGTTGAACAGACCTGTACTTACTGGGTCCTACATTATGAAAACTGTGTGTGTGTGCATTAGTGTCTGTATGTATGTGTGTGTATGTGCGTGTATCTGTATTAAACAAAGGAAATGTGTGTCTCTCTGATATAATCTTTCAAGAGTGTTTTTTGTTGTTTTTGTTTTTGTTATTGTATTTGTCTGTCATGAGGCCTGAACTTGGCCTGGGCACTGTCCCTCAGCTCTTAAGCTCATGGCTACTGCTCTACCACTTGAGACACAATGCCACCTCTGGGTTTTTCTGCTTATGTGGTGCTGAGGAATCAATCCCAGGACCTCATGTATGCAAGGCAAGCACTCTACCACTGAGCAGCCCCCTCAAGAGTATTTTCAGAAGTGAGAGGAGAAAGGAAATTTGGCAGAGATAACAATTTTTCAATTGGCAATTTCATGGCATTTAATTGATGGTATTAACCTTGTAAACTACTCCTTTTCTCAATAAAACTGTAAATTAATGAAGAAGAAGTAACAGGAAGAAAGTAAAGTATGCATTTATAAGTCAATAACTCAGAAGAGTGAAAAACTATAAAATTATAAAATTTTTGAAGCTGATAGAGATAGCAACAGAAGAGTGCAAAGAGAAATAGGATATAGGATATAGTCATTGTCTGGCTAAAGACAATCACCATAGTATTAGCAGCCCTTATGGCCCATAGGATGCTATACAGAATAAAAACTAAGAGCAATGACTCTGAACAAGCTATCCTGGATGGAGTCTTGAACTAAAAAAGTTTATTTTCCCCTCTTACTAAAATGTTAATAAAATTTATACAGTGGAAAAGAGTGAATAATTTCCTGATACTAATGATATGATTATATAAAATAATGTATTTTTTAAAGAAGGGATGTGTCTACAACTAGCTCTAAGAATGTTAGGAGATGTGTGTGTGTATAATTACAAATGAAAAAAATGATTGGAAACTAGGAGAGAGCAAGGGAAGACGTGACATTGTCCAAAAAGAAATATACATTCTTTTTAAATTGTTATGTAACTATATGTAACTATATTGTTATGTAACTTATGTAACTATACCCCCTTGTACATCACTTTTATAATAACAATTTTAAAAGGATTAGACAAATGTGATAAAATATTAACATTTCAGGAATCTGGATGTATATAGATTTCATGCTGTTTCTGCAACTTTTCTGTAAGTATGATATTATGTCAAGAAATGTTGTAGTTGTTGCTGCTGTTATGCTCTGAGCATGGAAATCTAGGTTCAAATCCTGGTGCTGCCATTTATTAGCTACAGAACAAGGGACAAGTACTCTTAAACCACTCTTTGTCAGTGGTCTCATTTATAAAATGGAGGTAAAAATTGTTGCAGTCCAAATTGTCGTAAAAAATAAAATAATAATTCAGAAACATGTTTAGAAGTAAAGGACAAGCAAGGAATACTCCAATCTTTGTCAATATTGTTGCTGATAATCCCTTCCAAACATAACTCATCCCCTCCCCATTGTATCCCATCACTCTCTGTCCTCCATCAAGAAAAAATGCAATCATGTAGGGAGAAGGAACCAAAGCAAGCAAATAATGGCAAAACTTGTCCTGCATCTTTACCTAGGGGTTGATGATTCTCAGTGTGGGTGCCAAGCCTCCAGGTTATACCTCCTTAAACCTATCCTCCCATCTTCCATCTTCATGCACATAGCACTCTATACACAAAATTCTAATAAGTCATGCCTTTCTTATAACCATCCACGTTACATTTACAAATTAAATTCCAATTCCTTTAATTTAGATTGCAAGGTATATCATAATTGGTTGCAGTATGCCTTTTTACGTTCATCTCTCAACATACTTCCACAAATATATCCTTCCTCTGCACCTCAAATGAACTACTAGAGAAGTATGCACTGTTCTAGCATGTGCAACCCCAGAGAGTTTGGACTTGTGGCTTAAAATTCCAATTACAGAATCCCAAACACAGAACCTGGTACAATACAAGCTTTCAATTAATAGTGAGTAAATTAATCTCTTGACAAGAAAGCAATATCAAGTACCAGTTCTTATCCATATCATAATCTACTCCTAAAATTCTAATGTGAATACACATAGAACTTGAGTAATGGAAGCATCTGTCTAATGCAAAGTGTTAGCACTTCAGCCAACTCTTTACTTTTGAGCAAGTATATAAAACGCTATCCAAGCAATTTTAAACATTAAACTACAAAATATAGCCTTACACCTCAAGTATTCAGAAAAATTAAATGAGGATAGATGTAAGAAAGGAGTCTCCTAAACACATATTCATGAATTTCCTAAAAGACACCAGTAACAATGATATGATAGTGTTGGTTTGTTTAAAAACAAAAACAATATAGCCAGATGTTGGTGTACCATGCCTATAATCCAAGCTATTCAGGAGGGTGATATCTGAGGATCATGATTCAAAGCTAGCTCAGACAGGAAAATCTGTGAGACCTTTATCTCCAATTAAGCATTAAAAAAAAAAAAAGCAAAAAGTGGAGCAGCGGATCAAGTGAACACTACCCTTGAGCAAAAAGAAGCTCAGTGACAGCACCCAGACCTAAGTTCAAGTCTTAGGACCCACACAAAATACACACACACACACACACACACACACACACACACACACACACACACACACAATTGGTGCCAGAATACATCATCTAAAACAACTCTACTAAGTCCTTTCTTTCTACTTGCGATGAAATAGAAAGAGGGTCTGATTTCAGTTCATAAAGTTATTTCTACCCACGGCATAAAACACTCACACATGTGTGTGTGCACTTGCACTCACACACATACACATACACACACACAACTAATATAATCTGTCTGAGAAGGCTTTTAATCTTGCCAATCACAATAGCTGGTGAATTCCTAGAATCAAAGTCTTGACCAGAGTTCCCTTTCCAACCACAAGCTTGGTAAAGCACATGGCCAAATAAAAAGGTGCTAGAAAAAGGACCTAGAGCCATATTAAACACAATGGAAATAACATTTGAAAATAGTATCCTTTCCAGCTGGGTAAGAAACACAATGGCTCTAACCATTTACTCTTTCTTCTTAAGATTCCTTTTTTTTTTTTTTTTTTGGTCGGTCATGGGGCCTGAACTCGGCCTGGGCGCTGTCCCTCAGCTCTTAAGCTCAAGACTAGCACTCTACCACTTGAGCCACAGTGCCACTTCTGGCTTTTTCTGCTTACGTGGTGCTTAGGAATCGAACCCAGAGCCTCATGCATGCAAAGCAAGCACTCTACCACTGAGCCACCTTCCCAGCCCCTTAAGATTCCTTTTTTTACAAATGTATATAAGAATATTATTCCATTATAAGAATATTATTCCATTCAAGAAACAAAATCCACGAAGTTAAGAATCACAATTTAAGGCAGATACACTAAAATTGTGTTGAGTACTAGGTAATTTTTTCATTTTACATATTTTCTACTTTCTCTTTTCATCTTTTATAGTTGCTATCACTTCTGTAAGGAAACTCTCCAAGAAGCTTCTTAAAGAAAATGAATTTTTTAAAATGATCTTTTGGGGCTGGGAAGGTGGCTCAGTGGTAGAGTGCTTGCCTTGCATGCTCAAGGCCCTGGGTTCGATTCCTCAGCACCACATAAGCAAAAAAGAAAAAAGCCGGAAGTGGCGCTGTGGCTCAAGTGGTAGAGCGCTAGCCTTGAGCTGAAGAGCTGAGGGACAGCACCCAGGCCCAGAGTTCAGGCCCCACAACCAGACCCAAGAAAAAAAAAACAGCACTATTTGGTAACCTACTGCTTTATTTCCCATTGCATTAGTTGAAGATCGTATGAAAAACACCAAAGATAAAGTTTAATGCCTACAAGCTTACTTATAGCCAGAATGATCTGTCCAAGAGCAAGACAGAAGCATCAACTGCTGTCCTCAAAGATGACCTAAACTCTTAATAGGATGATGAGTTTCAGTGACTATTAAGGGGCCATCTCAAAAATGTCATCTGTTTGATTGTTAATTATCTAGCTAAAGAATACTAAAATATTGAATATCTTACCTAAGCCAAATTAAACACTAATCCTTCCTTTATTTTTCCATAGTAAATATCATCTGACACAGATATACTTTTTGAAATATACTTAAGAGATATTTTGTAAGTTAGAAGTACAAATGAAGTAGAAATCATCAAGATAATTCATCCTGATATTTCTTTAAAATTCAAATTAAGAGCTATTACTAAAGAAGAACAATCCTTAACATATAAAACAGACTACTGAGGTAAAAGTGTTAGAATGAATACTGTGTAATTGAGGACAAATTCCAAATTCTATTTTTATTTCTTTTATTCACTACCACAAAGAAGTATATAGGATCTTCCTCTGTATCATCAATTCATTAATTAATTAAGCTTCAATTAATGAAGTTCCAAGTTAGTAAGCAACCCTCTTGAAATCCTAAAATGATCTTTAGAAAGAAGTAGCATTCACTAGGATTAATGGCTAACTACATTCCAGATGTGCATTTCTCTGTACAAAATATTCTACAAAAGCACTGAAAAGGAGACTAAGTAGAATCTTAGGTTTCAAACTTCTTTTACATGAAGTCAATACTAATATCCTCAGGACAAGTCCTATTTGACCCAACCCATACACTAGGAGAGAGAAAAACAGATTATCCACTCTCAACCCCAAACCACACTTTAAAAAGTTAAGTCAAAATATGCTTTAGGAATAAGTACAGTTGTGATTGAAACATTGAGCTTTAATGCCAGAGAAAAATGAAGGAGAAATTGTACAAAATTAAATAAAAGCTCCAAAATGGAATGCAAAGAGCTAGCATTTCTTTTTCAGTTCCTTGCATGTTTTTTGTCCCTATTTTAAGAGAACTAAAAATAAAGAATAGAAAGAAGAGAAGGAAAAGAAGGTGGTAGAAAAGAAGCCATTTTAGTTTAAAAAGAAATAAAAGTCACAGAACATACTTAAAAGCAAAATAGACACTGATGGTCTGGAACATTTCCATATGTTTAAGTCTTGCAATTTTTTAAAGAGAAATTATAAAAGCAAGTTCTGAACAATAAAATGCATTTGTTCTCCCAGCAATATTTACTATGGCTCTCCTTGCCTCTGAAGTTGTTCATGTTAAAGCTCCCTACATCAGTTATAATCTCCATAAGCAAAGTCCTACAGTGAGTCACCAAAGCCATTTGGAGCCATTCTGAAAAACAAAGGACATCACACATGATCCAATCATTTTTTAGTCTGCAAATGGACATCCTGGAGCAGAGAAGTGGATGGAATACAACATTTGGTGGCATTATTTAAGTCCATAAACTGCTATAGTTACGATGGAACTGAGGCATGGCTCAAGTGATGGAGCACCAGCCTTGAGCTGAAAAAAAAAAAAAAAGCAGAGCCAGAGCACCAAGCCTTGAGGGCAAGCCCTAGGACTAGAGAAAAAAGAAATCACTCTAACTGTGGCTACTTCATACTGATATTTAGTTTCTACTAGTCTATTTCAAAATTCCTAATTTTTCATCTGTTCCCATGGCTCATCTTAGAAGTCTGGCTTACCTGTTTATTCACCATCTTCTCTCTACCAATTTCTTCAACCTTTCTTTTTTTCTTTTCTTTTTGCAAGGGTGAATACCAGGACCCATGAGCCACAACCTCAGCCTCAAGAGAGTATTTTTTGTTGTATTTGTTGTTGTTGTTTGTTTGAACTCAGGGCCTGGGCATTGTCCCCAAGATTTTTTTGCTCAAAGTTTGCACTCTACCATTTGAGGTACAGTTCCATTTTTGGTTTTTTGGTATTTAATTGAAAATAGAGTCTCACAGGCTTTCCCGACCAGGCTGGCTTTGAACCACAATCCTTAGGCCTCTGCCTCCTGAGTAGCTAGGCTTGAGCCACTGGCACCCAGCTGATGTTTTTGACAGTTTCACTATATAGCCCATGCTGGCCTTCAACTCTCCACCTTCTGCCCCAGACTCCCAAGAACCAGGATTAAGGAAGTGCCGCAACAATCCACCTCAACCTATTCACCTTCCTTATTATTTTAAATAGTTTACCATTTCTGCTTTCCTAACTCCTCCAAATTCCTTTACCTTTTCTGCTTTAAGGAAATGATGTTTTTTTGTGTCTTAACTCTGTGATAAAAACAGAGCAAAAGGCCCAAGGAAATGTGATGTGAGACAATAATATTGTTTATGTTGCCTTCAAGGGAGTATTGAACTATGCTTATGATATAAATACAAACTTCATTCTTAAAGGACATTCTAAGGAGACCTTGAGTCTAAAGACCTGAATACAAACATATCAGTTTGAAAAATAAGAGTGCATCCTTCAAGAATGAACCTCATAGATCTCATCTCACTGACCCATAAAAATAGCCTCTGTGCCTTTAGTTTAAGTTAGGCTTTAAACAAATGTCCAGTGGGAAAGGGGAGCTGAAAGAAACAGTAATATAAACTGCCACTGGTTTTTTTTAAGGACAAAGGAAAGTGAAAAAGGAAAATAGCATAGTAACAAAGGAGCTACTAAATCCAGGATGCACCACAGGCCTCTAAAAACCAGTTACCTTTCTTTCTGCAGGCTTACATATTGCTAAGACAGACAGATTTCAACCCTTCCACTTGTAGCAAGACATTTCTCTGTATGTCATTTGGCAGATGCAATTGTGGGGCTCTGCCAATTCACCCTGGAGCCCTCCATTTTAATCAGTATCACATAAAGTTTAACACATGCTTTGAAATATGCACCAGATCCAAAGTTTTGCCTGGGGACGGGGGTGGGGATGCTTGCTGCAAAAACACATACCATCCCAGCCGCTACTCCGCAAGCAATTATCTTTCACCTCTGGCTGAACTAGAAGAACTGTCAACACCAGCACATTGCCAACCAGGGGAGAGGTTATGGGGTCAAACAGGAAAGGAGGCAGGATGCTCTGGGGTTCAGCTGGACCATCTGTTAATCCTACCGGCTGCATGGAAGAAACATTCTCTTTGGTCAATGAATGAAGAAAAGACATATCCATAAAAGAAGTACCTGTGAGTACACTAAAATTTAGTAAGGTTTTTCAAGTAGTAAACTTAATGAAAGCAAAAACGTGTCATACAATAGGTCCTCCATGTAGATTAGCAAATTTATAAATAACAAAAACTATACTTTTTGTGGAGAAGATTAAAGCAAATATTGGGAATACTTGTTTTTCTTTCCCATCATATAAACAAGTTGAATATACATTTGTGTGTATTTGTGTATTGTGTGTATTTGTGTGTGTGTGAGCATGTACATAAACACATGAGCACACCAGGGCTTGGGCACTATCTCTTAACTTTTTAAGTAAAGGCCAGACCTTGAGCTACAACTACTTGAGCTACAGCTCTACTTCTGGCGTTTAGGTGGTTAGGTAACGATAAGAATGTCACAGACTTGGGCTGGGAAGTTTGCTCAGTGGTAGAGCGCTTGCCTTG
>NW_012267436.1:1232371-1238301 GCF_000151885.1 Dipodomys ordii
GCATTGTGGCTCAAGTGGTAGAGCGCTAGCCTTGAGCTGAAGAGCTGAGGGACAGCGCCCAGGCCCAGAGTTCAGGCCCCACGACCGGACCAATAAAAAAAAAATACAAATAAAATAAAATGATCTTTTAATGAATTTTTAAAGAAATATGATAGGCGTAAATAATTAAAGAGATGAAGAAAAATACAGGTGAAAAGCAGAGCAATTTATTTCATAAATAATTGGAAAACAATGAAGTTGTCTGATGATAGTTACTAAGTAGTTCTTTTTTAATTTATTTGATTATGGCCTTTTTCAGTTCTATTTACTTATTTCATTTTTTGTGTGGCAGAGCTTGATTTTAAGGTCTCATGCTCTTCCTTAGCTTTTTCACTCAAATCTGGCACTTGAACCACATCTTTTGTCCCTGCTTTTCACTGGTTAACTAAAGATAAGAATCTCTTTGACGTGTCTGACTAGGCTGGCTTCAAACCAGATCTCACCCTATTGAGTAGCTGGGTAGCTTGATTATGGTCTTTTAAATCTAACTAAAAAGAAAGCCATAAGGATGAAATGCATTTACAGAGTTATGAAGCTATTTTTCTAAGATATTCTTTTAAATACTAGGCCTTATATCCTATTATGAGATTCATGTAAGCACTAGAAAAGACACATTATTTCTCTTTTTTTCCAACAAACCTTGTAAGCTCTTGTGCAATTCTAAGAGTTCCATGGAACATCATTTGAAAGCCAGAAAAACAGTTTTCTATTCCCAACTGTAACTAATTTACTTTTCTTCTTAAATTACCTAACTCCACTAAAATCGGGTAATCTTGCTGGCCAGGTAGACTGACAAAACGCAAGCCAACAACAGTCATACTATGTCTGACTTAAGAGACTTCAAATTAGCCACCACATAGTTCCTATATGCCCTACTAAGAATATTTATTTTGAAAGCTTTAATCACCTAACTCTGTTTCTAGAAGTTCTTACTGTACCTAGGAGGAAACAGAATCTTTTTGTCATTTTGGAATCTCTACTGTCCCTACATTGCTACAGAGGTTGGCATGTTACAGATGTTCAAAAGTGGCTGATATTAATATACCATGCTGTAAATGAAGAGGTTATAATTTGTATGGCTCAAGTCTATTTTTGAAAATACACAGATACTGACAGGCATGCATGAATTAATGATTTTCATTGATTCATAAATAAAAATCTGAAATCTTTTTTCCAAAATCTAACAATGTTTATCAGTGACATTCTCAGTCTACCATTCCTATATTACCTTTCTAGAGTATATGAAAATTTTAAATACAAAATATTAATCTTTCTCGACATCAAAACAACAATGATGCTTTCAGATTGAGAAGGGAAAGTCAACTCAATTTTACTTTCTAGGAAAACCACAATTCTTCCCAAATCCCTGAAGTGACTTCAGCCCTGCTATCTCTCAGATACTCACTTGCTCCTTTGTCACTTGTTTTATCATGCCATCTTCTGATCTTGATTTTCTTTTGCTGCCTTTATACTTTGTTTCACCCATGTCTCACAGGAGGATACTATGTTGGCTACTGCAATTTCTTTTTATGTCCCTCCATCTCTTATTCACTTTTCCACACCAAAACAGAAATAAATATTAATCAAAGTAACACCAAACAATCACCAGAGTAACGACAAGACTATTAGCAAAAGGTATTTTCAATGAGGCAGAGCAACTTTCATGTAATGTTGAAGAAATATAATATGGTAGACCTACTTCCTAAAAATATATCTTATGAAATTCTAATCCAGAATTCCACTGATAGGTACACTCACCAAAAAAAGGAAGAAGAAAAAGATGTTTATTTATAAATCAAAATGAAGGGAAGGGAAAATGAGGGGTTGGAAGAAGGGAGAGCGAAGGGAAGGGAAAGAAGAGAGAAGGATGGAAGGAAGGATGGAAGGAATGAAGGAAGGGAGGGAGGAAGGGAGGGCAAAGAAACATATGTCCACAAAAAGATTTGCAAACATCTCTAATAACCAAAATGTGAAACATTCTGAGTATCTGTTGATAGAGAATGAATTTTTTAAAACTTCATAAAAGGAAGTATTATTCACTGATGAAAAATAGATCATTGAAACATTTTGAGGTACAACATACACGTCAAAATCATTTTGCTGAATGAAAGAGGTCTTATATAAAAAGGATATATATGTTGCTTGATTCCATTTATTTGAAATTCCACAATAGGCAAAATTAATCCATGGTGGGGGAAAAATCAGAACATTGACTGCCACTGGGGACAGAAGTGAGAAGAAAATGAAAAATTTTCTAGGGCTATGGTAGTATTCTGTGTGTTAGGTTTAGCTTAAACAGGTGTGAGTGTGTGTGTGTGTGTGTGTGTGTGTGTGTATGTGTGTGTGTGTGTATAATATATATGTATTATATATCTGTCAAAAACACACTTCAGATTTATACATATTTTATTATTTAAATTTAACCTTAAAAGAAAAAGAACAGTCAAATACTAAGCTTTAATGTTATGCATGCTGGAGTGTTTAGAGGTAAATTATACAGATATCTCAAATTTACTTTGAAATGCATAAAAAAAGTTGTAATGGGTTGATAGGTGAGTAGATATAAAATAAAGTAAGTATTCTAAGATTTTAATTATTGAATCTCAGTGGTGAGTCAATATGGATATCAATTGTATAATTCTTCCTATTTTTCCAGACACTTGATGTTTTTTTAAAATAAAATGTTTTTTTAATAGTGAACTTTGACCTGCAACTCCAATTCCTTTTTCTCAGTCTCCAGAAATAGTCCTATTTTATGGCAAGAAGAGTCAGTTTCCCTCTACTCTGACCACTACACTGACACACTCCACGTACTACTTAGCAGAACAGTCAGAAGTGGTAAATTAGCAGTTTTGCCCAGAGGGAATACTGGTCCCAAAGGATGAGCCAAACAAGAAACTCACTAGTGGAAAGCAGTGAAAGAACAGCTACCCCACTACAAGGTGTAAGAGCACCTTTGGTAACACCTTTCTTGAATCAAAAAAAAAAAAAAAACAGCACTTCCACTCAATACTAAACCCTCTTTACAGCAGTTTGCCACTGCCACCCAAATACTAACATTCTTAGGCAGTTTTTCTACTCTAAGTACAACCAGAAGTACCTCTAATGAAAACACACACACAGCTTCGAATTGTGGCATGGGACAGATTTGTGGAATATGGAAGACATTAAAGCATTCGCTTTCTCTCTGAAAATAAAGAGTGCAGACTCATAAACAATGCCTGAAAGGCATTTCAGCAGCTTAAGCCACGCAGGACATGTTTTGCTTTTTGAGACAATCAGGAACTATTGGGTACAGGAAGCCATAAACAAAAGAATTTGGCTTAAGAAGGAGAACAGAATAAATGTTTTTTATGGAAATTACTTAACATTTTTTGAAGAGGTTTATTTATATGTGACAAGGCCTACAACATATAACTTGTATATAAGCAGCAGCTCTTATTATACATCTAATAATGACTGACTTTTCTCATGACAGTGGCACTAAGCAGGACCAGTCTGTCAGCATTTCTATCAACAACTACATTTGTAGGACTTAATAACTCCCTTTTTCCAATTTTCTCCAGACAGAGAAAGCCACTTAGCTGGTTCTTGACATTCAGGCTCAGCCAAGAGTTTTCCAAGTTCCATCATACATGAAGTCTGTAGTTGTCTGCAGTTTGTGGAAGAGAATGTCCTTAGGTAGCCTTAGTCTGAAGAATAGAAGAGTCATGACAGGAAAACTACTCACAGAATTTTATACCTTAACAAACATGCCAAATACAAAATTTATTACATTGTTAAGGTAGACCTAAGGGGTAGGGAGAAGGAAATAACTCTTAAAAAGAATTACTATTTTAAGCTAGGCACCTGTGGCTCATGTCTAGCTACTCAGGCAGCTGAGATCTGAGAATCACAGTTCAAAGCCAGCCCAGATAGGAAAGTCCATGAGACTCTAATCTCTAATAACCAGCAAAAAGACAGAAGTGGAACTATGGCTCAAGTCAGCACTAGTCTTGAACAAACATACTAAGGGACAGCATCCAGGCTGAGTTCAACCCTTGGTACCAGCACAATAGATAGAATAGATAGAATAGATAGAATAGATAGATAGATAGATAGATAGATAGATAGATAGATAGATAGATAGATAGATAGATAGATAGATAGATAGATAGATAGATAAACTATTTTCATAGATTCTTAGAATGTACAATTATAATCTAATAATCCTACTAAAGCAAAACAGTTAAGAAAGTTTAGCAAGGGTCAAGTAGTATCTGGAACAGTCTCAGTTTCAGAGTTAAAGGATCAGTGTTCTTATTTTGAGGCTTCAATATGACCATAAGCTAGATTCTGAATCCTTTATTTATGCCATAAATAAAATAAGCCAAAATTCCTACATTATTTATATTTAAAAACTTGATCTGGAAGTGGTGCTGTAGCTCAAGTGGTAGTGCGCTCACCTTGAGCTGAAGAGCTGAGGGACAGTGCCCAGGTCCAGAGTTCAAGCCCCATGACCGACAGAAAAAAATAAATAAATAAATAAAAACTTGATCTTCTCACATAATAGTAAGAATTCTTATGAAAAAAAGAGACGAATCTGTAAAATACATATAAACAGCACTTACACACCAAACAATGCTACTCAATACAAAATATCCTACATATACAGACAACAAATATCTATCCATATCTACACGCATCACACTTTTATGTATAGGTGACCTAGAAATGCAATCTCAATCTCTCCTTCCCAAGTAGCTAAAATTACAGGCATGAGACCCAAATATTTAGCCTAAAATTTCCTTTTGATAAGCTGATTATCTCAGGTATTTCTTGTAGGGACAGCAGATTAACATTAAGTATTTTTCCTAGCTGCTCAGAAATATGCAAATTGTCAACCATTATGCAACCTATCATTTATTCATACTCCTGCCTATATAGCCTTATTTTATTATGTTTCCTTTGATAAGCACTAACTTCTATGACTTCAAGTTAAAATTAACAGATTGAACGTGTACACCCAACTGAACTCCCTCCTCAAAACTCCATTAAAACAAAAATAGTTTTCCTATTTTCTTTTTCCTTTTCTTATTTAATTTTTTATTTTTAGATGCCAGTCTTGAGGCTTGAACTCAGGGTCTAGGCTAGGTCCCTGAGCTTTTATGCTCAATGCTATCCTTCTACCACGTGAGCCACAGCTCTACTTCAAGCCTTTTGGTGATTAATTAGAGATAAGAATCTCACAGACTTTCCTTAGTAAGTTGGCTTTGAACTGTGATCCTCAGATCTCAGCCTCCTGAGTAGCTATGACACAGGCATTTTTGTTGTTTTATTTTAAAGGAAAAACTCTACAAAATCAGAGTATGATAGCAGAACCAACAGCAACAAAATTTTGGAAGCTTGACCTAGCTGGTAACCAGAAAAGGCAACAAGTAGAAAAGTCAAGAGGCATTACACCGGGAACATTAAGAATCGCTGGAAAGCCGGGTGCGGTGGCTCACACCAGTAATCCTAGCTACTCAGGAGGCTAAGATCTGAGGATCACAGTTCAAAGCCAGCCCAGGCACCAAAGTCCATGAGACTCTTAGCTCCAATGAACTACTCAGAAAACCCGAAGTGGTGCTGTGGCTCAAGTGGTAGAGTGCTAGCCTTGAGCTAAAGAGCTGAGGGACAGTGTTCAGGCCCAGAGTTCAAGCCCCATGACCAACAAAAAAAAAAAGAATCTCTGAAAGGGGGCTGGGAAGGTGGTAGAGTGCTTGCCTTGCATGCATGAGGTCCTGGGTTTGATTCCTCAGTATCACATAAACAGAAAAAGCCAGAAGTGGCACTGTGGCTCAAGTGGTAGAGCCCTAGCCTTGAGCTGAAGAGCTCAGGGACAGCACCCAAGCCCAGAGTTCAGGCCCCAC
>NW_012267436.1:1249526-1287105 GCF_000151885.1 Dipodomys ordii
CTGAACTCTGGGCCTGGGCACTGTCCCTCAGCTCTTCAGCTCAAGGCTAGCATTCTACCACTTGAGCCACAGCGCCACTTCCGGCTTTTTTCTGGTTATGTGGTGCTGAGGAATCGAACCCAGGGCCTCATGCATGCAAGGCAAGCACTCTACCACTGAGCCACCTTCCCAGCCCCCTCAGTTGATTTTGTAACTTATTTTGGCTTAAAAAAAACTGGATAAAATTACCAACTTTTGGCAAAGGCCAAAAGGAGCCTGGCAGTTTAAATTCTCTCAATAAGACTACTATAATCTGATGAAGCACAGGCTAGCCTATTGGGAGAAGAGAAACCATGTAAGGAACCAGGACAGCCTATTAAACATCTGGCAACCTAGTGCCAGCCACCAAGTGGAATGATTCCAGCTGAAGCAAACAGATAAACTCTTTAGCTGCACCAAGCCTTGTAGGGCCGATCTATATAATCAAAGAAATACTAATAATTTACTAAGCCATTAAGTTTGAAGATGAATTGTTAACCAATAATAATATGCCTAGTATTAAGAGTGCTAGTCTTGGAAAAAGCTAAGGGACCATGCCCAAGCCTCAGTACCAGCACAAAATACATATATAAATACATACATACTAAAAATGTTAATTTAAAAAAATCCCAAACTCCTATTTTGTACAAGACAATGTGCTACATTCTGTAGGAACAAAACATGAGACCAATTCAGATACACGTCTTCTAGAAACTGTCAGTAAATGATTTTCATCTTTAGTTCCATATTTCCTAGAGTCTATTCTAACTACAAGCTCGCCTCTTCCAAACCCCAACCTCCAATTTCCTTTGACATCTAGTATTCTGAAGCCACTTGTAAGTTCAAGTTCACTTTCTTTATGGCCACAGCACAGAAGATATCTTAACCATCAGCATTCCAAGACAGTTATAAAAGAGAAGGGCTCTCAAATTCCCTACTTTCCTCCCAATCTCTTTTAACTTCTCACTGTGACTGAAAGTGATCATCTCCTATAACAAGCCACTTGGATTTCTGAAATCTTTTTCCTATTTTCAAAATTCTTCAAATACATAAAAATAATAAATCAAAGACTTAAAGGTTTAGCTGAGTACTGAATTCAAGCAAATACACAAAAATCTCATTCTCTCTCTTTCTATTTCTCTCTCCCTCTCTCTCTCTCTCTCTCTCTCTCCCTCTCTCTCTCTCTCTCTCTCTCTCCCTCTCTCTCTCTCTCTCTCTCTCTCACACACACACACACACACACACACACACACACTAAAATCTGACAAAGGCTTTGAAACCCCTAATCTGAAGGGAATTTTCACCTCTGCATGTATATACACAGGCACACAATTGTAATAACTAAAAGCTGTTCTAAATTTAGTATAAGTATGCAATTAGAAAAGTATGTCAGAAAAGTATAAGAGCCTCAACTTATCAACAAAACTTTTTTGCAAGCATTCAAAACAAATAAAATATAGTCATTTAAAAACTTGCAGGCCAAAGTACAAACTTGAGAATGCCTTGTTTGGTTGCCATCTCACAAAAGAAATAATAATCTATGGGTGAAAAATTCAAATCCAATTACCTGAGCATTTGCCATTCTTGCCAGTTCTTAACCATCTAAGTACAGTCCTTTATACATTCACCTTCTAATGAAGAACAAAAAACAAAAACAAAGAATCTATCCAAACAGTCTTACTCAAAGTCTCCAACCCTAAAGATCACATAGACCTAGAAAAAAAGAACAATTTAGGTGGCCATCTGTCACTTTTCAATTCCAAAAATTTAAAGTTTTCTGTTTAAATTAGAGATTCATTTCTCTGGTGATATAAACAAAGGGTTTAAAAAAAAAAAAAACATGTTCTTAACAAATGAATACCACAATGAGAATTAAAGTTCTTGTAATCCTCATTACCTGGTTAATGTCAAAGGAAAGAATAAACCAAACTCCATTAGAATAGAAGAATAAAATCCAAGTAAGTTATCTTGAAAATGCTATATATTGTCTGAACATGAATTTGAGTGTGTGTGTGTATGTACATGTGCATGCCTCTGTGTATACACATGTACCTACCTGTATCCTGTATTAGGGCTTGAATTCAGGGCCTGGGCACTGTCCTTTAGCTTTTTCAATGAAGGTTAACACTCTACAACTTAAACCAAACCTCTACTTCCATCTTTTTGCTGGTTAATTGGAGATAAAATTCATGGGACTTTCCTTCCTGGGCTGGCTTTGAACAGTTTTCCTCAGATCTCAGCTAAGGTTACAGGAGTAGCCATTGGCACCTAACTAGACATGTTTCTTTTGTGTTTTTTGTTTTTTGGGATTTTTTTGTTTTGTTTTGTTTTGTTTTTAATAGTAAACTGTTTCTTCCCCATATGAATGTACCACTTCTAGATAAATCCTTGAGAAGACTTCAAGCAAGAAAGATAAAATATTCATGAATTTTCATATTCAAGCATGGCCCTTTAGTAACAGAAATGCAAGCTGGTGAAAACATTAATTTACACGTCATAGACCTTAATGTAAGTGTACAGTTCCATGAGTTTCAACAAGGACATAGAATTGTATAGTCCTCACCATAATGATGATACTAAACAGCTCTATTACCTCATATTATCCAACTTACACAATAACTGGAAAAACAAAAAGTAAGAGTGGAAAACAAAATCAATAGTTGTAGGGAAAGGGGAGTTTATGGATGGAGGGAAGGTTTGTCCTCAAAGGGTAACACAAAGAAATCTTGGAAGATGACAGAATACTCTGTTTATAGCAGTTGTTAGTAAGTTCATGAATCTTTTAAAAATTATGTATATACCAAAAAATTGGATATAATTAGTTTTTATTAGGGATAATTGCTAAAATTTACAGAGATTTAAAAGAGAAAATACAACTTAGCAAGACTCCTTTCTTGTATATGATCCGGAGGTCCCTTTCTAGCTCTTCTGAACATGCTGAATATTTCTTTTCTTCCCTTTATTTTTATTTCCTCACATATCAGTTCCCTTAGCATTATTTTGATGGTGCTTTCAAGCTCAGCAAAGAAAACATCTGGCAGAGGACAAGATTATAGCACGTGCTGAGAGCAGAACAGTCCTTGGAATTCTCAATTGGGTTTCTTCAGGGCCATTAAGAGTTATCACCCAGGTCAGAAGCACACCATGGGGCTCTGAGGAACACTGTAGCTCCAAGCCTCAAGCTGAGTTTCATAATATTCAAACACGTGGCAGAGATCTAGGGGTACTGAAAGAAACTACAGCCTACCAATAAAATGAATTCTTTATACCAAGATGTATAGCATACCATAAGATGAGAAACTTGGTACATACTTCAACCTAGTAAACATGAAACAGACATCAGAAGTGAAATGAAACATCAGATATCATCTCTACATCAGGATACTGTACAACAGCTGAAAGCCCAAAATCAAATCCCCAGCAACAAAAGCAATCAACGTAAGTCTTACTTTCTATGGTCTCAATTACCTATTCAAAGAGACCTAGCACTGTTTTCTCATTGTCATTTAAAGACTTCACTGAAAACGTAATTTGTTTTTATTGTTGTTTTTGTCTTGCTTTAAATTACAATCTTAACACTAAAACCTGAAAATAATAATAAAGATCTTTTGGAATTTAAATAAAACAAAAATAATTTTAAAACAAAAAAACTTCCCTTCCAAAATACTTTCCTAAATCAGTTTGCTTAATACATTCCCTAATGAGATAATAAAAGGGCAAATAGTTGATACCAAACTATCAAGACCCCAAAATAAACACTGAAAATAACACATGTCTCAAAACAAAAAGTTTAAAATGTCATATTTATTACTGTATTTTATTAACATTAATAACAAAGCAGGAAAATAAAGTCTGTATTAGTTTGCCCAGTCCATTGGTTGGAGTTCCAAATCTTGCTGTTGCTTTCTTGACTCCAAAAATTATATCTTTTTCATTTAATTAGCATATAATAGTTACAGTAAATAATAGATTTATTCATGTCAGTCATTTTCACATTTGTATGATCATCACCCAATGCCCTCCATACTTTTGAATATGTATATGTATGTTCCTATGTATCTATGCACATACATACATATAAATAGATACAAATTTTATTGTACCTTTAAAACTTATATTATGGTGGGCTTAAAAAATAAATATTCCCAATTGGAGTAGGCAACATGAAAGCACACTCAGAAAGAAACTGAAAACTCACATCTTATAAAGTAGGATTTCTAGAAGAGAAAAAAGGAAGAGGAAAGAGAACAGAAAAAAAAATACAGAAGGAAAAACCAAAAGAAGCAACAGAAAGAGCAAAAGGAAATTTAAAAAAAACTAACCATGCAAAGAAATGAGAAGTAAAAGTGAAGTAAAATCTATTTAGTATTTCTATCATGCAGCTATAATGTTTGACTTGAGAAAATACCACTCATACCCAAACAAAGGAAGATAGTAACTATATAGACAAATATAAGAAAACTAACTTTTTTAGACATGTAATAAGAGGAAACTACTAAAGAAACATAAGTTTATTCCAATGATAATATAAAAAAATACATTTTTCCCATACATCTTTTAAAAAGGCAGATCCATTGTGCATGACCAAATCTACTATATCTGATAATGATCTGTGGTCATTCTTGGCCCCCGGTATATACTATATAAGCATTTAGACTGTTTATATATTATGTTTAAGGCAACATTTTGAATAACCACTTTCATATTCTTAAATATTTTAAAGTTTAGACTATATAATAAAAAACATATATAGGAGCATTTAATTCATGTAAAGACAAATTTACTTCAATTTCATACCATACACTATTAGTTTCAAGGTCAAAGACAAAAGTAAATTTAGTGAATGGAATCTCATTTCTACTATCAGTGTGATATATTTATTCAAGATACTTGAGGGAAGAAAAAACCCCAGGAATATTATAGTGAAGTTGAGTTAGTGTACAAACAACTCAGGAAAAACTTCATAATGTGGGTCATGTTTATTTTTAAATTAAGAGAAAGCTAAATCTCCCAATGAAATAATCACAAGGCCTTTAGCTCCACTAATTATGTGAAGGCAGACTATCAGCACTAGTTGTCCTCATTGTTGTAATTTCCTCTTGATCCATCTACATGTGAACTCGCTCTACTTGGTTTGGTACAAGTATGGGGCCTAAAACCAAGGCTACATCTGATGCTGACACCCCTGACCACCCACCAACCTCACCTCCATCTCATCCCACTTCAATCTGCCCACTCCCCAACTTCACTTTTTCCATCTAATATTTAAAGAGTACTAGTTGTAAGGGGGGGTGTGCCATTTCCCCTTCAGCCATGCTGACACCAGTGCAGATAATTTTAGTTGAGTGGTCAGCAGCCCATGGATAGCCACACAGAATCTGATGCACAGAGGTGAGTATCCCTGAAGATACTACTCTTTATAATGGATGTCCTAACAAGATGAGCTTCTGGGTTTCCTTCCTTAGAAAAGAGGGAAGTGTGTTTTATGTTTGAATGGATTGGGAAGATAAAGTTAATGACTACTAGCTACTATTCACCAAACTTACATTCTCATTTTTGGGACAATGTAACACTACATTTTCTAGTTGTACTTGTAGGTAGATGAGGTTATGTAACTGAGTTTTGACCAATAAAATGTGAATGCAAGTAATATGTGTAGTCTCCATACCTGCCCCTAAAAAAAAAAAAAAAAAAAACCTCATATGCAATACTCTTTGGTCTTTCCCCTTCAAGTGTATTTTTTCTTTGTTTTATTTTGTTTTGTCTTGTCTTTGGTTGGTTGTGGGGCTTCACCTCAGGGCCAAGGCAGTGATCCTGAGCTTATTCACTCAAGGCTAGTGCTCTACCACTTTGAGCCAAGGCGCCACTTCCAGTTTTCTGGTAGTTTATTAGAGATAAGAGTTTCATAGACTTTCCTGCCCAGTCTGGCTTTGAACCACAAACCTCAGATCTCAGCCTCCTGAGTAGCCAGGATTACTGGCATGAGCCAGTAACTGAAGCTGGCGCCCATCTTCAGTGGTATTTCCTTGGAAGATACACTAAAGATAGCACAGCAACACAAAGGAAAAAGTCTAAGTCCCTAAATTACCATTGTGGGGGGGAAAAAGCCCACAAATCAGAAACATCATTTGAGGTTCTATACAAATGAAAAATAAAGCATCACCACTCCTTAAACATCTATGAATTTTAAAAAGCACACAAACATCTGCTATGCACAAAATATGCAGTAGTCTCATATTACCCTTACTTTCCAGATACTACAGAAGATTAAATATATGAAACATACATGTATATGTGTGTCCGTCGTACATGTTAATACTGGGACATAAACTCAGCCTGAGCAAGAAAGTCATTGAGACTCTTATCTCCAATTAACTACCAAAAAGCCTAAAGTGGAGCTCAAGTGGTTGAATGCTAGCCTCAAGCAAAAAAAGCTCAGGAACAAGGCCCTGTGTTCCCAAAATTGATACCTAAAATAAAAAAGCAGAAATTACTCACAATAGTAAAGGTTTGTCTTGCAATGTATCTTTCTGCCTATATACAGCAATGCAAAGGTATATGTGTATATGTCTGTCTAATACATATGTATGTATCATGTGTGTATATTTGGGAAGGAGGTGGCAGTACTGGGGATTGAAACTAGGACCTCACATTTGCAGACATTGACTCTACCATTTGCGCTACACCCCACTCTTTGTTTTTGAGATAAGAGTCTCCTAGACTACATATATACACATTAATGTTGGGTTCAAACACAGGACACCTCATGTGTGTAAGGCAAGTGATCTATCAGTGAAGTACATTACCAGCTCAAAAAATACTATGTATTCCACTATACTCTCATTACTTGTTTTTTAGGCCCAAGACCAGGACTTGAACTCAGTACCTGAAACTTTCCCTCCCTGATTAGCTCATAAGATTAGTGTTCCACCAACTGAGCCATACCTCCAACCACTTTTGTTTTTGCACTGTAAAAAAAATGTGCTATGATAATTTCTGTCATGTTTTCATCAACTACTTTTAAACTTAACACTTTAAAAGAGGGAAAATATCTCCATTGCATTAGAAACCGGTATTTGGCAAATCTCTTTCGTAGGATCAGATATGTGAACTATAATTATCTAGGCTAGTTGAAAACTAAAACATGACTCCAAATACAGTTTATTGCCTCATTCCTCATAGAATGGTAAGAACTACAAATCACCTATTCAAGAACTTTGGTGTTTATAAAAACTAAAACGACTCTTCATAAGCTAAATCACCTATTTATTGTTGTAGGCTACATCATCAGTCACCTTGAAAAGTTTTAATAAAACCAATATGACTTAAATTTTAAAAGAGAAAGTACTATTCCAAATCATTATTGGTCTTTTATTCATGATGAAAAAGAAAGCCAAACATTCTTTGTGGCTTTAGTTACTTAGACAAGATGATATTTAAAGGAAAACAAACCTAAATATTTTTAACACATTTGTTAATGTATAAATTATAAATAAGTCCCTATCTGTGATAATAATCACAGCATGTCTCAAGTGACTTTTTGTCATTGACAAAAAGTTATTATCAGAAATATTCATGTATAAATAAGACAGCATACTTACATAGTAAATAATCATGCAAAGGCACATGCAACATAATTTAAGTCAGTAACTAGAATCAGAACATTAAAAGACAAGCTTCAAAATCATAGATAAATATTTCTAAGTCAAGTGAAATTTTTTTTGCATTAAATTTCCTTCAACCTCCAATATAAATCATCACAACCAGGCAGTATTTATGGAACATTTACAGAGCAAAACAATATACTAGTCGATAGTAGTCCATTGCTCTATTAATATAAAAAAATTTAATCATGAAGAACTTCCCTTAAATGATAAGAAACATTTAAGACACTTAGCAAAGAGATGTCTATATTTAACTGAATATTTGCAAAGCCACTGAACAACCTATCGTAAACCCAAGACCTACTTGCTTCATTGCAGTCTCTCCAATTTTGTCTGAATGCTTGCGGATGCTCTCCAGGAAATCTTTGAGATCAGACATAGAAACATCCTTTATTTCTTCTCGTAGCTTGGGGATATTGTCCAGCATCACTTTGCAGAATCGATAGTGGCTTACTTGAGGCAGATAGGTATGCTCTAGGTGTTCCAGAGTTTTCAGTGCAGGATAATGTCTACAGAAGGAATTGATCACCATTAGCTGAACTTACTAATTTGCAGTATCACAGATATGTGACTCAGAAAAACTTTCAGCCTGATTTTTCACTATAAAGACAAATCTAGTACTGAGTTTTCATAAAAACATCAATGGAAGAGCCTCAAGTTATTAAAAATCAACATACACTTTAAAAACTACCACTTATGAATCAAAATTTTAAAAGATTTTATCCCAAGAATGCAAAAAGTCCAGAATATGTAACAACAAAATTAGTTATATAATGAATGTAAACAAATAATCTAAATGTCAAAAAATTCTTACTAGAGACGTACAAGATGCTATGTTGAAAAATGAACTTTACAACTTTGGTGGGGGAGGGGGGAGTGTACTCGTAGAGATGGGAGGGCAGGGATGGTAGGGGAAAAACAAAGGAGGAGGCAACAATGCTTGATAAGAAATGTACTTATTACCTTGCTCATGTAATTATAACCCCTCTGTATGGTATTTTCACAATAAAAATGTATTAAAAAATTAAAAATTTTTCTTACTATAAAATGAAATATGGCAGAAGGAAGAGCCTGGAAAATATGGAAAATGATTTAACCTAAAGCACCTACTTCCCCCTGGACAGACATAACTTAGAATTGCTGCTGAATTGTCTCTCTCCTCCCCTTCCCCCTGAACAAGTGTGCCAGTAGTCTTGGAAGAGAGCCTGAAACCAAGGCCACATCTGATGCTGACATTCCTGATCAACACAGAGACTCCTTAGTCACCAATCTCACCTCCATCTCATCCCACTTTCATCGACCCACTCCCCAGCTTCACTTTTTCCATCTAATATTTAGAGACTCCAAGTTTTAAGGGGGTTGAAGGCTTATTTCCCAAATAAAGCCTGTTGGTCTGTTGAGTCCACATCCTGACCTTCCTTTATCCTAATAACCTCAAGACCCAGTTTCCTTAAACCACCCTCCCAAGGGGGAAAAAAAACCTAAAGCAAAACCCTATCCCAAACAACCATTTCCAAGATTCTGAAAACTGACCAAAGGAGAATAAGTCAAGAAATGTTTGTCCATGAAAACCCACTCAACTCTAGGGGTACTGCCACCATTCTCCCACCACCACTTCTCTCTAAGAATTCTCTTGTTCCTAATAGCTAATCAAGAAAAATAACAGTCTTAGTAACTCAGAATGATGATTTGGAAAACGAGGGGTGGGGGAGACACATATCAATAGCACTGATAGTAAAAATAGCAAAATTCATTTTAAAAAATAAACATGAAAGCCAGGTGCAGGCTCATGCCTGTAATCCTAGCTACTCAGGAGGCTGAGATCTGAGAATCACAGTTCAAAGCCAGTCCAGGCAGGAAAGTCCATAAGACTCTTATCTCCAATAAACCACTAGAGAACCAGAAGTGGCGCTGTGGCTCAAGCAGTAGAGCGCTCGCCTTGAGCTAAAGAGCAAAGGGATAGCACCTAAGCCCAGAGTTCAAACCCACAACCAACCCAAAAAATAAATAAGTAAACATGAAAAAATGTGAAAAGTATTGGGACAAAGAAAGAGTAAAGAACCAAACAGAAATTTAGCAAGGAAGTTCATAAAAACAAGAAAGATACAGAAATATTTGTTAAATTCTCTGGACATCCGTACCTAAGAGACTGTGCACACATGTGAGGACACCTCCAATTGCCCTTCACTATAGAGAGGAGGGTTAACAAAATCTGGCATAAAGTAAAAGTTCAACCAGCACAATGGCTATAAACCCATCATTCAGGCCAAGTCAGGCAAACCTGAGTTCAATGTCAATCTAGGATACAGAGTAAGTCTGAGGTTAGCCTAGACTACATAGTGACAAAGAGGAAAGGGGGAAAGGAGAGAAGAAATGAAGGGAGGGAGACAGAGGAGAGAAAAGGGAGAGGGGAGGGGACAGAGGAGAGGGGCACCGAGGAGCGCAGGGAGACTGGAGGGAGATGAAGATGGGAGGGGGACAGAGAGGAAGAGGAGGGAAGGAAGGAGAGAGGGGAGAAGAGAGAAGGGAAGGGAGAAAGAAAGAGAGAGGGAAGAGAATGGGAAGGAGAAGGAGAAAGGAGAAGGAAGGAGACAAAGGAGAAAAGAGAGGGAGAGGAAGATGAAGGGAGAGGAAGGATAGAGAGAAGAGCCAAGGAAGAAGGAGAGAAAGGGGAGGAAAGAGAATAAGATAAGAAAGAGGAGAAAAGAAATCAACAAACTTGTACAAACCCATGTACAAATCCACTGGCAAAAGAGAAGAAAGCTTACTGACTTGTATGTTTTAGCCCAAAATCTGGCTGTTAGTTGGTAATTATTCTCCCCTCCCCCACCCTTGGTCACTTTTGGGGCTTAAACTCAGGGCTTGGGTATTGTCCTTAAACTTTTTTGCTCAAAGCTACTGCTCTATCACTTTGAGCCACAGGGCCACTTCTGGTTTCCTGGTAGTTAATTGGAGATAAAAGAGTCGTACAAACTTTCCTCCCTGGGTTGGTTTTGAATCACAATCCTTAGATCACAACCTTCTGAGTAACTAGGATTACAAGTATGAGCTACCAGCAGTCCAGCCTGATGATTATTCTTTTTTTTTTTTTTTTTTGGAGGGGGTCCAGTCGTGGGGCCTGAACTCTGGGCCAGGGCGCTTCCCTCAGCTCTTCAGCTCAAGTAGCACTCTACCACTTGAGCCACAGCGCCACTTCCGGCTTTTTTCTTTTTGCTTATGTGGTGCTGAGGAATCGAACCCAGGGCCTCAGGCATGCAAGGCAAGCGCTCTACCACTGAGCCACCTTCCCAGCCCCCCTGATGATTATTCTTTAAAAATAAAAGAAAAAATATACTGAGATAACAAAAACAGAAAACTCCTTAGCTCACATATCTGCCTTTAGGAAACACCAAAAGAGTGACATTATTCAAAAAGAAATGAAGTAAGCCAGGCCCAAAGAAACATAGGTCCCATGGTTTCCCTTATTTGCAATATCTAGTTTATGTCTGAGTCAAGCAGAAAAGGTCAGATAAGGTGATGTTAGGGAAATGAACCCTAAGATATGTATTCAAATGTTTTTTTTCTTTCATGCACTTGTTTCTAACACATTTGTTGCTTTGTATGTCCCTCTCCCACAGTATAACCCCTGCTTTCATTGTATTTGATGTCAGAATAATTTGTGGAGGGGAAGGGGAAAAACAAATCATTTAAATAGGGATACAGATGGACCCATTGCAACAATGAGATGTACAAGTCGTTTTGTCAAAAACGAACTTTACAACTTTGGTGGGGGGGGAAGATGAGAAGAGATGGGAAGGGGAAACAAAGGAGGAGGCTACAATGCTTGAAAAGAAATGTACTCATTATCTTACCCATGTAATTGTAACCCCTCTGTACAGTATTTTCACAATAAAAAATAAATAAATTCAAAAAAAAAAGAAATGTAATCAATACCTGTAACCCCTCTGGACATCACCTTTACAATATTTTTTTTTTAAAGAAAGAAAGACCAAAGGAAACCTGAAAGGAAATTATATCAGGCAGAAAATTCACAGGAGGAAAAAAAGTGAAAAGCATAAGAAAGATGGATAGATAGACAGAAGACAGATAAGATAGATAGATGTATAGATATAGATATATAGATGTGCTAAACATAAAATATTTTAAAAGTGTTGCTACTTATCTTTTAAAAATGAAAAATTGAAAGCAATGATAATCCTATATTATTGAGTTTATCATATATATGACAATAGTGGCAAAAAAGAAAAAAGCAAACTATGTTGAAACAAAACTATTACCAAACACACCGATTTTTTTATTTAAAAAACCTAAAAAATGTGATAAGATGCATTTTATAACACACAGAGCAACCTCAAAAAAAATAAACCTAAAGATATAACAAAAAAAATCAACAGAAAAACTAAAATAGTATACTATAAATACTTTAACAAAAAAGAAAGCAGTAAAAGTGGGACAGAAACAATAACAAATGAAAAACTAGCAAAATCCAACCATACCAGTCATTACATCAGGGGTGAATGAACTATATATACATGCCAATTAAAAGGTGAATATTCACCAACAGAACTTAAAAGACATAATCCAACTACACTTTGTCTATATGAATAAACTTTAGACTCAAAGATACAAATAGATTGAAAGTACAAATGAAAGATGATATGCCACAGAAATGTAGCCATAAAATAGCTGAAATGACTATACTAGTATAAGATATAATAAAGTATTTTAAGACAATGAATATTGCTGAGAAACAAATAACTCAGAGGGACATTTTATAGCAACAAAAAAAGATACTGTTTATTTGATACATAGTTTCATAAGCATAAAAGGATAAAGTTGGATAAAGCCGACTCAATAACAAAACATGTTCTCATAAAAAGAACATACAAACAGGAAATAAATTCAAATCTTTCTAATGTACTTACATTGAACCTACCAGGAAAAAAATTTAAAAAAAACAAAAGGGAGCAACATATGAAGAAAATTAAATGGGGCTTGTTATGTACACAAATATAAGTTTTGAAACATGAAACAATTTTGCAAAGGTACTAGTGGTTTATGCCTGTAATCTTAGACACTCAGGAGGCTTAGATCTGAGAATTTTGGTTCAAAGCCAAGTCATGAGTCATAAGACCCCAAATAACTAGCAAAAAGTTCCAACTTGAGGTGTGGCTCAAATACTAGAGCATGAAAAAGCAGACTGAGAGAGGCTGTTTAAACCATAGTACTGGTGGGGGGAAGCATCATTCAAACAAAAATGAAAAATGTCTTAAATGGTCATTTGTATTGTTGACAGTTCTAATAATTAGGAATTCACAATTTGCTGATAAATAAGTTTCAACAAAGAACTTTAGCAAAAGAAATTATTCTAAATAATTGTCATTAAAACAAGTGGTATATAAAAAGATATAGATAGATAGAGCTTCTTGATTTATTTCAGTTAGCAAATAAAACTAATCTAAATGCCTAATAATGAGTAATTAGATAGACACACTATGATATAACCATTACTAATGAGCACACACCTGCTAGATTGTAGGCACTGAAGGAGAGGCACAAGAATCAAGAATTCATGGTCTACCTGGGTTATATAATGAGATCCCTATCTCAAACATCAAAATAATAAAACAGCATAATGTTTGCAATATTGTCAGATGAAAAAGAAAAATTTGGGGGCTGGTCCTAGGGCTTGAACTCAAAAGCATGGATGCTGTCCCTTAGCTTTTTTGCTCAAGGCTAGCCCTCTACCACTTAAGTGACAGCTCCACTTCTGGCTTTTTGGTGATTAATTGGAGATAACAGTCTCACAGACTTTCCTGTCAGGCTGGTTTCAAACCACACTCCCTCAGATCTCAGTCTCCTGAGATCTAGCTAGTATAATAGGCATGAGTCACAGGTGCCTGTCAAAAATAACTTAAAGACAGTGAGCAAGAGCTAGGAATGTGGCTTAGTGGTAGAGTGCTTGACCAGCATACATGAAGCTTTGGGGATCGATTCCTCAATAACTCATGAACAGAAAAAAAGTGAATAGTGGTACTGTGGCTCAAGCGATGGAGTGCCATCCTTGAGCAAAAGTAGCTCAGGGATAGTGAGCAGGCCCTGAGTTCAAGCCCCAGGACTGGCAAAATTAAAAGGAAAACAAAAACAAAATCAAAACAGTGAGCAAATGGAGTCATTATATTCCAAGTATATTATGTAAAAAAATAAAAATTAAAGTTAACTGGGGCTGGGAAGGTAGCTTACTGGTTGTCTCACATGCCCTGGGATTCAATTCCTCAGCACCACACAGAAAAAGCCAGAAGTGGCGCTGTGGTTCAAGTGGTAGAGAGCTAGCTTAGAGCTGAAGAGCTCAGGAACAGAGTCCAGGCCCAGAACTCAAGCTTCATGACCAACTGACCAAAAAAAAAAAAAAAAACTATGAAACCTGAGGGTAGGGACAGAAAGGGGAAAATGGGAAAGACTGATGGAAGTGGATAATACTGATCAAGAAGCACTGTACTCAAAACCTCACTTATGGAATTGAATCCCTTTGTCCAACTACTTAATAGTAAATTTAAGAAATAGATCAAGGGAAGAGCCAAGAAAGAATGACAAAGGAGGTAAAACTGATTAGAATACATTGCATACATTTGTGGAAATGTCACAATGAAATGCCCCTCCTGAACAACTAACACATGCTACTTTCAAAAAATAAATCTATCACTTTCAGCCTTTTGACTAAGATCAAGTATTTACTCTTACTAGTTTCCCATCCTCACACCTTATCCAAGAACAATATATCAAACAGGCTTTAAGAGCAGAGAAATGAAATGGGAACTTGCTCCATCAACTCCACACATAAGCCTGGTAGACAGCAAACTACAATAATGGTGCACCAGTTGAAGAAATAAAGAAGATTTTACAAATATATGACATTTCTAGAAATTATACATAGGCACACATGAATAAATTATGTGTATGAATGTCATTGAATATACACAAAAGTATAGAGTAACTGAAAAATACACAAATGTTAAGCTTTTTTTCTTTAGAAACCTTGTGAGTTACAATTTTATTCTTTATGCTTTTTTAATTTTTTTTTCTGTACCAGAGTTTGAATTCAAAGCATTGCACTTGCTCAGCTTTCTTCCTCAGATGACAGTCCACCAATTGAGCCACATCTCCAACACTGGTTTCTTGCTAGGGTATTCTAGAGATTGAGTCTAAAGGACTTTTCTCCCTGGCTCAAACTGAGATACTCCAGATCTCAAACTTCTTTTTATTTTATTTTATTTGTGAACATACTGTACAGAGGGGTTACAATTACATGGGCAGGATAATGCATACATTTCTTTTCAAGCATTGTAGCCTCCTCCTTTGTTTACCCTTTACATCCCTTCCCAGCCTCTCCCTCTCCCCCCCCACCCAATCCTCCCCCCACCCTGCTTTTAATTCCCTAATTTCCACATTTCACATGATATAATGAGTAAATACTCAGTTCTATCCCTATAAAGTAAACTGACTTATAGATCTATTTTGTATGCAAAGATTTTTTTTTGGGGGGACGCTTGAACTCAGAGCCTGAGCACTGTCCCTGAGCCTCTTTTGCTCAATGTTCATACTCTACCACTGAGCTACAGCACCACTTTCAGCTTTTTCTGTTTAAGTGGTACTGAGGAATCGAACCCAGGGGCATCATACATGCTAGGTAAGCACTCTACCAGTAAGCCACATTTCCAGCCCTACAAAGAATAATTTTCATAGCAGATACTTAAGTTCTTCATGCTCTAATACTCTTAGTGCCACAAACACTAAAGACTAGAGACTGGTTTTAGTTCTTTTTTATGTCTACTCTCGTGTGTTCCAAGAGTCAAAATTCTTACTCCAAATTTATGGAGAGAAGAAAGGTTTATTTCTCCTAAATTTAGTAATGAAAGCACAAATATAGTTAAAACTGAAATAAATGTTTTATTAAAATTTTACAGACTCAAAAACAGTACAATTCACATGGTTCAGTGTAAACACAATGGTGTTTATACTCAAATTAGGTACAAAGAGTTATGTATAATAAAATGCAATTCCTCTAGAGAGAAACTTTAGAATGGATAGAAAGCCAGAAATTAAGCCAAAAAGATAAACACATTTGGGGGTTTAGTTATATTTTCTAACATTGTTTACAGAATGAGAAAAATCTAAGGATATTGCCTGCAGACACAGGCACAGGCTCTGATGAAACACATGGCTCATGCAGAAAACATCTGGTCTGTCAAAGAGATCCACATTTTTCAAGGCTAATTAGTATAAAACTCAATGATTCCTGGCAACAAAAAGTATCACCTTATTTCCCCATTATCTCTTCTCCCCTAGCATACTCATGTTCAAATTACAACATCAAATAGATTATTCAAATTTTTGCTGGACTTCATGATCACTGACAGATAAATAATAACAGTCAATTAAATATCTAAATAACAGGTACTAAAAGAAAAAATTCTATTTCCTGTGGCCATGGAAATTCCAAACCAGATTTTTGACATACTGTTTGATAATCTCCAAACATTACTGACTGAGTCAAAAGTCAAATTCCTAAATTTCATGTATATGTGTGTTCACTCTCTCCTCTCCCCGACAGCAGGCTCCTTAATAAAAATATAAGCAGGGGGGAGGCTGGGAAGGGATGGGAAGGGGAAACAAAGGAGGAGGCTACAATGCTTGATAAGAAATGTACTCATTATCTTGCCCATCAAATTGTAACCCCTCTGTACAGTATTTTCACAATAAAAAATAAATAAAAATTAAAAAAATAAATAAATAAAAATATAAGCAGAAATGAAGGAAATATAAAGCATGAAACAAAAAGAACGCAAAAATGTCTGAATATTATACCTGGATAACTAAAATTCCAATAACCTTGATATGGTTGAATCTATCTTGAGAAGAATATTGATTCCAGACAAATAAAATTATGTTATTTTCTTCCCATTCCATTATAATGATTTCTTCAAATCTAGTAAGAGGTCCTTGAAAGCAAATCACAACTACCTATACATATTTTTTCAATTCAGAATATGACAAAATTGTGAAATATAGGCCTTTGACACAGGAAAGTATTAGGTGCTTTCCTAATCAGAAAGCATCGTAAGCAAATAGTTAAGACCTTCTATGTGCTTGAGAAAGATGGTCAGATATCTTTCCTTATTAAGACCCTGTAGTACAATCAGCTCCAAAAAAAAATCTAGGCTTACAGCCATGAAGGCACAACAAGAGACAGACATGACCTCCTACTTAATAAACAAGTAGAATGCTGACTAAAATCTATAAAACAATATACCCAAACAATATACTGAGTAAAATATATAAAACAACTTTATAAACAAGTAGAATATTGACTAAACTATATAAAACAACTGTTTTCATTCACTGAACATCAGACAAAACAGAAAACAGTGAAAGAGTGATGTGTGTGTGAGAGACGGACAGACAGAGAGAGACAAAGACAGAAACTCAATTTAAAACAGAACCAAGTAGATTCACTGATAGATAAGTATGAAAGTAGAAGAGGGTTTTGGCAACTTGAAGGAAACAATGGGAGAAAAACCTGCAAAAATCTGCAAAGGAGTTTCCTTGAGTCTTTGCAGAGAATTATATTGGGGGAAAAGTGAACTGTCTAATGGATAGACAAAAAGGAAGAAAGGAAAGGGAAAAGGAAAACAGTGACAGAGAGAGATGAGATGAATACTTAGAGGAGCTCAAACAAGGCAGAGAGAAACACCAGGACTCTGTTAGCCAAAATAAAGAATTCTTGAGAACTGCTGAGTTATTTATAGCAGATTATAGAGGGATTAAGTCTTACTCAGTAAAGGGTACTGCCTTTGGAAAGAAGGTGGGTTTAGCAGAATTTAAAATAGGGGGTCTAAAATTATCAAATGAACTGCAAACAACTATTTACCAAAATAAAGCACCACCTCATACTGCACAGTGCTCCTAGCAGAAGGTGGAAACATTGACTCTCTTTTGAAATAACACTGAAAAAGACACAAGAGATTCATCTGGAAGAAAATACTATATAGGAGAAGACTCTTCAGAATTGAACCCTGGCCTTGTCCTGTGTGATAGAGTTAATCTTATTTGTCAGCTTGGGTAGGATTACAGTGCTCAGACTTGTATTCAAACATTTTTCTAGATATTTCTGTGAAAGTATATTTTAGATAAGATTAACACTTAAAAGCCAGACATGGTAGTAGCCCATGTCTATAATCCTAGCTATTGATAGGAGGTTGCGATCTGAGTATTGTAATTCAAAGCCACCTGGGCAGAAAACTCTGTGAAACTCTTTTTTTTTTTTTTTTTTGGGTCCAGTCGTGGGGCCTGAACTCTGGGCCTGGGCACTGTCCCTCAGCTCTTCAGCTCAAGGCTAGTGCTCTACCACTTGATCCACAGCACCACTTCCGGCTTTTTTTCTTTTTGCTTATGTGGTGCTGAGGAATCGAACCCAGGGCCTTGAGCATGCAAGGCAAGTGCTCTACCACTGAGCCACCTTCCCAGCCCACTCTGTGAAACTCTTATCTCCAATTAGCCACCAAAAAGCTGGAAGTAAAAGTATGGCTTCAGTTGTAGAGCACCAGCCTCGAGCAAAAAAAAAGCCATCCAAGAACTTGAGGCCCTAAGCTCAAACCCAAGTACCAGCAGAAGAATAAAACAAAAAAAGATTAACGGATTGCTTAATATATAATGTAGCCGGGCGCTGGTGGCTCACGCCTGTAATCCTAATTACTCAGGAGGCTGAGATCTGAGGATCGCAGTTCAAAGCCAGCCCGGGCCGAAGAGACCGTGAGACTCCTATCTCCAATAAACCACCAGAAAACCGGAAGTGGCACTGTAGCTCAAGTGGTAGAGCGCTCGCCTTGAGCTGAAGAACTGAGGGACAGCGCCCAAGCCCAGAGTTCAAGCACCACGACCGACAAAAAATAATAATAATAATAATAATAATAAATAAAAATAAAAAATACATAATGTAGATGGCTATCACCAATCACACCTGAAGACAGTTTTAAACTCCATTCTCATTCCTATCCCATGAAATTAACAGTTTGTAGATTGAACATGTGATGTTAACTCTAGTTTGTCTATCTACTTGCAGATTTTAGACTTGTGGACCTCCCTAATTGTCCAAACCAATTCCTTAAAATAAATTCTTCCACAGACAAACAGATAAATACTCACACATACATACAGTATCCTCTTGGTTGGTTTTTATAAAAACATTTTCATTGGCAGATATTAGTTGTACAAGGCTTCCTTGTGGTATTTCCACGCAATCACACAATGTTCTCTAATCAACTGACCTTATTACTCTCCCCCCTCTTTCTTTTCTTTGGCTAATATCAGCCTCCTCTACTTCTTAAACTTACATCAATAGGTTTCACTGTTCTCTTCCCATATATGTAATATGAAGTACTGACTGGTTTTTAGAGAATCCTGATGAATACATTCTTGCATAGAGCCAGAATTATTTTTTCTATAAGAATACTAAACCACATGTGTCTCCCAAATCAATTATCACTAAGAATGATATGCTTTTCTCCCCTAGAAGATTGGGCCTTCTAAAAATCAAACTATGAATATTATTTTTTATTGACATAACAGAAGACTACTAATGCATGTAAGTAAGTCTCGACAACTATAGACTACAAGATATTCTTTAAATATTCTAGTTAACAGAAATTTTAAATAAAAACGGCAAAAAAAAACCTTACCTTTTCATTTTCATCTGTTCCCTCAGTTTGCTGTACATCTCTAGAACTTGAAAGAAAAGAACATACGGGTATTATTTAGAGAAAGTGAAAAGCTAATTAAAGCTAAAGGTATTGTGACAAGAGCCCTATTCCATTTCCAGTTCCTCACCTGGAAGACACAGCATTAATTTATCAACAGTGGCAGAAATATTTCTCTGTTGTAGTCGACACTGCTTCAGCTCTTCCATCGCTATTACCAGCTTGGCAAGAGGGAAAAAAACTGAATTATGCCAACAGCTGTAAATAAAAAGCTTTCAGTCTCATTTTTCCACATTGTATTCAATTCATCAGAAAATCCCAGACAGTTTCATAGTAAGACCTGCCAAGTAGACTAAGGAACTGCCTTTCCCAACCAGTAAAATATTCCTGCATGGTATCCCACTTCTCCCCAAGATATAGACTCTGCTAGAAAGAAGTAGGTAAAATGATATCCTAAAATACAGAAGCTATCCAGGAGAAAACATTTTGCATGTTTTCTCCAAATCCTAGTCTAACTCCTTATGATTTATAGTTTCCCCAGTCCTATGTGAAGATCTCATATTTCTTTCACCAGTGAGCTTCAAAAGCACATGAAAATGATCTTCTACTAGGCTGTTGTAAAAAATAACACACCTAGAAAATGTAGTTTTTCTAAGAGATCCAGTGTAGTGAAGAATAAGTCATTTTTCTTCTCATAGTTCCAATTTTAAAGAATTCTATCTGAAGTCATATCACTCTATATGCTCTAAATTTAGAATATGTGATACCAAAAAGCAAAAGTTACATATTCTTTTACAGCATTTATCTCAAAACTGTATCTAAAAATGTTATTTAGTTAGATATCATGCAAAAAAGAATACGGAGATATATGATACAGAAAAAAGTAACAGACTATCGGCCAGAATATTTGGAGTTTAGTACCAGCTTTGTCAAATATTATGTTAGCTTTAGTAACACATTTTCTCTGTTCCAGTTTCCCCATCAATAAAATAATGATAGTACTTTATCCTCAGTTTGTCATTAATTACTCCTAAGGATTAAGTAAGCAAATGGATATAAAACAACACTGCAAACTGCTAAAGGTTTAAATAATAAGCACATCATAAAATCACATAACATCAATGATTCATTCTTCAAACAAATATTGGTTGAGCATCATTATGTGTCAGTCACTGTTCAGGAAGATAAAAAAAGGATACCCAAATGAAAAAAACAAAGACACTTCCTGACTCTATGGGGCTTAATATGTAATGGAAGGAGGCAGATGAGGAGGAAAAAAAAAAAACCTATGTAAGTAAAACATGTATCAAGACTATGATAGGTACAATGGAGAAAAACAGTGGGAAGAAGTAAAACAAATATAGGAAATGAGGTTGAGATTACCATTTTAAATAAAGTAATTAAGAAGGTAATATTGGAGGAAAGATTTCAAGTAGGTTAACTTTTGGGGAACAAGCATTCAAGGCAGGGAGAAGGTCCATATTATAACTATTAGATAACAAATGATTTTAAAACACAGCTAAGGCAAGCTACATCTTCTTTCTTTACACTTTGAAGTGGCTATGTTCATTTAATTCAAATAAACATTACAAGAAGCAACAATAACATCCTACTGCTTCCAACATATGAATGAAGAACAGTCATCTATATGAAGAACAGTCATCAGAAGAGAATGGCACAAAACAGAATTTTTTTTTTTCAAAAGGTAAACTGGTCTTACTTCCTTTCCCTCATGCTGTAGTTTTCTATTAGTATCCGTCACTTGGTTCTGTGGAGAGAAGACAATTGAAACTCATAAAAAACATTTAGAGAATATTTGGGTAAATATCAGGATCAATGTGAAAAGATTGGGGTTAGGTAGCTGATATTTTCAGGATTCTACCACACATTGGTCCTATGGCATTCTCTTGAATGTTAACTCTACCTTCTACTGAATATTTGACCTTTTGAGTAGTGCTAAGAAGAAAAAAATCATGGAAAGATTATGTTTAGTTTGGAACATTTCAACCTAAGATATAAATGACTAAGGATCACACTTTAACTTTGGAAAGAATGAAAGGAAGGAGAGAGAGAGAAAGAGAGAGAATAGAAAAAATAACCTATACAGAGCTTTTTGTCACAGACATTTCCTCACTTCATCAATGTATTCCTGAAATGGCTAGATAGGAATTCAACTTTTTAATTCAAGTCCAGTATTCACTCTTTGCTTATTACCCTAATTTAAGAAACCATTTGATCTTAATTCTTGCTGATCATTAATGTTTAACAGCTACCAACATGTCCATATTTCCATTAATTTTGCCATCAAAGTTAAAAATCTATGAATAAGCCTTTAAATGATCTATAGTTCCTAATTCGAAGGCACAGCATGCAAATTTAATAGCATCTATTTTTGATGTGTCCACTGATGCAAAAAATACATAGAAAAAAGTACATAGAACAGTAGTTTCTTCATCCATCATCTGAGACACTATCAAAATATAAGCAATATTAACCTCCCAAACTTTTGTAATACAGTCTAGTCTTCAACTAATGAAAATAGCTACTCTTTATATTTTTACTGCATTCCCCAGCTCAGCCCAGTATTTCCTATTATATCCTTTAGAATACCAAGAAATTTCACTGATGTTATTAACACATGTGTGCACACACACTCACTCACAGTACAACATGCACTATAAACATCGAAGAAAGGGCTATCATATGGGGTCTTTTCCAAAGTTATTTAACTTACCACCTTTTCACTCAAAATCACCTCAAGAAAGTAGTTTTTCAGAAAACATACTTTCTTAAAATGTTGCTCTAACTACCTAGACTACATTTTCAGAAACTACCACAAGCACCACTACTTTCAAAGAAAAAATGAAATCTGACCTCCTTCCAAAAGCCTTTATAAAGTATCAAAAAGAAAAGCAAGAAACACTCATATTACCTCTTTATTATTTATTTAATAACACCATATGTGAAACACTTTGTTGTTTTATTGGACTGCAGGCTCAATAGAATTAAGAGTGTGATGTAGCTGCCCAAAATGCAGATCTAAGGCATTAATAGAAGCATTTTTTTAAAAGAGGTCAGCAATCTGTTCCCATAAAAGGTTAGATAGTACACATTTTAGATTTTACAGGCCACACAGTCTCTCATGTAACTATTCAACACTGCCACAATAGCGATAACAATATGTAAAAGAGTAGGTATAGCAGTGTTCCAATAAAACTTTATTTACAAAAACAGAAAGCAATATGGATTTGACCTGCATAGTTTGGGTTTAAGACCCAACTATGACAATTATATTCAGACACCATGTTTTACAAAGGCTATTGACAAGCTGAAGCATGAGTAAATATGAACAGATTTGAGGAAAAGGCCAAAGGTGAACCATCTGAAAAGGAAAGGGAGGAAGATTTTTTTGTCCAATGTCTATAACACTATACACTATAACTAACTTATCTGAACAATGGCTGCCCTCAAATATCTTGAAGAGCCAGCAGAAGAAAGATGAGTCTCTAAAAACGAAACTTAATACTCAAATAAATAAATGGCTACTACAAGAAAACAGCTCAAAATAATAATAAAAAAATGTTGACTTTTGAGTCAGAGTACTAGTCCCTCAAAATAGTTTTTTGATACCAAAATAAGACTTTTCTCTCTCATACCAGAATCTAAAATTAAATCCTCCATAAATTCAGCATCACTAAACTAAACTCAGCATCACTGTTTCTACTAAGGTCGCCTTGTTTTCCTTATGGATACATCATTTCTCACTATTTTTATCTCAATTCCATTATACAATACATTTTGCATTGGAAACCAGTATGTAAGTATAGGAATTTTACACACACACACACACACACACAAACATTTTTAATACATTGTTTTATCCATACTATATGTGATACACTTTTATTTTCTATTCTATTTAATTTCTGTTTGGTTAATAATACCAAATCCCACCAAACTAAATGCATGCAAATTATGGTCTAAAATATGCCCCTGGTCAAATGCCAGTGGTTCACACCCATAATCCTAGCTACTCAGAAGGCTAACATCTGCGGATCACAGTTAGAAGCCAGGCTGGACATGAAACTCTTATCTTCAATTACCCACAGAAACTCATAAGTGAAACTGTGGCTCACATGGTAGAGTGCTAGCAATCAGCACAAAAGCTTAGGGACAGCACTCAAGCCCAGAGTTCAAGCCCCAGGACCAGGAAAAAAAAAAATTCCCTCAAAGCCTAACCAACATTCAATTCTAGTCAGTAGTTATTTCACCATATTATAATCAAAATTACACTACATGACCTCAAAGAAGGTACTTCTTTTGATTTAGAAAGCATAAAAGTATGTATATATGTATATGCATACATATACACACATATATAAGCATATATGTATGCTGTGAATAAACAGAAATAATGAGTACTTAGCACAGTTTCTTTTCATTATTGTGTTAAAATAGTATTGAAAGTGGTTACTACTTAACCTTCCCATATTTGAAACTCTTTTCTAGAATTCCAAAAAATGTATTTCATATATTCTTTTAAATGGGTTCCCCTAGAGCACAGCCTTAGGAGGTGTGCACTGAAGACATTAAGCCCCTAGTGCTGAAAGAAACTAACATCCTAAAATAGTAGTAGGTAGGTCAGGGGTTCCTTCAGAGGCATCTTAACCAATATGAAGTATTTTGCAACCTAAGTAATCTGAAGTTTAAGGTAGAAAAGAAGAAGAGAAAAAAAGAAAGAAAAGAGAGTACACGAGTATGCAATTATTGGTATCAGCAAGCCACACCAGCAGTCAGTAACTTCTACAGTCAATTTTCAAAACTACCTGGCTAAGGAAATATTCCTCTGCAGGAACACCTCAATATCATGAGGCCCATCATGGACCAGGGCTACAGGAACTGTGGGAGAAGTGTAAAGAAGTGGGAGAAGGTGTTCAAGGCACATCAAAAAGAATAGCCGGCCAGGCTCTGGGGGCTCACACCTGTAATCCTAGCTACTCAGGAGGCTGAGATCTGAGGATCACGATTCAAAGCCAGCCTGGGTAGGAAAGCCCATGAGACTCAACGCCAATTAACCACCAGAAAATCAGAAGTGGCAATATGGCTCAAGTGGTAGAGCGCTAGCCTTGAGCACAAAGAGGCTTAGGGACAGCCTAGGCCATGAGTTCAAGCCCCATAACCAACAACCAAAAAAAAAGGACAGCCCACGGTAAGGGCAGTTGAGATGTATAGATGAGGACAAATAACACATAAGCAAAAATTCAAAAGACTTGTTACCTCTAGGAAGAGGAAGTAATAACTAAGAGATCTAAAAGACAGACATAATCATGTTGGCAATATTCTATTCTTGAGATGTTTGGAAACTGTTGAAAAAGTCTATAGCTAAGATATTTTAGGGTTATACTTTAACATTCTAGAGACTTTATAAAGATAATAAAAGCATATTGTATATTAACACAACAGCTCCCAGTAAAGACTATCACAACATCACAAACTCAAACATATTAATATTCCCATGACAAAATATAAAAATTCACATCAAAGATAAGTGTGTATATCTGTGTGTGCTGGTACTGGCCTTGGATGCTATCCCATTTTTGCTCTAAGCTAGCACTCTACCACTTGAACCACAGCTCCATTTCTACCTTTTGTTGTTTAATTGAAGCTAAGAGTCTCATTACCTTCCTGCCAGGGCAGGCTTTGAATCACGATGCTCAGATCTCAGTCTCTTAAATAGCTAAGATTAAAGGCATGAGCCAACAGCGCCTCACTATCAAATGAATTTTTGAACTTTTTTAAAATATAATTTTAGAGCGCTAAAATATAATTCAGCCTATTTTTGTCCAAAATAAAATTGTTTCTTTTTTTTCTTACCATTATTTTAGATGATTTCTGTATTTACTTTCAAATCACGCCCCAAATCATAATTTTTGCATTTAAATTCAAATTCCAACAAAAAATTTAAGTATAGGTACTAGAAAAAATGGTAACTCTTATTACTTATAGATCATATAAGAAGTATTTACACAAAAAACTCAAAATATAGATATAGATAGATCACTCATATGAGAACTATTTACACAGAAAACTCAAAAAAATCTAAAAAGAAATTATTTTTCACAACAGAAGAATTTAGTGAGCTAAGTGTTAAGATCACTAAATAAAGTCAGTTATCCAAGGTAAGTATATTTGCTACAGCAGGGGACCAGACCAATGTAACTAGCCCACTTCCTAAAACAGAATCTGTCACATCAAGAAAGAATCTTCACAATAGAAGACACTCCACAGCTACCAGAGACCTTTTTTCTACCTTAACCTAGGTGACATGCTATAAATAAGTCTACAGCGATATCCTGAAATTTTGTCATCCTATAGAGACAGCTTTTACCCAGCAAGTTAACAGATGACAGGAAAAGTCACTGTCCACATCCATATGTAGGTATCTCAATTAAACTCTAACTTGAAAGGGTACTTTTTTTCCTTTTTTCTTTTTCTCTTTGTGTGTGTGCCAGTCCTGGGGCTTGAACTCAGGACCTGGGCCAATACTATCCTTGAGCCCTGTTGCTCAAGGCTAGTGTTCTACTACTTAAGCCACAGCTCTACTTTGGGCTTTTTTTGATACTTAACTGAAGAGTCTCACAGCTGGACTGGTTTCAAATTGTGATCCTCATATCTCAGCTTCTTGAATACCTAGGATTACAAGCATGAGCTACTGGCATGGGGCAAAAGGGTACTCTTTGTAGCTAAATGCTGTAATCTCAATAATCTAAGTTTCCATATAAATTCTTCCTATTACACAAAAAAATCTTTATTACCAATGTCATCCCTACTTTTTTCATGCTACTTAGAACCCCAGAACAGTAAAAAGAATTAAGTAGCTGGTAAGTCTCCTTACTTTGAGTTTCTGAGCTTCTCCTCTCACTTTCAACAGCTCAGTAATAGAATCCACAAAGCCCTGGTAGTGAAAGTTGCACATTTTCTCAATTTCGCGATCATGATTGCGTATTCGAGTTTCAAGCTTCTCCATGAATCGTCCATGTTCTTCACCATCATAGACAGACCTTTAAAGAAATGGCATAAATTATACCACATGTATTTCAAGAAAGAAAGAGAATTACAAACCAAGAAACAAATTTCTAAGGAAATGAGATATGAACCACAAAATATTAACATTTTTCTCAATGCTAAATAAATATTTCGGGGAAGAAAGTTTTCCGCTTGTTTTTCTTGCAGTCAGTGGAATGACCTAGGGTCTTGAACATTCTAGGCAGGTTTTCTACCACTGAGCTATAGCCTCAGCCCCAAAGGAGTACTTTTTTAATCCAGATTTTTGCTCTCATTCACTTAAAAAAAACAGCCAATATTTATTACAAAATTCTCACCATAAGATTAAAGGCCTAAATTTATACTTTCCTTGTCCCTTTCTTGATCAATTTTACTAAACCTAACTATCTAATCGCTCCATTACTATAGCCAAGAAGTTAAACACAGTTGAAGGAAAACTATATAGCCAACCTGGCTAGATACACAATAGCAATAGAGCTACAAATCAAAATTAGGCATTCAATATCACAAGACAAACCTATTGCAGCTTAAGTATTCCTTATCCAAAATACTTGGGACTATCAGTATTGCTGAATTCAATTTTTTTCAGATTTTAAAAGGTATACATAGTGAGGTTTACTGAAGATAAAATTTGTATTGAAACACAAAATCCATTTATGTTTCATATACAACTTATACACATACTGATGGTAATCTGATACAACATTTTCAGTGCATTTTTGTTTTAGCTGCAACCCATCACATTAAGTTCAATGTGAGGTTTTCTACTGTGATATCTGCCATAAGGACACTCAAAAGTTCTAAATTTTCAGATTAAATGTGCTCAAACATGTACAACTCTTCTCCCTTAAACTTAAAAAAGTTAGTTTATATTCTTCAAAACGTCTAAATGTACAACAAAGGAGTGGGTAACAATGCTCAACAAGAAATGTACTCATTACCTTATTCATGTAACTGTAACCCCTTTGTACAGCATCTTTACAATAAAAATTTTTAACTCAAAAAAAACAGTAAATATGTTATTTTGAAAATGAAATATTTAAAAAAATGTAAATGTGAGAACTTTACTTTCTCCTGTCTTCAAATGTTTTCTCCTCAGTTTTAGTAACTGATCATCTAATGTCTATCTAATCCACTCATAAGTTTCAATCATTTAACCTCTAAAACACACCTTAAAATTGACAATATCTCACCATAACTATTAAAATCCTAGTCCAAATCCATAACATCACCACACAAGACCAATGCAATGGTCTCCTACTAGCCTCCATTATGCACTTCCCCCTTTCTCTCATCCCCTGACCCAAATGACATCTGCACAGCACTTAATTGATCTTTTGAAAGCAACGATTCACACATTTTCCATACTCTCTCCTCCATTTAATGGCTTCCCTTTGCAAAAATAAAATAAAATCTTAAACATTTATCAAAGCTTGTACTGACCTAGATAATCTAGTCTTTCTATCCAGTTCTTATCTTTAACCCTCCTCCATTCTTTAAGCAACAACTCCACTGGCCTTTTAAAAGTCATTTCCTGCCTCAAGGATTTGTTTTTCTGTTCTTATGCTAGTAATATTTATCTCCTATATTTCTGAATCAGCTATTATCATGACCCTCCATGGTTTATTATGTATCTCTCCCTATAACCTACCCCAAGTAGAATATAAGGTCAAGTGCAAGAACTCTGCCACTCACCACTATACATGTCTAGAACAGTGCAGGTCAGGTAGTGGGCAGTTAAGTAAACATCCACCAACTAAGGACTACACATTATCTTGAAAACTTCAGTCTAGCCAGAAGTGTCCCTGTGGCTCAAGAGGTCAGGCACTAGTCTTGAGCAGAAGAGCTGAGGGACAGCGCCCAGGCCCAGAGTTCAGCCCCCATGACTGACAAAAAAAGAAAAAAAAAGAAAAAGAAAACTTCAGTCTCTATGTATTCAACAAATATATATATGGATATGTGTGTGTGTGTGTGTGTGTGTGTATATATATATATATATATATATATATATTTCCATTACCAATGTTTTTCATTTCTATCATCATTTATGGGTACCAGATTGTAGGCTCTGCCCCAGGCCATGCAAGCCCTGTAAAGACACCCCCCTACCTCTTAGCTAAGTTTCTGCCCAGTATCTGTGTTATCCAGGTAACTGGCACACCTGGAAGCAGTCACCTCCCCCTCCTGCTAGGTCAAGTCCTGGCCCCAGGTCAAGCCTTCCATCAGACCATAAGAAGGTCCCAGGCCCTGAGGTCACATCCAGATCCAGTGTGGTCACACCTTTCTCCCACCAGGCCACAGGTTCCAGGCCTAGATAAGTCCTGGCCCAGGGGTGGGTAGCCCCTTCCTTTTTCATCCATGCTTCTCCACCATGCACAGCCGGACAGCAGTTCAGTAAATAAACTTTTCCTGCCTGAATACAGCATGGTGTTCTCTTCATGGGCTACCTAATGAAACCTACCTACTTAATATACCTTACACAAATCATTCCTCTGCATCCTGTAATCAGAAAGCATACCGTCTTCACCAAGTTAGTGTCACTGTCCCAAATTCAACTCAAACCACATACAAGATTGGCTTCCAGTAAGGATTCTAAATGCCTACTTCAGAAAAGACAATCTAAATTAGTTTCCCTTTTTCTGGAAACTCAGTAACAGTCCCTCAAATGACTGTTCTGGCCTGAAGAAATTATTTGGAATAACAAAGTAGAATCTACAGTTGACATTTCAATAAATCTGAAACAAACTTAACTTGCCTCATTTAAATGGAAAGGAAAACAAAAGTTTTCTATGCAAAGCCATTCATACTTCTTGCCCCTGGAAGAGCAGGGGAAAGCTAAAAAGTATAATAGAAATTGCTGTTCTGAAATACTAAACCACCTCTTATGTTGAATTTCAGTATGTTCTGACCCAACAATACTTTTTTTGTTTGGTTGAATGGTTTTGTTTTTTGTCGGGGTGGAGCCACTGGGTTTGAACTCAGGGCCTTGTGCTTACTAGGCAGGCACTCTACCACTTGGGCCACGTACCTCAGTTCTTCTTTTGTTATTTTTTGGGTCCAGTCATGGGGTATGAACTTTAGGCCTGGGCACTGTCTCTCAGCTCTTCAGCTCAAGAGTAGCGCTCTACCACTTGAGCCACAGCACCACTTCCGGCTTGTTTCTTTTTGCTTATGTGGTGCTGAGGAATCGAACCCAGGGCCTCATGCATGCAAGGCAAGCACTCTACCACTGAGCCACCTTCCCAACCTTTGTTATTTTTTTTTTAACAAGGTCTTGTATATATGCTCAAGAAAAGCCTGGACAGCAATATACCTCTTTACACTTCTAAGTAACAGAGAATTTATTGGTTGAGAAGAGGTCTTTCAAACTTTTTGCCTGGGCTAGCCTCAAACCTCTATCCTCCAGATATCCACTGTGTCTAGCTGTACTCAGAAATACCTTTTTTTTTTTTGTCGATCATGGGGCTTGAACTCTGGGCGTGGGCACTATCCCTGAGCTCTTCAGCCCAAGGTGAACGTTCTGCCACTTGAGCCACAGCACCACTTTGGTTTTTCTGGTGGATAATTAGAGATAAGAGTCTGTCGAACTTTCCTGCTCTGGCTGGCTTTGAACCCCGATCCTCAGATCTCAGCCTCATGAGCAGATAGGTTTACAGGCGTGAGCCACCAGCACATGGTGCAGAAATACTTTTAAGAAGGCTTAGTGGTAGAGTGCTTGCCTGGCATGCATGAAGCCCTGTTTCAATTCCTCAGTACCACATAAACAGAAAAAGCCAGAAGTGGCACTGTAGCTCAAATGGTAGAATGCTAGCTTTGAGCAAAACCTGAGGGACAGTGCCCAGGCCCTGAGTTCAAGCCCCAGGACTGGCAAAGAAAAAAAAAAGAAAAAGAAATACTTCCAAGAATAGTAACAAGTCCAGTTTCTTCATTTTATTTCCCTCCAAAGACCAATGTTAAAATTACGAATAACAAGTTGGAGAGAAAAAAACTCTCAAAGAAATTCAAAATTTATTTTAATAATACTTCCCCAACAACCTGAGCTTCCTATTTTAAACAAAACAGAAATCCAAAAAATCAAAGAAAGGAAACATAAACTTTAGCTGCCTGATTGTGTGGCCTTGGTTTTAGCACTGTAATTAGCTATGAGTCTTTGGCCAATTCAGTTAATCTTTCTGACCCTCAGAGCTTTCTCATTTACAAAATAGGAAGCAATCAATTACAAAGTCTCTGAAGTATTAGCTTAGCTTTAAGTTCCTACAATTCACCTCCACTTTCAAGTTCAGTCACTAATGTAAAGATCATACATTTTTCAGAACAGTATAACTAGGAGGTAGTTCAAATAAATTAATGAAATTCTAATCTCCATAACAGTACCCTCACCTGTTTCTGTTTAGAATGCTTATGAATCAAATATTGTCTCTAATTAGAATGTTCAGTAACATGAAATGTTTCAGTAGGCCTTGAGAGTATTCTAAGAATAAAAAGTTGGAATAAGACCTAAAATACCCATTTAAAACAAGAAATAAGGACCACAGTCAGTAGACTTGTGTAGGTCTGATTCAAGAAATCCATGATTCCTAGATTTTGTGAATTATTTTGTGTATAAAGAAGTGCACATGATGTCCAGAGAGTTATCAAACATTAAAAAGCACTACTTTAACATTTATTTCACATTACCTACCACAGAAACAGGCAAATGTAGACTGACCACTACCTAATAGTTCACTCTGAATCAGCATTTCAAGCACAGCTCAACATAACTCAAGCACAGCTCTGTCCATTTTAGAAACAAAAAAAGAGATTTACAAAAATAAACAAATGGGCTGGGATGTAGTTTAGTGGTAAAGCCCTTGCATAGCAAGTACAATGTCCTGGATTCGATCCCCTAGCACCAAAAAGGAAAAGATTTTAAAAAAAAAAAAAGTTGAAAATAAACAAGTCTTAAACTCTGGGAAAGTCAAAAATCTAACTCAAGTTAACCTAATACTGACAGTCAACTTTGTACTTACGTGAAGAAGCTTACTGGGATTTCTTTTAGAGCACATGATTTAAAGTAGAGAAAGACTGCCATCTACTGATGGCCAATCCTAAGATTGCAAAAAAAGTTAACATGATATAGCCAGATACTGCTGAAAAAACCTAAGTATTAGAAGTTTTTATCTCCCATTTCCTGCATGAGGGAACAGGAAATTTTTCTCTCTTGCTATTCTACTTTAACCCCTGTTGTTCTAAAATAAATCCTTATTAAAACATAAAAAAATCCAAAAATGTTATATCCACTATAGGTTCAAGGACCTATAGCTAATTCACTAAATGATACATAAAATACCCTAATTTTTAAATTTCCATTCCTTCTAAAGCCAGGATCTTTAAAATAAGTTCATGCACTTCTGGCACGTCCAGCTAAACAAGACTACTTATGGAGCAAACTGCATTTATGATCACCACAAGAAGGAAGAAGCAAACAAGAAATGCTTGGAAATTAATCATTTTCAACATGTAAACTTTGGCTTAAAATTAGGTGTTGGTATAGGGGGTCTTATATCCAAAAATACCCCAAATAAACAAAGAGATTTCTTCAAAGAACAAAATACTTATCCTAGAGTCCATAGATCATTCTTCAATACATTATAATGGTGTTCTATCTCTCTTCCACTTCTATATTTCATGTGTGTATTCCAAGAGAGATTTTAGGTGGGCATACTGACTCATACCTGTAATCTCAACACTCAGGAGGCTGAAGCAGAAGGATCTCAAGTTCAAGGCCAGCCAGAACTATAGTGAGACCCTGTCTCAAAAGACAGAGGGGGGGGGGGGGGGGAGGAAGATTTCAATTTACATAGAATGTCAATGGAGCACAAAACATCTACAGTGAAGGAAGAAATTCTGTTTTCATCAAATGGTGCTAGAAATACTGGGTATCTACATGTAGAAAACTGAAACTCAACCCCTGTATCTCATCCAATTCAAAATTCAATTCCAAATGAATCAAAGATCTTAATGTACATCTAAAAGTTTGAAACCACTGTCAGAAAACATACAGACAACTCTTAAAGATATAAGCATAGGTATCATTTTTCTGAGTAGAACTCCAATTGCTCAGAAAATAGAAACCAAAATTGCACAATTAGGCTGCATCAAATTAAAAATCTGCTGCAGAACAAAGGAAATCATTCCCAGAATCAATGGGAGAAAATCTTCACTGCCTAAGGAATATCCAGGCCCCACGACCGCCCCCCCCCAAAAAAAAAATTAAGTAGAACTATCACTCCTGGGCATATATCAGAAGGAAAGTATATAAAGTGCCCCAAAAATTAAGCACTCAAAGAATAATCCAATAAGTGTGCAAATTGAACAGTTGCCAAAACAAGTAAAAGTAGCCAAGAAATACATGAAGAAATGTTCATCATCCTTAGCTATGAAAAAAATGCAACTCAAACACACTAAGGCTGGGTACTGGTGGGCTCATAGCTGTAATCAGAACTACTCAAGAGGCTGAGATCTGAGGACTGCAATTGAAAGCCAGCCAAGACAAGAAAGTCCATGAGGTTCTTATCTCCAATTAACCATCAAAAAGCTGGAAATGAAGGTGTAGTTCAAGTGGTAAAGTGCTAGCCTTGAGTAAAATAGCTGAGACATTGCCCAGGCTCTGAGTTCAAGTCCCAGGACTAGCCCACCTTCCCCGCAAAAAATACCACCACTGAGATTCCATCTTAGTCCAGTTAGAAGGGCAAACATCAAGAAAACAGCAAATTCTGGTGAACATGTAGGTGAATTAGTATCTAACTAGAAGAGTAGTAAATAGGTACCTTTAAAAACTAAGTAGAGGGGCTGGGAAGGTGGCTCAGTGGTAGAGCGCTTGCCTTGCATGCTTGAGACCCTGGGTTCGATTCCTCAGCACCACATAAGCAGAAAAAAAAAAAAAAAGACAGAAGTGGCGCTGTGGCTCAAGTGGTAGAGTGCTAGCCTTGAGCTGAAGAGCTGAGGGACAGTGCCCAGGCCCAGAGTCCAGGCCCCACGACCGACCCCCCCCCCAAAAAAATATTAAGTAGAACTATCACTCCTGGGCATATATCAGAAGGAAAGTAACTCAGCATACATTAGAAATATCTACTACACACTCACGTTTCTAGCAGAAGTATTCACAATAGCTAATACAGAGAATCAACCTCTCCACCAACCAACTTATGAATGGATAAAGAAAATGTGCTGTAGCTAGGTGCCGGTGGTTCACACCTGTAATCCTAGCTACTCAGAAAGCTGAGATCTAAGGATCAGGGTTGCAGCTAGCCTGGGCAGAAAAGTCCATGAAACTCTTTTTTGGGGGGGGTAGGGAGTCCGGTAGCGGGCCTGAACTCTGGGCCTGGGTGCTGTCCCTCAGCTCTTCAGCTCAAGGCTAGCGCTCTACCACAGGAGCCACAGCGCCACTTCCACTTCCGGTTTTTTTCCTTTTTGCTTATGTGGTGCTGGGGAATCGAACCCAGGACCTCATGCATGCAAGGCAAGCGCTCTACCACTGAGCCACCTTCCCAGCCCTTCCATGAAACTCTTATCCCCAATTAACCACCAAAATGCCAGAAGTAGAGCTGTGGCTCAAGTGGCAGAGTACAAGGCTTGAGTTAAAAAAAAGCTAAGTGGCAGAGCCCTGGCTCTCAGTTCAAGCCCCAAAACTGGGAGGGGGGGGAAAGGGGGAAGACGTATTATTCAGGAGGAGAATTATTCAGCTGCAAAAAAAAAGAAATTAAATTATTTCATTTGTGGAAAATAAATGGAACTAGAGATCAAGTTAGGAAAAATAAGCCAGAATGAGAAAGTCTAATACCATTTGTTCTTTCTCTGGTGCTTGACATCTAGTGTTTAGAAATGAGTGAAGAAATTTAAACATATGATGTAAGGACAAGCAGAAGTTAACAGAGTGAATGGGGGAACAAATATGGATAAAGAACCCCGTAAATGTACGAAAAAAGAAAAAAGTCATCTGAGGAACTGATTCAATAAATACCATTGTACATTGAACCTTTATATTTCAATAGATATAATTTAACTACATCAACTCAAATCTTCTCAGAAGAGAAAGGAGCCAATCCTAAGGACATATATCTGTAATCCTAGCACCTGGAGGCTGAAATAGGGGGACTGAGAGTTCCATGCCAGCCTGGACTACCAAAAAAAAAGATAGCCGGGGTGGGAGGTAGGGAGAATAATGTTATATATAACATCATTTAAAAATGTATACATCTTATAAATTAGATATCACTCATATTTTACAAATAGGAACCTGAAATTCAAGAAGATGAAATAACTTGCCAAGTTCACACAGCTAGAAAGTATCCTCTAGAGAATATCAATCTTTCTCCTATTAAAGCAGGAGAAGCAAATCACATAGACCCCCAACATGTTAAGAGTTGAAAGAGGTCTTGGAGTTGGAATACAAAGCTCTCTTTGTACACTCAAGTAAACTGAGGCCAAGAAAAGTTAAATGCCTTAATCAAAATTACATTGCTTGTTACTGATACAGCTAGGATTCACTCCCAAAGAAAACATAATTAGAAAAAGGTAATGCAATGTGAAGCCAGACACAAAACTAAGTAGTTTAAAAGAGAGCAAGATACAAATGTCTACTTCAAGATGAATTGGACGCCAACAGCTAGTGCCCATACAACAGCCAATACCTTCTTCCCATTGGAAGACACCAAATTCACTCTGATTCTGCACTCACTATTGCTTAAGTTAACACTAATCAGTGTGCAAGCCAATTGTGTAATTCCATTTCCCTTATCAGTGACCAATTAATGCAAGGGTGTATGACACAACTCTCACAAATGATTTGGAAAGGAAAAACTGTTAGTGAATGTCAATGAAAATGTCTTTTGTTCCTAAGGATTTGGGAGGTTGGGGAGACTACTTTCCAATTTTTTTCTATGAAAGTATGATACTAAAGAATGGACCTAGCAACCACCCACAGACAAGAGGAGATAGTGCCAATAATCTGCAAACAGCAAAAATAAAATAAAAGATGTAGAACCCCTTGGTGAAGCAATCCTGAGCAATCCTATCTCCAGGTGTCATACTACATACCAGTAATTTTCCTATTGATTAGGCAACTTTCTTTCAATAGTCTGCTATTTACAAAGGTAAATATTTCTCATGACAGAACTCTGTTCAACTTTCAGAGGTAGCAGGCAAATCAAAAAGAAACAGTAAGTTAAACGCAACACATTGGTAGGGAATCTGGACCCTTGGGGCCTAGATTGTTCTTTGCCTTTTCCTTCTAACTCAGTTAATGATAACTCCCGTTCACCTCTTAAATCTAAGCCTACTTCTTCTGGGAACCCTCTGTGATCACAAGATTGCTGTACATATTCGTCCTTTGTGATTATCTCCTTCACAGAAGTAAGCTATGTTCTGGTTGCCCATTTATTTGTCAATCTCTCTATAGTTGAACATTAATCTTCTTTTGGGCAAATACTATGCCTTGATTATTTAATTTACAGCAGCTATCACAGAACCTCGGTGTAAAGGAGTCCATGTATATGATAGAGACATAGAGGGGGAGGGAGAGAGAGAGAGAAAAAAAAGAGTGAAAGAGTGAGAGAGAGAAAGAGAAAGAGAGAGCATGAACAGGGTAACAAACTGATGTGAATTGCCCAATGTTTCAAAGGTGAATACAAAGGAGTAATGCATGATATAAAACATATTTGTTCTTAGAACCAGGGAGAACTTCAAGACACAAAGAACATTTTGGTTTTGATTTTTGGTTATTCTAAGAAAAAAAAAGTCCAGAGTTTATTCTGGTCTTTTCTTTTACATGTATATATATATTAACTTGTCATGGTTTTAGTCCTCAAACATTTTCTTCTCATTAAGCTTCATAAAAGCATCATTCGTATTTGTTTTTCCAAAAGTTAAAAATAAAGTGGAAAAACAGATTTGCAAATGATGTTGAAAGAGAAACTACAAGAGGTCAAAAAGAGTTTACTTCAGTAAGACTATCATTTTCATTCAGACCTTAGTATTATAATGTGGATGTTTAGGACACATAAAGATGAAGTAGATGCTGGACGCCAGTGGCTCATGCCTGTAATCCTAGGTACTAATGAAGCTGAGATCTGAGGATCAAGATTTGAAGCCAGTCTGGGCAAAAAAGTCTATCAGACTCTTTTTTTTTTTTTGGGGGGGGGGAGAGGCCGGTCGTGGGGCCTGAACTCTGGGCTTGGGCGCTGTCCCTCAGCTTTTCAGCTCAAGGCTAGCGCTCTACCACTTGAGCCACAGCGCCACTTCCGGCTTTTTTCTTTTTGCTTATGTGGTGCTGAGGAATCGAACTCAGGGCCTCAGGCATGCAAGGCCAGCACTCTACCACTGAGCCACCTTCCCAGCCCCATCTATCCCACTCTTATCGCCAATAAACTACCTCCCCGCAAAAAACCATTAGTGGAACTGTGGCTTAAGTGGTAGCCTTGGGCAAAAGAAGCTTCAGGGACAATGCCCAATGCCTAAGCACTGAGTTCAAGCCCCAAAACTAGCATAAAAATAGAAATAATAATAAAAAAGCCAGATACTAGTGTCCCATATCTGTAATACTAGCTACATCTATTCAGAGGCTCTTATCTGAGGATCTCAATTCAAAGCCAGACTGAGAGAACCAAATTGGAGAGTTTTATCTCTAATAAACAGCAAAATGATGAAAATCGAAGTGTGTATCAAGTGATAGACTTCAGCAAAAAATAAGCAAGCTTGTGAGTGAGGACAGGAGGCGAAAACTGTTAAAAAGTGAAGGAAGGAGTGACAAAAGTAAAAGATAAAAAAGCTAAGCAAGGGGCTGGGAGGGTGGCTCAGTGGTAGAGTGCTTGCCTTGCATGCATTAGGCCCTGGGTTCAATTCCTCAGCACCACATAAGCAGAAAAAGCTGGAAGTGGTACTGTGGCTCAAGTGGTAGAGCGCTAGCATTGAGCTGAAGAAGAGCTCAGGGACAGCGCCCAGGCAGATCTCAACATGTCCAAATGGCTTCATTAAGATAATATATGGCGGTTGCAGATACCAGGTACCGGTCCGCAGAACAGCAGATCGCCAGGAACAGAG
>NW_012267436.1:1292805-1302227 GCF_000151885.1 Dipodomys ordii
AAAAAAAGATAATATATGCAGCCAGGTGCCGGTGGCGCACATCTGTAATCCTAGCTACTGAGGAGGCTGAGATCTTAGGATCACAGTTCAAAGCCAGCCAAGGCAGAAAAGTCAGTGAGACTCTTATCTTCAGTTAATCACTAGAAAACCAGAAGTGGTGTTGTGGCTCAAGCAGTGGAGCGCTGCCTTGAGCTGAAGAGCACAGGGACAGCATCCAAGCCCAGAATTCAAGCTCCACGACCGACAAAAAAAAATAGTATATGCAAACCAGGCACCAGTGGCTCAAGCCTGTAATCCTAGCTAGTCAAGAGGCTGAGATCTGAGGATCGAGGTTCAAAGCCCAGACAGGAAAGTCTTGTGAGACTCTTATCTCCAATAAACCACTAGAAAACCGGAAGTGGAGATGTGCCTCAAGTGGTAGAGCACTCATCTTGAGCTGAAGAGCAGAGGGACAACATCCAGGCCCAGAGTTCAAGCCCCATGACCAACAAAGGAAAAAACATTTGCAATCAAATGAAGGGAGATCTTTACCAAAACAGAGGAAAAGAACCCAAGAATGGCCTCTCTCAAAAAGATAGAAACTGAGTTGAAGCCACAGCATTTCCGAGGTTGAGGCAGAAAGAGCAAAGAGTGTGAGGCCAGCCTGGGTTATACAGCAAGACCCTGATTCAAACAATAAAACAATGAAAAAAAATTAATTTTTAAAGGTGGATAGGCTTCAACAGGCACCTAGCCAAAGGACCAAACGCTGGTTTTGTTTAAATGCAACTGAAAGGTTTCAAAGAAGGAGAATTTGTCACAAAACATCAAATCAACAACATAAATAAAACAAGAAATAGACTAATGAAAGCACAGAAACTTTATATTAAGAATATACAAACTGCTATACTGTGGCATGATAATGTCACCCTGTAAGAGCAACTAATCATTATCAATAAGGGAAAATACAAAGGCACAACAGGGTAGTAGTGGCTTCAGTTTGTCCTTTTACCAAATTAAGTAAAAAAGATTTATTCCATTACACCCTTTATGAATTATTGTGATATCTGGCAGCTAAAAATTGGATCATGAATGTTGCTGTCAATTATAAGAAATAAGGGAGCTTCTACAAGCTAATGATACCTAGGGAACTTAACCTGGCACACTGGTAAAGATAAAGTAGTAATAAAGCTGGGATAGAGTTATAATGCACCTATACAGTTACTATAGCTTCATTGCATAGAATTCAATGTGTCTAGTTGAGTAAGCATGCAATATTGGAGCTAACTGAAAATACTTAATGTCTATCATCACCATAATGAGTTTGATTCTATGGTATGTTGGCAAAACTACTCAAGATTTTTTAGAAAATATACTAAGCATTAATTTAAACAATCACTCGGAAAAAAATGAATATTAAGAGATTGGATATTAATGGCTGAAACATTTCAAAACCTCCACATTTAAAATTACTAATATGGTTCAAATGACAGAAATCATAAAGCTATTAATGGAGAAAATCAACTGTAACACTGACATGGTCGAAATATCAAATTATCTTGATCTATTTATATATGTAGATTTAATGTGGACTCAACAAAAAAGTCCATCCCAGTTTCCCAGAAACACTAAATAAAATGCTAAGAAATGTGAAAGATATGTATGCTGTGTATACTATATTTATGTAAACATATATGCATACATAGAGGTATCTATGTTATTATATAGTACATAAACTACATATAACACGTATACATATGTACATACAGTTTTCAAATTTTCTGAAAAAGAATCAGTCCTACCAAGAGTAATTTCACCCTATATATTTGTTTACTGACATCTCCAAGCTAAAAGAAACTGCAATAAAATTCTTTAAAACTGGGCATTGGTGGCTGTAATCCTAGCTACTCAGGAATCTGAGTTGAATATTGTAGTTAAAAGCCAGCCTGGGCAGGGAAGTCCTTGAGACTCCAATTACCCAGCAGAAAACCAGAAGTGGTACTGTGGTTCCAAGAGGTAGAGCAATAGCTTTGAGCAAGAAGAGCTCAGGGACAAAGCTTAGGCCCTGAGTTTAAACCCAATGACAAAAAAAAAAATTTAATTAAATTAAAATAAAATTTAAAAACCACCTCTGTAAGACTGTAAGAAAACCTTGAAAGATAAATGAGATGTATCTGGATCATTTCTGCCCTAAAAAGTGATGAAGGAGCCAGGCACCAATGGCTCATGCCTGTAATCCTGGCTACTCAAGAGGGCTGAGATCTGAGGAATGCAGTTCAAAGACAGCTTGGGCAGGAAAGTCCATGAGGCTTAACCAACAAAACATCAGAAGCAGAGCTGTAGGTCAAATGCTAGAGCACTAACCTAGAGTCAAAAAGTATCCAGGCCCTGAGTTCAAGCTCCAGGACTGGCCCAAGCAAAAAGAAAGTGAGAGAGAACAAAGTAGCATAAAGTTCCATGAATACAGATGACCAGATACTAAAAAAACGTTTCTACTATCAAATTCCTAAAAATGCAAGAGCAGTTTGTAGAACTTTAAGCACATGGTTAAGTAGACAAAAAATTATTTAAATCTTCAGACAGGAATAAAGAGATTGTGCCAATTACCTAAAACATCATTGTTTCCATTTTATAGTCATACAGAGGCAGAAAGACAAACTACAGCCCAAAGCCAAATTAGAGTCCTCTACATGGATAAACCCAAATATCTAGAGACAACAGGCTTAATGAAAGATCAAGTTTAAAAAAAAAAAAAAAAAGCTCCCTTAAAGTCTGCAAAGAAACCTGCGTCTTCTGGTATAGATTCTGATTAAGGGAAGATGGAAACCTTTACAATTACTTAAACCACAGGAATATTAGCCTGTATTTATGCTATTAATATTATCTATATGGTCTGAAAAAATTCAAAATAAGCATTTTTTTTTGGGGGGGGTCCAGTCGTGGGGCCTGAACTCTTGGCCTAAGCACTGTCCCTCAGCTCTTCAGCTCAAGGCTAATGCTCTACCACTTGAGCCACAGTGACACTTCCGGCTTTTTTTCTTTTTGCTTATGTGGTGCTAAGGAATCGTGGTGCTTATTTCTTTTTGCTTATGTGGTGCTAAGGGCCTCATGGATGCAAGACAAGTGCTCTAGCACTGAACCACCTTCTCAGCCCCAGCATTTATTTTTAAAGTGGTCCCAATCCCAGTGGTAACATAACTAACTGAAGGAAGGCATGTCTCAAGAGAAATCACTTTAACCCATACATCTCAGAACTAACATTTCTTTACGTTGGAACTTACCAAAAATATTAAAAATTATAATAAAACATACCAGGACACAAAATATAACAACTAAAACATAAATAGCAAAATAAGGCTTGCTAGGGCTTAAATAATTAGAATGTGAAAAAAATTAAAAATAAATATGTATGTTTTTAAAAATATTCAATAGTTAATATTCCCCCAAAATTAGGGAAAATACAATATAACTATAAAAGCTAACATGATCAAAGTACGTTATACGCACATATGAAAAAGCCATAATGAAATCCATTCTTTTGTACAACTACATATTAACAAAAAAATTCTGTCTAAAATTAACAGGACTTAAGAAACAAAGAACTTCCACTCATCTGGTTGAACCACTACTAAATAACCCCATGCTGTTGATCACATGTATGGTGTATATGTGTACACTGTTATATGTTATAGACCGTGATAGACAATTTGCTCCAGGAAAGTTAGAATGAGCTTGTGACTTTAAATGAGCATCATTATTCCACAATACTGTGAAATTTGGGAAATTATGTAATCAATCACAATTAAAAAAAAGAAAAAAATTCTGTCTAAAACTAAGCAAAGTTTTAGAATAAAAACCATACAACTGAGATTTGAGACTTAATAACTGGAAAGAGACAAAGGCATCAGAAATCTATATGTAGTTCTCATGTTCAAAGTTACCTCATAGTTCAAGATGGATAATGAGTTAAGACATTGGTAGCTCATGTCTGCAATCCTAGTCACTCAAGCAGCTAAAACCTGAAACATTGAGAGTCAAAGCCAATCTGGATAGATTGGCTAACATCTGTTAGACTCAAAATAATCAGCAAAAAGTAGGGTTAAGGTTGTGACTCAAGTGGTAGAGTGCCAGCTAAACAAGCACAAGGCCCTGGGTTTAACCTCTGATACCAGAAAAATAAATAAATACAAAGTTTAAAAACATGGCTATTGGAGCTCCAACCATTACATCAATAGGCAAAAGGAAGAGGGAAAGGAGGAAATGTCAGTGGCTTATAAAACCACTTTTTGGAGGTAATACATTGCATCTATTTACATTGTATTGGTCAAAACTCAGTCATGTGACTGTTTCAGCAGCAATGAATATGGCGAATATACTTTTTGTTTTTCTGTTTGGTCCTATGGCTTGAACCCAAGATCAAATGTGTTAAGTATGTGCTGCTATGTCAATGAGCTACATCCCCAGTTCTTTTAAAAGGAAAAAAAAAAAAAAACAGTCGGGTATTGAACCCAAAACCATGGATTTGCTTGGGAAGCACTCTTCCTAAGGGAGGGAAGGAAAGGAGAAAGGGGAAGGAGGAGAGAAGGGGAGAGAAAAGAGGAGAAAAGGGGAGAAAAAAGAGAAGGCCAGGCACCAATGGCTAATGCCTGTAATCCTAGCTACGCAAGAGGCTGAGATCTGGATGAGGACTGCAGTTCAAAGCCAGCCTCAGCAGGAAAGTTCACGAGTCTCTTATTTCCAGTTAACTACCAAAAAGCTGGAAGTGAAGCTGTGCCTCAAGTAGCACAATACCAGTTTTGAGTGAAAAAGCTAAGGGAAAGTACCCTGAACATGAGTTCAAATGTTAGTATTAGCACCAAAAAAAAAATTTTTTAAAGAGGGAGGAAGAGAAGGAGAGATTGGGGAATGGAAGATAGAAGGAAAAGGAAGAAGAGGAGGATTATGGCGTCACAGATGAAGAACTATGTGTGTCAACTGAATTAATTGGTTTCTAAACTCAAACTTCAAAATTCACACTTCCCTCCTATATTCACTATCTGAATTAAATATGTCACTTTCTCCCCAGTACCCAACGAAAAATGTGTAAGTAAACATTGACTTCTGACTCCACCTCATACCTACCCTACCCCCAACTAATCAATCACTGTCATGTCTCTTTTATGCTTGTCTCCTCCTCTCCCTGCCCCCCCCACCGCTACTATTGTCTCCAGTCAGATAAGACATGAGTGTCCCTATCTCTCATCTAAACTATTTTCATCCTCCATCTCCTATTTCCCTAACAATTCTTCTTGGACAATAATATTTTTAAAACGAGACCTTGATTACAAAAAGTACATATACACAAAACTGTAGATTAAGTCCTGCCTCAGGATTAAGTCCAAAGTCTCAAGTGGACTCCTCTATACCCAGCTTTATCTCTGAATGTTCCCCACATTCAGTCTATCAATCTACTTGAAGTTCTTCAACAGTACCATAAAGTTCCCTTGCCTGGAATTTCTCTACTACCTCTTTATCTGGTAAATTCTTATTTATCCTTTAAGATTCAGCTCAGAACTCAACTCTTCTGTGAAATCTCCCTACTAAACACAGCTACTATGATTTGAAGTGTCCCTATTCTTACAAGTAAGGCAGAACCTGAGAAACTATTCATAAAGGCCAAAAGAGCATTTTTACTAAATCAAACAGTAAACTCATTCCTTGAAGATTCAAATTGAAGACTATTTTGCTCCTACTTGTTGGTGTGCCAATATTAGCTCTCATTTCCCAAAAAAGGCTCATACTATGTACAATAAAAATCTGATGCAGGGCTGGGAGGATGGCTCAGTGTTAGAGCGCTTACCTTGCATGCATGAGGCCCTGGGTTCGATTCCCCAGCACCACATAAGCAAAAAGAAAAAAAAAGCCGGAAGTGGCGCTGTGGCTCAAGTGGTAGAACACTAGCCTTGAGCTGAAGAGCTGAGAGACAGCGCCCAGGCCCAGAGTTCAGGCCCCACAACGGGACCCAAAAAAAAAAAAAATCTGATGCAATATGCAATAGTGCAATTTCTTTCTCTTGAGCCATAGCAACACTTCTGGCTTTTTCTGCTTATGTGGTGCTAAGGAATCGAATCCAAGGCCTCATGCATGCAAGGCAAGCACTCTATCACTGAGCCACCTTAGTTCACCCTATAGTTCACCCTATAGTTCAGTTTCTTAAGGAATATATTTTAAAGTCTATATTCATAAAGGAATTAAACAAGAGCTAGATGGCTCAATCCTAGTTACTCATGAGGTGAAGACATGAACACTGCAGTTTGAAAGTAGACATATGATGAATCCCAGAGACTCTTATCTCCAATTAACCAGAAAAATAAAAAAAGGAGGCAAAAGTGGAGTGGCAAAAGTGGCTCAAGTGATAAGAGTACCAGCTATAAGCAAAAATGTCAAGCAAAATCTTAAAACCCTTAGTTCAAGCCCCAGTACCAGAAAAAAATAAATAAACTAAATTTGTTGAAACATCCAACCTTCTTCTAACTAAAGTGTGATAATAGGATAAGGATATAGGACAAGTTACTCCTTAACAGCCATGGTATCATCATTAACCACATGACCCTCATTTCAATTCTATACAAACTTGAACTGGCCTTCAGCCTCTAAAATGGTGTGCAATTGGAGGTAAATATACTGTTAATATACTGTCATCCTGTTTTGCCTTAAAGTTCTTATGAAAGACCTATTACCACTGAGGACATTAACTATGGGCAGGTTGAAATCTTTTTTGCCTTGACATGTTTATTTGCTCATATCATTGAAAGGGCACAACACTGAATAGCATAAATACATACTGTAACATTCTCCCACATAGGACCATGAGTTCCTTGAGCTTATGGATAGAATAATACCCTTTCACAGAAGCAACATTATAAAGCAACAAAGGGCCTGAAGCAGAGCCCCCAAAATACCCCAACATGTCAACTTTCCCCAGACAGGCATTAGAATTAATAAACACTCTCACTGAAAAGTAAATTCAACTTCCAATTTCTACTTCAGCTGACATTCTAAATAGAAAACATTGTTAAGATAAAAATAGTGCCTGAGAAGGATCTGTTCTTTCCCTAGCTCCCATCTATCCTTCTCGAGAATCTAGGAGATGGAAGCTGGCTCTACACAAAACTGATGTTCTGGCCCTCACTGCCAACTGAAGAGAAAGGAGGCACCAGTCCCTCAGGGCTTTTGCAAAAAATTGCTTCCAGGTGGAAATTTTTTATGGTCTGGTGAACCTGGGAGCCATTTTTTGCTTTCCTTCGTAACTATTGATGATTAAACCATAGACAATCAGGCTATAACAATGGAAACAGATATCTCCAAACATCATGGTTATATACTCCAAATTAACAAGTTAACTCTAAAGGAAAGCAAAAATTATTGGCAAAGTTTTATTTTGTTTGTTTGTAAGGGAGAAAGAAGGGTGGAGTTTGTTACAGGCTTAGATTTGGTAGAAGGTAAAAGTAGCCAAGAACTCTGTATCATAATGATAAACATCAGTCTCCTATAACCCTGAACACTAGACTGTACAGTCATAAAAAGGTGAACAAAGGACAAACCTCAATGTTCTGTTATTTAGCAAATTATCATTAATTTATTTTGACCTGGATAAAATAGTCCATGAAAGAGTTATCACAGAGTTTGTAGGGAGGCCTACAACATACCATGTGGGAGAGCTAGATCAATTTATACCTGATCATGATTCTGAAAAATGTTCTGAAGTGTCTGAATTTGGGGGTTTTTGTTTTTTTGGGGGGGGTCCGGTCGTGGGGCCTGAACTCTGGGCCTGGGCGCTGTCCCTCAGCTCTTCAGCTCAAGGCTAGCATTCTACCACTTGAGCAACAGTGCCACTTCCGGCTTTTTTCTTTTACTTATGTGGTACTGAGGAATCGAACCCAGGGCCTCATGCATACAAGGCAAGCGCTCTACCACTGAGCCACCTTCCCAGCCCCAAGTGTCTGAATTTGTAATAAGAGCTCAAGAACATGAGTGCACAAAGTTAACTTACATTATTATCCATCCCCAAAACACACAAAAACTAATCAGCTGTCCATCCAGAAATCTGCTTACTAAACCTCTACCACTGAGACGAAAACTAGATAAACTAACTCAAAAATTTTAAATGACTCTAAAAGGAAGCACTTTTAAAATCCATGTCAAGCCCTCAGTTGACTGTTTGACTGACAATAACCCATTATTCCTCAAATGTAATCCCACTGGAGATACTATTTTATCAGCACTTTTCACATGGAGCAACCTTTCCAATGTTGCCTGTACACATGTACATTTCCTTTCCTAGGTTGCCACAATGAAAGCAGAAAGATGACAGGGAAGAAAAGGAAGATGAAAAAGAGGAAGAGGAGAGTAGAAAGGAAAGCAAGGTTGATAAGGTAAAATTAGACTTTGCCAGAGAACCATGTAGACATCCAGGTACAGAGAACAAAGAAAGGTTTATTGCTGAGAAAGGGACCAAGAAGATCTCTTCTCAAAAGGGAGGAGTGAGAAGAAGCATGGCTATTGTCTGAGGTGACCTCTACAACCTAGGAGGTTTAAGAGGAGCTAGAAGGGGCAAGGAAGCAAAGACCCCGGGGTGGGCGTGTGGGCCAGGGGCTTCATCATGGCAGTCTAGGATTGATAGCTGCTGTCCAAATAGTAGGTAAGGGGTCCGGCAACTGCCCAGACCTGAAGGTCACTAAGGGGCTCCTGTTGCCTTATATGGTGGTAGCTGCCCCAGAGAAGTGCCATCCCAAAGTAAGGGGGGTTGGAGGTTATTATTTACTGCCTTTACTAAATGGGCCTAGAGTTTCCTAGGAAGGGAGCATGCTAAGCTGTGGAGAAGGGAAGGAGTATGCTAAGCTATGGGAAAGGAGCTCATTTTGCTAACAATGGTAAAGAAAACAAGATACAAAACCAAATACACATTCAATATGGAGGTATGTCCAAATATTTTGATTCACATCCCATGTGGACAAAAAAGGAAAGCCAAGGAGAACCCCAAAATAATACAAATGGCAATGTTTGCATGATGAGATTGCTGACTTTTTCCTTTCCACATCTATATCATTTCATATATAATGCAAATAAATACTACCTATATGAATAAACAAAGAAATGCATTTGTTTTTAAGCTTATATACAAAAGGTTTTACTCAATTCTTTTAAAGCATAATGAATACTGTAATAGAAAATTGAAGTTGAGTAGAAAGTTCAACATAAATATGAAAATGTAATCTCCTCTTACATTAAAAACCATCTGAGGGTTGGGAAGGTGGCTCAGTGGTAGAACGCTTGCCTTGCATGCATGAGGCTCTGGGTTCGATTCCTCAGCACCATATAAGAAAAAAGAAAAAAGCCAGAAGTGGCACTGTGGCTCAAGTGGTAGGGCGCTAGCCTTGAGCTGAAGAGCTGAAGGACAGCGC
>NW_012267436.1:1304562-1310681 GCF_000151885.1 Dipodomys ordii
GCTCAAGTGGTAGAGCGCTAGCCTTGAGCTGAAGAGCTGAGGGACAGCGCCCAGGCCCAGAGTTCAGGCACCATGACTGGACCCAAAAAAAAAAAGAAAGAAAACTAAAGAAACAACTCTACAATCTACAAAAAGAGAATCCTGGAAAGTACGAACATACAAAAACTGGTTCTGGGTTCCATTTTTTTAAGGGACAAAGATAGATGTCAGTCACATAAATTCAAGATGAGACTTGAAATGTTAATGTTCAGCCTTTTTTTTAAAAGTCCAGGAAATAGAAGAAGTCACCAATCTCACTTCTTTAAGCCAATTTTCAGCCCCCCAACTGAGCTCAACTTGGAAAGAGTTTGCCATGAGCCAAAGCTTTTAATGTCCCTCCCTTTTGAAGACACAATGGAAACAATTCCCCAGAACAAAGGAATTGCGTCAGTGAACTCTCTGCTCTTTCATGTTGGAAGGACAGTTGATTCACACCATCTGTCAGAGAGAAACACCAGTTAGAACCAAGTGAGATAAATTTTATGCCTACAGGGCTGGTTAATATTAAACTATAATAAATCATCTTTACAGCAAATTATAAACAAAATATTTTGTTTACCCTCCCTCTCATATGTTCTTTTCCTTGAAAAGAAATTTTAAGACAATTCATAACTCAAGGGTCACAGATGCACCATCAAAAATCACTTTCAAATGTTAGCATCCAATGATTTCCATGATACACCCAACGATCTGCCCTAGCATATCAAATTCTGCTTTGCTATACAGCCCTTTACATTCCCCCATAGGATTGTTTAGAGGCCACAGTCTTAGTTTAAGGCCTAACTTTCACATTTTGTGTCCACAAGAAATCATCTTAGTGTCTTCTCAAGTGGCACCAATTGATTTAATTTTGAAAATTCTGACAGACCTAATAAAACCTGGTACAAAGAGCATATCTATATTAATCTATTTGGGAAGAAAAAAGTCTTAAAATAATTTTATTTTTATATGTTACTATATGCATTCAGTTAGTTCTATGAATTTTCAACTTACAAGCTATTACAATTATAGTCCATTTCTCCAGTCTTTTGGGACATTTTAGGAAAATTATTTTTGTCATCAACCTTCTCCATTTCTAACAATTTTGGAAACAAAGTTTAGTAGGATGGATATATACAAAACTCAAGCAACAAAATAAAGGCTGAGAAAAGAATTACTTAGAAATTAAATTTTGATCAAAGAGCACTTTGTTAGTTTCTTACTGTTAGGGTGTTCACTTTATCAGTTTTTAATGGGGGAGTGAGTTAATCATAAAAAAAGAAAATGCTCAGTTTATAAAATACTATAACTGAGAAGAAAATAATTTTTTAAAGATTAAGGAACTATAACTCAATAATATAAATATTACCTAGTTCTATAAGTAATTCAACAATATAATATAAACATAAACTTAGGATAAAGCTTACATTTTAAGACATATTACTTGGTTTGATATAAGAAAACATACCAGGTAACTACTAGAAAGCAAATTGTACTCCTTTTGATTAAATAATTAAAATGTATGGAATATTTAACTCCTGTTTCCTGCATGTGAGGTAAGAAATGTTTCTCTCTTTTTCTATTTACCCCTACTTTTAATTTTGTTATATTAAATCTTTGCTAAAACTTTCAAAAAAGAAGTTGTTAGCTATCTACCTTTGGCCTAGTGCATATTTTCATTACTTATCTATTACAACCAGATCAATCTTGTTTGGGCCATACAACTTTCTTCAGAGAATATGATAACCTACACAGATTAACTCTAACCTCAAAATCCTGATGATCTAATATAATATAGTCCCAGTCCTCAATGAAGAAACCAAGAATGAAGTAAACCACTTTCCCAAGCAGTCATATTTAAGACAATTTCCTAAAGCTATGATATATTACTACTATCTTTAGTTCCCCACTGTATGAAGAAACATTTATCATTTATTTAATTACAGAAAATAAGGGAAATACTTTTTAATGTTATACCAAAGTAGAAAATATAAACATTTTTAAAGGCAAGCATAATTTAACTATTAAATAATGAAATAAAGTCAGTAGCCTAATCTAATTAAATAAAATGCTAAGTGGTGTGGGATATTTCCTGTCATAGATTAATTTGATAAGTACATACTACAAACTTACAAACAAAGAAAAAGACAAGAAAACCTTTTAATGGAGCTCATGTTGTAATTAATAAGGAAATATGCAATAAATCACAATTAATAGTACATGTATTTTAGTTTTATGGAAATTAATTTAAGGCTTAAATTTGGATATAGGTGATACAAAATGTAACATGTTTAATGAGGAAAAGATTTGCTAGAAAGATCTGGTTGGAATTGCCAAAAATCAGTAAAAGAAAAAAATTAAATCTTAAAAGCAAAAGTAAACATAAGAAACAAGAATGAGTACAGAGTTCTTGTTCAAGCTATGAAAGTAAGAAGCCAATGGAAATATAACATTAAAGTGCTGGAAGCAAAACGATAAGGCTAGAATTCTATATCCAGAAAACATATCCTTCAAAACTAAAGGGCAAACAGAATTTTTAAGAGAATTGATTCCAACAAACCTGGAATAAAAAATGTCTAAGAAAATTCTATTGTCACAAGACTATGATATCTGTGGAGGTGGGAGGGAAGGGATGTTAGGGGAAAAACAAAGGAGGAGGCAACAATGCTTGATAAGATATGTACTTATTACCTTGCTCATGTAACTGTACAATCCCTCTATACAGTATTTTCACAATTAAAAAACTTATTTAAAAAAGAATATGATATGCGTTGAAATTAACAAGCACATAAAAAAGAATAAATATATTTTTATCCATTCTTAATTTCTTTAAAAGATAACTAACAAAAACAATAACAATGAACTATGCAATCCATTACATTTAGAAGCAAAATGCACGTTGATAATGAATCAAAGATCAATAGGGAAAACAAAAATATATTGTTATAAGGATCTTACATCACATGTGAAAAAGGCATGGTGCCATTTGGTAAGTTAAAAATAAATATTCTAAAACTTAAACAACCACTACAAAATAAACAATGAATCTAGATAGAAGTACATATACCTAATGAACCAAAAGTAGAATAATCAGTTATCCTAACTCAGTTAAGAAGAATATCAAAAGAGAAAGTAATGAAGACAAGTAGCAAGATTATAGATTTAAACTATTATATGGAAAGAAAGGGTGGAAAATGAAAGCTAAAATAAGCTCAAGAAGATAAACTGTGGGCTCTGGTAGCTAGTAGAGAACCAAAACACTCCCAAGACTTGAGGTGCAAAGTTTCTCTTGGTTGACAGCTCTAACACTTGTTTCTGTATTACTGAGCTCCAGCACCTGAGGCCTGTATGCCAGTTGTAACACTAGAAGGTTCCATCTGCTGCTACAGGCTGCTATCAGTCGCCCCTACCCACTGCTGCTTGGAGTCAAGTGCCAAGCTTCTGGTAATCAAAGCCCAGGGTAATAAGTCTTCATTCTAAGTGGCAATAATGCTCTGGATTCTAAAGGATGGAATGGAGGTCCCTGACTCACAAAACTTATAAAGGTAAGTCTCTGGGTCTGCCAGTCCAGCTCCTAAGCCTCAAAGGTACTCATTAACGACTGTTAATGCTAGAGAGCTTTTCAAGTTTTCCAGAGAAAATCACTTTAATTATTTCTGTTTTTAATTTTCTGGAGGTAAGAACATATCCTTAATTAATATAGTTATATTGTAGTTTCTTTTATGTCAATTTTAGGTATTGCCTACTTCCTACTATAAAATCAAGCCTAATTAATTACACCTCATCATACCAAATCATTCTTGTCCCTTTGCCTATTCTCCTTCTAATATATTTATATCATTTTTAATTTTTCTAAAGAACACTTTTATAATTTTAGTAATATACTCATTCCTTTATTTCTTGTACATTAACAGGATATCTTGACTCCCAAATATGTAAAATTAGGCATTAGCTTTTTATTTCTTTTCCTGCCCTCCCTTAACTGTATAAATGAATTGTATATTGACAGGATTATAGTGGAACTATACTGGTCTATAATCCTAATTCTTTTTCATGGATTGTTCATACTTTGACTATGAGAACTAAAAACAACATTCACATTATTTTAGCTTACATATATATTCTTCATTTATAGGCCAAACTGTCTATTAAGGTTGCCATTCTTTTCCTGTTGGAATCTTTGGAAATCTCTCTCCTCCTTTCTTGTACTCCAATCTAAACTGATTGGATATCTGTTACTGATGTTCTTTCTTAGTTAATTTACAGAGCTACTCAGGCAACCAGAAATGAAGGGAACAAAATACTAGAGAAAAAGGAAACAATAAAAATGGGTGAGCCAAGCTTCTTCTGTCACTTTTTCCATCTCAAGGCATTTGCCAAATCTGTGTAGAAAATAGGCTTAAGTCCTCAGTAAAAGGACCCAGAAGGCCAAGAGTAAAAGGGAGGGAAATCAGCTTTTGACAGTTTAATGGAACTTAAGTCATTTAAATTAGAGACATAAGAGATTAAAATACTGCAGAAGAAAAAGGAGAAGAAAATACTTGTAATTTTCCCTCAATACATTTGCTTAATTCTTAAACTACAAAATAAGAAGATAAACAAATAGTCCCAAAGAAGCAGAAACATTTTAGGTAGTCTTAAGACAAAGTAAACAATGAAATTCAGAATTAAATAGAGGGAAGGTGTCCTAAACATTCCTCCATGCTCTTTAAAATGCCTGGAAAACCAAGCAGCAAAGAACTTAAGGCTGTCATAGCTTTGCCAAAGCCAAATCCTAAATTTAGCCAGCTCAGTTGCAGATTGGATGAAAGAGATCACAACAAACAAACAAGTAAACCATCACTTAAGAAAGAAAATGCCATTACATACCAGTAGTTTGCACCTGTAATCCTAGCTACTTGGGACCAGAGAACAGAAGGATGAAGGTTTGATCTGCCAACCCAGGCAGAACAGTTCTTAAGACCCTTTCTTAACACATAGCTGATACAAACCTGTCATCTTGAACTATGTGTGAGGCTAAGACTGGGAGGATCACAGGTCTAGTTCAGCTTTAACATTTCCACAAAAAGGAGTTAGGGATAATTGGTGTCAGGAGCCTGACATTCTAGGCTGCCTAAAATAGGCAGATTACAGTCCAGGCACACACACTTGTACAGGAAATGAGACCCTATCTTAAAAACAAACACACAGAAAAAAATCAGTTGGCGAGATGTAAAACATCAGTGCAAAAGGTGTGGCTCAGTGGCAGAGCAATGAGCCTACCAAAAAAGAGACACTAAGTTCAAATCTCAGTAGCACCAATAATAAAATAAAAGGTGAAATGCTATCTTGCATCTCGAATATTGTTTGTATGTCCCTGTAGAAAACTACTTGGCATACTAAGACAAAGAAATATATAACTAAAAACCAAGATACACAGATTATATAAGTATTGAGCTACCCAGAAAGTGATTTTTAAATGGCTATTGTTGACAGGATAAGAAAAATAAGGGCTGGGAAGGTGGCTCAGTGGTAGAGTGCTTGCCTTGTATGAATGAGGCCCTAGGTTCGATTCCTCAGCACCACATAAGCAGAAAAGGCCGGAAGTGGAGCTGTGGCTCAAGTGGTAGAGCACTAGCCTTGAACTGAAGAACTGAGGGATGACACCCAGACCTAGAATTCAGGCCCCATGACTGGCAAAAAAAAAAAAGAAGAAGAAAAGTAAGAGATGAGCACAATAGAATGCAACAATGGAAAATTCCATGAGAAGCTTGAAATTTATGCTGTGTAAAAAATTAGAAGAAAAATTACAACTAAAAATTATAAATTTACAAAAATAGTTTTAAGAACTCCTTAAAATTGTTGGGAGAAGCCAGGCACCGGTGGCTCACGCCTGTAATCCTAGCTACTGAGGAGGCTGAGATCTGAGGATCGCGGTTCAAAGCCAGCCCAGGCAGGAAAGTCTGTGAGACTCTTATCTCCAATAAACCACTAGAAAACCGGAAGTGGTGCTGTGGCTCAAGCAGTAGAGTACTCCCCTTGAGCTGAAGAGCACAGGGACAGCGCACAAGCACAGAGAGTTCAAGCCCCATGACCAACCAAAAAAAAAAAAAAGTACTAAA
>NW_012267436.1:1310731-1385082 GCF_000151885.1 Dipodomys ordii
TCTTATCTCCAATAAACCACTAGAAAACCGGAAGTGGTGCTGTGGCTCAAGCAGTAGAGCGCTCACCTTGAGCTGAAGAGCGCAGGGATAGCACCCAAGCCCAGAATTCAAGCCTCACAACCAAAAAAAAAAAAAAAAAATTGTTGGGAGAGAGAATTAAAACAAGTCAACATAAAATACACAAATTAAAGCATAAAGAGGATGAAAGACTGTAAAAAGTACAGAGATATTAAACATATGAGACAGTCAAGAGACCTAACCAGGCAATTCTCAAAACTTTTTTATATAGATATACATACATAGATGGATGGATAGATAAATATGGAGATATACTTTTTGGTCTAGGCAAGCATTCTTCCACTGAGCAACATCTCTACCCCAAAATATTTTTAAACTCCTAAAAAATACATTTCCAAAGTCATGATAATCTTTCCAATACGGTTGCACTATGAAGCACCAACATTAGTAAAACACACATCTAAACGAATCACCCTGGGCATTTCCAGACAGGATAACCTGAGGAAGGAAGAAAACCTTCTCTGAATACAGGCAGCTTTCCATAGGCTGCACCCAGATGGAATGAAAGAAGAAAAAGGAGAAAGTTCTTAGAATAAACATTCTCCTTTCCTCCTCTCCTCTCTCTCCTGCCCCCTCACCAAATCTTTCCTGACCACCATGATGTCAGCTTCTCTTTTCCATACCATCATACCATCCCTGTCATGACAAATTAAAACATTTGAAACCATGAACCAAAAAGAAATCCTCTTTTAAGTTGTTTTCCAGGATATTTTCTTCAAGTAATGAAAAACTGATACATGTGGCTATATTTGTTGATAATGACATATTAGAAATCAGACAATAAAAAAATTAGAGACTATACAAAGTTTGTGTCTGTGGCTCCTACCTACTCAGGAGTTTGAGATCCAAAGGATCACAGTTCAAAGACAGCCCACTAAGAAAAGCCTAAGACTCTCCATCTACAAAAATAACTGGTAAAAAAAAATAGGCTGGAGGTAAAGTTCAAGTGGTAGCGTGCCAGCCAAATCAAGTCAAGCCAAAGGGAAAGTGTAAGGCCCTGAGTTAAAACCCCAGTAACAGACAGACAGACACACACACACACACACACACACACACACACACACACGAAGAATATAAAACATAAGTGACATTCACCATTAAAATAGTATCTCCCAATATAGGAAAACTCTTCTGTATTTTGTGAACGTGAAAATAAAAAGAGCAAATAATACCTTATTATTTTTAAAAATAAATGTTTTGAATTTGTGAGTCCTCTCAAAGGGGAAATATTTGTAAGCTGAGACAAGAAGCAATATTTAAGGACATTACATTATAGCCAACAATTTCCCAAAACTGTATCATTCTACATAGTTGCAACCCTATAAACCCCAAGCAGACAAATGTAAAGAAAATGATACCCACATACACCAAACTGCTGAAAACAAAAAAACAAAGAAACAAACTAAGCACTCAGAAGAAAACTACTGTTATTCAAAGGAACAATGGTAAAAATAAGATAAGACATATAAAAGAACAACTAAATAATACCTTAAAATGAGAAGGCAGGAGAGATCCAGTGTAGAATTCTAACATTAATATAGTATATTTTAAAAAATTAAAGCATCCTATTGACTGAAGTAAGAAGATCCATGAGCTCATGGCTAGCCTGTGCTAAATAGCAAGAACTGTTTAACAGAAAAAAATAATAAGAAATAAAAATTAATAAATAATAATAATATAGAGCAAAGAATATAAGAGGTTTAACTATTGCTGAAAACAAAATTACCATATGATCTAATTCTGAATCTCTAACAATAAATAAATAAAAGCAAGGATTCATAGAGATAGTTATACATTCATCTTCATAGCTGTATTATGCACAGCCATATTCCTTCCTTTTTAGCTAAAAGAGGGAAGTAACCATGTGGTGATAGAAAGATGGATGAAATTATATATGTACATATAATGAGTACTATTCAAGCTTTAAAAAGAAAGGAATTTCTCAGCCTAAAAACAATGGTCCATGTCTATAAACATAGCTACTCAGAAGGCAGATATCTGGAGGATCACAATTCAAAGCCAGTGGGACAAATCTTCAAGATTATCTCCAATTAATCAGCAAAATGCCTAGCTGAAGGTGTGGCTTAAATAGTAGAGCAAAAGCCAACCAAATTAGATGAGCAAATTAAAGGTCCTGAGTTGAAAACCCTGGTACTCACAAAATAAAAACTAAAAAAAAAAAAAAAAAAGGAAGGACCAAATATTTCACATTTCCGTTCAATTTAGTCTTTTTTCTTTTTCTTTTTTTTCTTTGTTGCAGTGCTAGGGATCTAACTCAGGTCCTTGACATGTAAGGCAAGCAACTCTGCCACTATGCCCTTTAATTTCACTCAAATGAGTTACCTAAGCATTCAAATTTATCCAGATAGAAAGTAGAGTAGCATTTGCCAAGGGCTGAAAAGAGGAAGAAGGAGCTAATCTTTGGGGGGGAGGAGTACAGAACATTTTGATGATAAATGGTGGTGATTTTTATATAAAAATATAAATATATTTACTATCACTAACCTGTACAGTTAAAAGTAATTGAAATGGCCAGGCATGATAGCATCACATCTGTAATCCTAACTAAGATCTGAGGATCATGGTTCAAAGCCAGTTGAAGCAAGAGAATCTGTGAGACTCTTATCTCCAATTAATCACCAAAAAGTTGGAAATAGAACTGGCTCAAGTGGCAGAACACTTGACTTGAACAAAAAAGCTCAAGGACAGCACCCTGAGTGCTGAGTCCTGAGTGCAAACCCCAGGACTGGCACAAAAAAATGGTTAAAATGGTAAATCAATGTTATGCTTATTTTACCATAATTCAAAAAAAAACTAAGTGAAATAAAAGCATTTTTCATATAAGAAAAATAAAGACTTTGCCAGCAGGACTGCACAAAAATAAATAATAAAGGGAGTTCCTCAAGCAAAAACAAAGCAGTCTCAGAAGTATGCACAAACATGAAGGAGGAAATGAAAACCAAATGAAAGGGGAAACATAAGTGAATGCTAACTTCAAAAAATAATAAAGATGTTTTGTAGGCAGTAAATTACACGTAAAATTTAAATTCATGATAGCAAAAGCTTAAGAGGAAGGCGAGGGTAAACGGAAAAAGAATTTCAGTATATGGTCCAGGCAGTATAAAAGCGAAAAACACATTAATTTACCTTAGGCTTCAGTGAGTTAGAGATGTATGCCGAAATCCTTAGATAATTCCTCCGAGTTAAGGAAAAGAAGAATCACTAGTCAAAAAAGGAATAGGCCCTTAAGAGAAACAGGAGTATTGCGCAGACATCAGACTTCATTATCTTAACAATGAACAGCAAAAGAAGAAAAGATACTCAGGAAAATAAATCATAAGTCAATTTTTTTCATTTCACCTATGCGCCAGTGGCTCACATCTTTAATACTAGCTACACAGGTGACTGTGATCTCAGGATCACAGTGCAAGGCCAGTCAGAGCAGGAAAACCTGTGAAACTCTTCTTTCCAATTAATTGCTAAAAAGCCGGAAGTGAAGCTGTGGCTCCAGTGGTAGAGTGCCAGACTTGAGCAAGAAACCTAATGGACAGCACCCAAGTCCTGAGCTCAAGCCCCAGTATCAGCACTAAATAAATAAATATTAAAAACATCCAAAACCAGATAGGTTGTAGCTATAGTTCAGTGGCAGAAATTGTGCCTTAGGCTTCACCTCTAACAACAAAGGAGAGGAGTAGGGAAAGAGAAACTTAAAGGAAAATAAAGGGGACCAGGAAGTGCAGCTTAATGGTAGTATCTCCTCCCAACAACCACCACTGACAGAAATCATTTCTTTTGATGCTGAATTAGATTCAAATGAAGATTTAGTGCTCTAAGTTCCTATTACAGTATTTGCATGACAAATTGCTCATGAACACAAAAGTCACTGGGGGGCAGCAAAGCACAAGAAATGTCTGCTGAACGTGGTTAAACTGTACTTCTATGGCCAGTGTGTCAACTGCTCCAAGTATTTCAGTCATTCACAAGTATAGTAAAACATCAATTGATCACACCTGTAATCCTAAGTATTCAGGAGGCTGAGATCTGAGAATCAGATTCAAAGCCCCCCCCACAAATAGGAAAGTCCATGAGACTCTTAGTTCCAATTTATCACCAAAAAACCAGACAGAAATGAAGCTGTGGCTCAAGTAAGTGCTCAAGTAAGTACAAGGCTTGAGCAAAACAGATCAAGGAGCCAGTGCTGGTGGCTCACACCTGTAATCCTAGCTACTCAGGAGGCTGAGATCTAGGTTTGAGGTTCAAAGCCAGCCAGGGCAGGAAAGTCTGTGAGACTCTGATCTCCAATTAACCACCAGAAAACCGAAAGTGGCGCTGTGGCTCAAGTGGTAGAGCGCTAGCCTTGAGCTGAAGAACTCAGGGACAAAACCCAGGCCCAGAGTTCAAGCCCCATGATGGACCAAAAGATAAAAATAAAAGAAAGCAGTTCAAAAATACCCTCCAAGCCCTGAGTTCAGGCCCAGGACCAGCACCAAATTTAAAAAAAAATAAAATAAAAAATTCAATTCTAACAGTACCTCCTGAGATCAATGTCGGACTCCAAAAGTGAAGTGTTCCATCTCACAGACTGTCCCCCACCTTGGACACCAGTCACAAATGGGGATGTATCCAATGCCTGGCCAGCCTACTACAAATTGAAGTGTTCCTTCCATCCACTATATTCAACAATTCACAGAATTCAGGAAAAACACTTTATTATTGTTTTATTTATTAAATACTTATTAAGTATACATCTCAGAAATCAATAAATGAAGAGATGCACAGAGCAAATGTGACAGGAAGGCAAGTCAGCACCAAGTTTCCATGGCCTTCCAGACTGAAACCTTTCCCAAAGCTCATATGTTCACCAACCTGAAGCTTTCTACATGCTATCTTTTAGAGATTTTTTTCAGATTCTATTACACAGGTATGAATGATTCAGTCAGTGGCAAGTGGCAACTGAACTCAGTCTCTAGTCCCTTGCCTCTGTCCAGAGGCTGGGAAGTGCAACTGAAAGTAGAACCTTCTCCCGCCCCCCTCCCCCCTTCCCGTTGTTACTACTGGGGTTTAAACTTGGCCTCTGTACTTGCTAGGCAGGCCTTCCACCATTTGAGTCCCCAGCTCTGAAAGCAGAACCTTCTTATCAAGGCTTACTCTGTCCATTCACCAGCCCTAATGGGGAAACAAACCAGCTAAACAACCAGCAACTCCCTGACCTGGAAGCAATCTAGGAAAACCACCAGGAATCATCTCCTTAGTATTAGGGCTAAAACAGACTTCTTCAGAATAATAAAAGATGCTCCTATCCTTAGGAAATTTCAGCAAATACAACTGCTTCTAATCCACAGCCCAAAAACTGGAAACAATCTAGATGTTAGTTAATAGCAAATATATATATATATATATATATATATATATACTTTTTTTAAAAAACAACAAAATAAGATGATAGTAATCATAGAATGGAGCAATAGCATTCAGCAATTAAAAAGGAATAAAACTCCTGCTACAACTTATATGAACTCCAAAAAAGTAGCTTAGTGGAAAAAAAAAATCTAATCCCAACCAGGGAGGGGAAATGGGGGAACAGAAAAATAAAACAGTGGTAGAAAAACAGAAGAAACAACAACAAACAAAATGTAATACGTAAAATAAATACCAAAAGGACAAAACTAAGACATTCTTTATTAGTAATTACAACAAATGAAAATGAACTAAGGTCTCCAATTAAAAAACAAAGATTAGGGCTGGGAAGGTGGCTCAGTGGTAGAGCGCTTGCCTTGCATGCCTGAGGCCCTGGGTTCAATTCCTCAGCACCACATAAGCAAAAAGAAAAAAGCTGGAAGTGGCGCTGTGGCTCAAGTGGTAGAGCGCTAGCCTTGAGCTGAAGAGCTGAGGGACAGCGCCCAGGCCCAGAGTTCAAGTCCCACGACCGGACCCAAAAAAAAAAAAAAAAAAAAAAAACCTAAAAAAATGCAATTCAGTATTCTACACTTTCTTCCTTCTAGAATAATGTACTAGATACAGAGAAACAATCAGCTCACTAGTACCACAATAGGTGGGAACTAACATGCCTTCCACTGGGTGGCATTTCATATTACTGTCAAGGAGGCCATGGTTCATCTTCAGACTGATGATGCTACATAGTAATCCTATCAATTCAGGAAAGGGAAACACAGGAAATTTAAAAAAGCAGAATACAAAATATGTGTGTTGTCAACCTGTCCAAATAACACAAGATCAATACATGCAGTGAATATATACACAAACATGTTGTATGATACAAGCATTTTATTATTTATCATAACTGCTATTTAGTCCACGTTTACTGCTTCTAAAGTACTGCTTTGAAACTTCTTTATGTTATTTTACCTAACCTTAAAACTATGTCCATGATATCAGTCAATAGAATTATTTGCCCAAATAACAGACATGATTAGGATGTACAGTATACAAACTAAAAGCAGTATATTCAACCATTTCTCTATTTGCCATTATATAAATATATATACTATGCATACATTAATTATACAATCGCACAAAGCTTGCTACCTCCATAAAAAATTTATATAAGACATTATAAGTACATAAGATTCATATACATACAAGATTTAATTTGTATGTATTGGAATATGTATGCATGTGGTTTTTAACTATAAAGAAAATATATGTATTTTAAATATTAAAATATTTTTGATGAAACTGGAGTGCCAGCTGAGAGTAAAAAAAGGACAAGCCCCAATACTAAGCACAAAAAATAAATAATGAAATATAATATAAGAAAATACAAATAAAATATTTTTGAGCCGGCATTGTAGCACATATCTGTAATACCAGCATTCAAGAGACAGAGGCAGGAGGATTGAGAATCAGATGTCAGCCTAGACTACATGGTGTGACCCTATTGCAATTGTAGATAATTTTTTAAATGCCAAGCAAATACACAAAATGTGTAAGTGACAATTAGAAGTTAGTGTAGCCGGGCACCGGTGGCTCACGCTTGCAATCCTAGATACTCAAGAGGCTGAGATCTGAGAATCATGGTTCAAAGCCAGCCCGGGCAGGAAAGTCCATGAAACTCTTATCTCCAATAAAAACCACCAGAAAACCGGAAGTGGCACTGTAGCTCAAGTGGTAGAGTGCTCGTAGAGAGCTGAAGAGCTGAGGGACAGCGCTCAGGCCCAGAGTTCAGGCCCCATGACCAACAAAAAAAAAAAAAGTTACAGTGCATGTTAAGTTTTTATAAATATTCCTACTTTACATCATTAAGTCACTATAGCAGTTACTATTTGGGTCACACACTACTGCCCATACCAGCTCTTTCTGGCACAAGGCCACAGACATACACTGAAAGAAATAAGCCTAGGATCCAAGTTGGGTATACCAGAGAACACAGAATTAGATTCTTAACTGAGCAAAATGGTGAACACCTATAATCCCAGAATTCAAGAAGATAAGGCAGGCAGATCATCAGTTTGAGGCCAAGGCCCCTATCTCAAAAATATTAGATAGTAGCCCAAGTATACTGGCACACACATGTAATCCTAGCTACTCAGAAATCTGAAGTATGGAGGATCATAGTTCAAAGACAGCCTGGACAAAAATGTTAGTCATGGTGACCACACCTGTGATCTCAACTACTTGGAAAGCATAAGTAGGATTTTAGTCCAAAGCTGATGTGAGCAAATAGCATAAGACCTTATCTGAAAATTAACACCTTTAGAACATGGAGCTTAGTGAGAGATCCTGAGATCATTGGGCATGCCCCTAAAGGGATTACAGAACCACAGCTTCTTCCTGTCTGTCTGCTTCCAGGTTCATAATGTAAGCACTTCATTCCTCCATGTACTCCTGCTATGAGGCTGCCCTTATAAAGGCCCAAAGAACAAAGCCCATCTTCAACTGAAACCTCCCAAATAGTAGGCCAAAAAATGTTTTTCTTTGTATAAGTTAATATCTTCAGGTACTACATTACAGTCATACAAAGCTGTTATTACATGTTCATTTTGAGTCATTAAAAGGCTCCGATCCATAATGCCCTCACTCTAAGAAGCAACCAATTATCTAGAGCATAAATCAGCATCTATTTCTGTAAATAAACAGCCAGATAAGAAACATTCTCAGCTTTGGGGGCTGGGAAGGTGGCTCAGTGGTAGAGTGCTTGCCTTGCATGCATGAGGCCCTGGGTTCAATTCCTCAGCACCACATACACAGAAAAAGCTGGAAGTGGGTGCTATGGCTCAAGTGGTAGAGTGCTAGCCTTGAGCTGAAGAGCTCAGAACAGCGCCCAGGCCCAGAGTTCAAGCTCCACCACCAGCAAAAAAAAAGAAAAGAAAAGAAAAGAAATGTTCTCAGCTTTGTGGAACACAGGGTCTTGGTCACAACTACTATAAGGTACAAAGGTGTTTACAGACAAAGTAGAAGCAAATACAGCTAGCCAAGTTGCAATAAAACTTTATTTACAAAAACAGGTAACACACATTTCACCCACATGCCACAGTTTATCAAAGAAATGTAGGTCACTGGCAGAAAAAAAGCACAATGAGTGCACAAACTTTAGGCTTCTATTTGGAAGTGACATGTCACTTTAGCTCATAAAGCACTGGCCAAAGCAACTCAGACGACCACACCCAACATCCAAAGCGAAAGTGCATGCAATCATGTATACCTAGAAGGAGAAAATAGTGAGTGGATCATAGTAACAGCACAAAATGTATTTTCTTGACCACTTACTATCTCCTCTACAATGTCCATTTCTGCTTGCTCTACAAGTCCAAATGCTAGCTTAGTCCTCAAGACTCAGGTCAAATGTCACAATCTCCCAGGCTTTGCCTCTCATCATCATATATCAGTGTTTCTTCCCTGCAATAACAAGTTCAATATCCCAGAAACAAATACAATATTATTTGTCTTAATATATTCCACAGAAGGACCTCAAGTAAAGCCTCACCAAACAGTCACTGGGGTTAAGTGTGCTGGTCATTGCTGTAATTCTAATAATCGGGAGGCTGACAAAGGAGGATTTTGAGTTCCAGGCCAACTGAGACTGCCTAGAGTGGTCACTGTTTCAAAAAGCCAATATAAAAGTAAGCACATAGGGCTGGGAAGGTGGCTCAGTGGTAGAGCGCTTGCCTTGCATGCTCGAGGCCCTGGGTTCGATTCCTCAGCACCACATAAGCAAAAAGAAAAAAGCCGGAAGTGGTGCTATGGCTCAAGTGGTAGAGCCCTATCCTTGAGCTGAAGAGCTGAGGGACAGTGCTCAGGCCCAGAGTTCAGGCCCCACAACCGGACCAAAAAAAAAAAAAAAAGATGAAATAATACTCGCCTCATAGTGTTATTATCTGACATAACACAACAATTTTAACAAAGCAAAGAATAAAGATTCGTTATGTTCAAACCTCAGCTCCTTTGCCTAGGTGTGATCTGTTCCTTATTTAATCTCTCCTGTTTCTTCTTATACCTCCCAGGCTTGTTGCATTAAATCTGTTAATATGTAAAAATGTACGGACTAGGGCCTACCACAAAGTAAGTACTCAAAGTTAATGGTTGTTATTTAAAAAAATACTAGTACAGCCAATCAAGGTGACACACACCTAAAATCCTAGCAGTTGGGAGGCTGATACAGGAGGATCACAAGTTTGAGGCCAGTGTGACCTACATAGCAAAGATTCTGTTGAAGGACAGAAAGAAAAGAGAAAGAGACAGGGACAGAAAAGAAAAGGACCTACTACAAATACAGGTAAAAATAAATGAGAAGTCTACTCATTTAGCCTGAACATGAAACTAGTAAATTACCTAAAATCAATTTCAATTAGTAATGCTCACAAGGAATATAAGGAAAAGAATTTCTACATTTCTAATGCTACCACTAACAAACCTTGAACATGCTATGATCCTATTGATTGCTTCATTTTCTCTTTAGAGCCTCATGTAGGCTTTTTTCACAGATCTGGGGATGAGCCAGAACTTCCTTGCTGCATTCTTAATTGATGTTCTTTCATGGCTTATGCCTGGCTGATTCCGGGTGTGGTGCCATGTTTGGCACCATCTCCCAGGAGAATGCTGATATAGGAGAATTCAGCTGTGTTTTGGCTGTTTACCTTGTCATTTCCCACCATTTCTTTATTAAAATGATCAAAAAGGTGAAACAGAAGTATATGTTCTATACTTACATGTTCTGTATTCTCAAACCCTTAGGAATTAAACCTTTGTCCACCATCTTCTAAGAAGCAGTGTTGATAAACCCCAACTATCACCTAAATAGCTTACCCAACTACAAAACAGTGAAAACATTATACTTTACCTAAGACTTCTAATTCAAATGTATTGTCCTCACAGTGACATAAAAATAATATAAGATATTATAAGAAATAAAAAAATTCCAATAGATATTCAGGTTATAGACATTACTCAAGTAGAGCACCTGCCTAGAAAGTGCAAAGCATGAGTTCAAACATCAGTACCAAATAAACAAATGTAGAGGAACATACATTCATCTTCATATATGCTCATTGTTATTATTATAATAAAATCATTATGATTAAATGACCTAATATGCATGATATATATAGCTCCAAGCAATAAATGCTACATTTCTTTTCAATCTTTCCTCTTTCTGTGTCATTACCAAATGCAGAGGACCATGAAAAAGTTGAGGAAGGAAGTATTGGTTGATTAGGAAAAGGAATTTCCATCTGGCTGCAATAAAGCCAACATCAAATAGATTGCTCTGATAAGGGAATTCCTTTTTGTGCCTAAAGCACAAAAAACACCTACCCTAAAGAAGCAGTACAAATTCTTATTACAATAATTTAACTTAATTTAACTTTAAAATACTAAATACACACCACACACACACACCAAGAAAAATAAAATTAAGGCAGAAGCTATGAATGCAGATTTACTATACTTTAAGTGGCAAAGAGGAGTTAATCAGAATGAGAAAAACAATTGTGTATTTAGCATCCCATCAATATTTCAACTGCAAGGATATCTAGTATACAATATGTTTTCTTCAGGAGACAATTTTAAAAAGACAAAGATAAGATCTTTGTTAAAAGTTTAATAATTGGGGCTGGGAAGTTGGCTCAGTGGTAGAGTGCTTGCCTTGCATGCATGAGGCCCTGGGTTCGATTCCTCAGCACCACAAAAGCAGAAAAGGCCGGAAGTGGCGCTGTGGCTCAAGGGGTAGAGCACTAGCCTTGAGCTGAAGAGCCAAAGGACAGCACCCAGGCCCAGAGTTCAGGCCCCACGACCGACCCAAAAAAAAAAAAGTACATCTATCAAAAACACCTTTGGAATTTGGAGCTGGGAACATAACTGTAGTGGTAGAGTGCTTGCCTAGCATGCATGAAGCTCTGGGTTCAATTTCTCAGTACAACTTAAACAGAAAAAGCCAGAAGCAGTGCTATGGCTCAAGTGGTAGATTGCTAGCCTTGAGCACAAGAAGCTCAGAGACAGTGCACAAGCCCTGAGTTCAATCCCCAGGACTGGGAAAAAAATTAAAAATACATTTGATGTAAGTGACACCGTGGCTCAAAGTGGTAGAGTGCTAGCCTTGAGCAAAAGAGCTCAGGGACAGTGAGGGGGCTCTAAGTTCAAGCCCCATGACCAACAACAATAGCAAAAATACATTCAAAATCAGGGGCGATATAAATGCTTACTAACAAGTGATGCTGTGCACAAGAATACAGCTAGGAAAAAGCCAATGCCCAAAGGATCTAGATCTTAAATACATAATGAACAAGCAATTTTTGATGAAGTCATTGTCTTACTCCCTTGAGTATACCACAAATCTAAATGCAAAGAATCAAATCTAGTCTCGCCACCCCACACACACAAAAAAAAAACAGCAAAGGCAATGAACATCCAAAAACTAATGTGAAATGTAAATCAGCAGCCAGCTATGTAATTTCTCTGCCTATAATCTTGATTTCACTAGAATTTAAATTCCAAATAATTTCCCAAAATACCAACTCTCAGCACTTCAGTCCAGATTCTGTTGAATTAGAATTAATTCAAAAGGCCTGGAATAAACAGGATTAGTTAAAATAGATGTGTGGTATAGCCATACAAGACTGGACCTTTCTCTGGAAATAGATATAACCTAATATTTTCTGATAGAAATTTCTCAGAAATTATCTCAGTGAGATACTTCAGAGAGTATCTGAGTACTGACTGAACATAGATAAATAACATTAATAACAACACAGAGATAAAAATCCTTGGACCAAATCCTAGCTCTATCACTTCCTAGCTAAAGAAACCTGGACAAATTACCTAGCCAGTCTGATATATAATAGTGGTAACACCAAAAGATGTAGCTGATGTGACTCTGGAGGTGTTAGGGGAAAAAAAAGAGATGACAAGTGAGCCTTGAAGACTAACACAATATTAGGTGGTAAATGGTAGAAAGGATATCCTGACAACAGGTTAATGAGATGGATATAAGAAGTTGTTGAAGCTGGGTGCTGGTGGCTCATGCTGTACTCAGGAGGCCAAGATCTGAGAATCATGGCTCAAAACCAGCCTGGGCAGGAAAGTCTGTGAGACTCTTATCTCCAATTAACCATCAGAATACCAGAAGTGGTGCTGTGACTCCAAGTGGTAAAGCAAAAGAGCTCAGGAACAGCACCCAGACCCCAAGATCAAGCCCCATGACCTGCCTAAACAAAAAAGTTGTTGAGTGGAGCTTCATGAAAAACTACTAAAGAAAGATAATTTAATTTGAAGAATAAACTCCTTTTGCCTTTGGGAAGTCACAAACATGAACTAGAAAGAAGACAGTGCTCAGAAAAAATAATGACAGAATAATCTATACCCAGAGTACCAAGTATGACAGAGCAGTAATATGCAAAGATTGGAATAAAACAGAAGGGAAAAGAATGCTTCTGAATGCAGCCCAATCTTCCACTGAAGCCATGATGTGCCAGCAAGAATTGCTGCAAGTATCATTCCAGGATGGATTCCACTGGAGAATACCAGAACCGGCACCAAAAAAATAAATAAATAAGATACACGATAGATCAATACTAAGACTGGGAGATGGGATTAGGAGAAGGAAGAAGAGAGCCAGATTGTCATTCTAAAAGGCCTTTATCAGCCAGATTCATCCTATAGTGGGTAATTCTAAAACTACAGTTGAGATTTCTGTGTAAACATTTTGCTAAATGGACTCATACACTTTGAATTCTGGCTTCTAAAAAGATTAACAGTCTCTTTTGTAAGCAATAAACCAACCCTATTGCCAAGTGTAGTGGTATATACATGTGATCTGAATATTCAGGTAAAGACAGCAGGATCAGAAGTTCCAGGCCACCCTAGGCTACAGAGTACAACTCATTTCAAACAACAAAAACACAAAATAAAAATTATTTTAAAGCTTTGGCCAGGCACCAGTGGCTCATGCCTATAATTCTAGTTACTCAGGAGGCAAAGATCTAAAGATCATGGTTCAAAGCCAGTCCAGGCAGGAAAGTCCACGTTACTCTTATCTCCAAAAAAACTACTCAAAAAAGTGGAAGTACTGCTGTAGATCAAGTAGTAGAGCACTAGCCTTGAGCAAAAGAAGCTTAGGGATAGTATTCAGGCCCAGAGTTCAAGCCCCAGAACTGGCAAAAAAAAAAAAGTTTTGTAGAGCACCATGGACCATGCCTAGAATCTTAGTGACTTAAGAGGCTGAGATTTGAGTATCATGACTCGAAGCCAGAACAGGAAAGGAAAGTACAAGAGACTCTAATCTCCAATTAGCCACCAAAAAAATGAGAAATAGAGCTGGTTTTAGTGGTACAGTACTAGCCTTGAGCAAAAAAAGCTCAAGGATAACTGAGCTGACACTTAGTTAAAGCCCCAGTACAGTCACAAAAAAAAAAAAAGTTTTTTAAAAGGCTAATATTATAAAACCATCTTGCCAGGTGCCAGTGGCTCATGCCTATAATCCTAGCTACTCAGGAGGCTGAGATCTGAGGATCATGGTTCAAGTCAGCCTGGGCAGGAAAGACCGTGAGACTCTTATCTCCAACTAACCACCAAAAACCTGAAGTGGTGCTGTGGCTCAAGTGGTAGAGTGCTAGCCTTGAGGTGAAGAGCTCAGGGACAGTGCCCAGGCCCAGAGTTCAAGCCCTATAACCAACCAAAAATAAATAAATATATAATATATAAATAAATAAAAACCATCATTTCCTGCTATACGATGGTTCCCCTAAAATGTTCACATTAATCAGTAGAACCTATGGACACATTAGGTCACATGACAAAGAGAAATTAATGATGCAGGAATTAAAATTGCTAACCAGCTGTGAGTTGGGGCAATTATCCTGATTATCCAGGTGAGACCAAATATAGTCACAAGCATTTTTAAAAATGGAAGAGAAAGACAAACGAAGAGAGAGAAAGCTGGACAGAAACAGGATCAGAGATGCTGTGTGGTCACTTAGAATGCAGAGAGAGGTGGCCAGGAGCCAAGGAATATATAGGGTCCCAAAAAGGTGGAAATAACAAGGGAATGGATGACTCTCCAGAAAGGATTACACACTTGCTGACCCCTTGATTTTAGCCCAATGATACAAGAACCAAACTTCTGGATTACAAAACTATTTTTTTATCTGTTTTGTTTTACTTTACTAAGTTTGTGGTACTTTGTTACAGCAGCCTTAGAAAATGAGTACACTTCCTTACCTAAAGACAGTTGTTTTTGTAAGGGGCAATAATAAACTCAAGCCTTACACATGCAAGGCACAAGCCATTGACTATTCTCTATGTACAAGAAGTCATCATTTGGGCCTCCCTACTCAGCCCTGTCACCAGAGGAAACAACCAACTCAATCTGCAAACAGACCAATTGCTCTTAAGCCACAGGAGACAATTTACCCAGAGGGAACAAGGTTATATACTACAAAGTACATTTCCCGAAGGGCCAGCATTAATGCCACACAAAAATATCTCAGGCTATAGTACTTCTCTAGTGGAGAGGCCTAATGTAAACTGGACTTCTGAGAGGACTTCTAAGTAAAGAAGAAGACGTCCATTTTTTTGCAGTACTAGGGTTTTGAACTTAGGGCCAATGGCTCTAACACTTAAGCCATGTTCCCAGCCTTTTTTACTGCATTTGTTTTTCCGATAGAGACTCATGCTTCTACCTAGGATTAACTGAGATCTCAATGCTCCCAAGTAGCTGAAATTACAGGCCTGAGTGAGTCACAGTCATGGCACTCAGCCTCAAAGTAGATTGCATATAAAAAGAATGGGAGTAGTAAAATCCAAGTTAAAGGAGAAACGGATTTCTCCTAGATTCTCAACAGGAAGAGTTATCTGAAGAGGCAAGACAAGAGTTTTACAAAGCATGCCCTCTGCTTGCTCTTCACTAGAGGATCCTCTCAGAAAAAAAGGTACTCCAGACAATGAGAAGAACTCTTTTCAGTTCAGTATGAAAAAGAGATAATGAAAAGAGATCTCTATACAGAAGAATATAAAAGCAGAGTTAAGATGAAGTGTTCTACAATTTGGACCTTGTAAAAAAAAAAAAAAAAGAAAAAGAAGAAGTAAAAATGAAAAAGAAAAAAATTAAATCCAATACAGAGAGCTCATACCCATTATCTTAGCTACTAAGAGGCTTGAAATTTGAAAACCAAGCTTCTGAGTCAGCTCTTGACAGACAAGTAAATCCAAGATATTATGTCCAATTAACTAGCAAAAAGCTAGTGGAGGCATGGCTCAAGTGGTAGAAGACCAGCTATTAGGGAATGGGTTGCTAAGTGAGAGCATGAGGTCCTAAGTTCAAACCCCTGTAAGAGTGAAACATACACACACGCATGTGTACGTACACACACACACACACACACAATTAGGGATTCCCTCAAGAAATCATTCTGACATACAGCATCATTAGGAAAAAGTTTTGCCTATGTTTTGGGAGGAGGGCAATGCAGGAAGACACATGAATACAGAAAGGGTAAGCAAATACAGTGGTTATATTCAATGTACATTATATAAAAATTGAACCATATAACTTGAGGGTAGAAATGGAAGGGAGAAAAATGGGAAAAAATGATGGAAAAGGTGACATTGATCAAGAAGCACTGTAACTCATAGTCTGACTTAGGGAATTGTAACCTCTCTGTACAACTACTTAATAATTTTTATTTTAAAAAATTAAATGAATAAAAAAAGAAAAAGTCTTGCAAACCTGAAGCCAAAGATAACATGCCCAAAACAATATGGTTTGACAACAGCCAGTGCTGAGAAAAGACAGCAGATTTAGGTCATAATCTAGCTTAAATCCAAACTCCCCAACAAACTAGAATTTTCATTTCGCGTATGCTTCTCAGGCCTATTTATTCTTACAGGAAATGCGGAGTTTGAAATAAATTTCAAGGATACTACCATCTCCCTCTGCCTTTATTAACTGCTCTCTACACTGAATTGTTGTTATCGTGTATATAGTACGAGAGTTTGAGCTCAGAACCTTGTGCTTGCTAGGTAGACACTCCACTTTACAATTTGAACCATACCCCTAGCCTAGTCAGTACTCTTAAAACTATTCACTGGCCCTCTCTCCCTCTCTCCCTCCCTCTCTCTCTCTCTCTCTCTCTCTCTCTTTCTCTCCCTTTCTCTCTCTCTCTCTCTTTCTCTCCCTTTCTCTCTCTCTCTCTCTCTCTCTCTCTCTCTCTCTCTCTCTCTCTCTTTCTCTCCCTTTCTCTCTCTCTCTCTCTTTCTCTCCCTTTCTCTCTCTCTCTCTCTCTCTCTCTCTCTCTCTCTCTCTCTCTTTTTTCTCTCTCTCTCTCTGTGATAGAACTCAGGGCCTGGGTGCTGGCCCTTAGCTTCCCCTACTCATCAAGACTGGCACCCATCATTCTGGCCACACTTTCACTTCCAGCTTTTTGCTGTAAGAGTTTCAGATTTGTCTGCTCATGCTGGCTTTGAATCAATATCCTCAGATTTCAGCCTCCTGAGTTGGTAGGATTACAAGCATGATACCAGCACATGGCTCCACTTACTTTTATGATCTACAAATAAGGCCATCAAGTAAAGAGCCTGCATTCCTTCACTAAACATTATTACAATTCACCCTTCATCTATTGTTCATAAATGATAACTATATGATGAGGGAGTCATAATACCAGTGTTCTGCCTTCAGATTTTATTACCTAAAAACCACAGAATGAATTTTGATATTTTCTGTGTATTAAAAAAGAAAAGAAAGCATGCTTAAGTATAAGAAATGTTATTTCAATATTGGCTTTTAATATTACTCTATCTCAATAGTCATCCAGTCTACAATTAAAAGTACTTTTACTGAGCCACAAGATTAAATCATAAAGAATTAATTTACACGCTGGGAATGTGGCTTCGTGGTAGAGTGTTTGCCTAGCATGCTTGAAGCCCTCAATACCACATAAACAGAAAAAGCCAGAAGTAGTGCTGGGGCTCAAGTAGTAGAGTGCTAGCCTTGAGCAAAAAGAAGCTTAAGGGCAGTGCACAAGCTCTGAGTCCAAGCCCCAGTAAATAAATAAATAAGTAAGTAAATTTACCACAAATTGATTTTCTAGAAATAGCAAGATATTTGCCAAACAACCAAGAAAAATAATAGCAAGAAGCTGAAACATGTTTGTTTGTTGTTGTTGTTGTTTAGGGGGGGAAGACAAATGGAGAGAAAGGGTGAGCAAATATATTCATTATGCCACATGTGAAAATGGAAAAGTGAGTATTTGAAAATGGAACCACATGACTCAAAGAGTATGAATGGGATTGGGAAAGATGGTGGAGAATTATGTAAGGGTGACATCAAGATATATTGTACTCCTAATCTGAAATGTTGGATTGAAAGCCTTTAGTACAACTACTTTAAAAAATTCATGCAAACTGTTGGGTTTACAGGTGGTACCTTTGGGAGCTGATTACAATGAGATGAGGTCATTACAGTGGCACCTTCATGCTTAGATACTGATGGTTTTATAAAGGCAGAGACTGGTGTCGCCCTCCCTGTCTCTCAATGTGATGTCCTGTAGGACTGTCACCAAGAGAGCTATCGCCTGACATGGGGCAGAAATGTGAGCAAAATAACTCTTTTGTTATAATAAAATAAAGATTAAAAGATTAAAATAAAATAAAGATTGCCTTTATATTTGTTGGGACTAACCCAGTAATTGCCACAGTAGATATTTTAAAAATGTTTATCAACTATAAAGGTAATAGAAAAGGACATCTGAGGATAGTAAATGTGACCATTTTACAACCCCAAACTTACCAATATAAATAGGACAGACATAAATGAGGCAAATACCTTTCATTGAATTAAAGTGTAAATTAATTAGATCTTTTACTATGCACCAGTCATCCAGCTTCCATAATTCTCCACAGTTGGGGAATTTTGTTTCACCCCTACCCCCACTCCCAACAGAAAAAATTAACAACTCATGAAAATGGATGCTACAACAAATTTCAGTTCCTCTATATCTAGTATTTTGTACATCTAATATTTTCCTTAGGAAAACGTCTGACAGTAGGGAAAAATTACTTAAAGATGACTTCTCAATTTAAGAACTTGAGTATACTGCCAAAGACACTCCCAAGAAACTATGTTCTATTACTTTTGCCTTTATATTTGGGTTTTTTGTTTGTTTGTTTGTTTGTTTGTTTTGGGGGGGGTCGGTCGTGGGGCCTGAACTCTGGGACTGGGCGCTGTCCCTCAGCTCTTCAGCTCAAGGCGAGCGCTCTACCACTTGAGCACAGCACCACTTCCGGCTTTATTTTTCTGCTTATGTGGTGCTGAAGAATCGAACCCAGGGCCTCACACATGCAAGGCAAGCGCTCTACCACTGAGCCACCTTCCCAGCCCCTACTTTTGCCTTTATATTTGTTGGGACTAACCCAGTAATTGCCACAGTAGATATTTAAAAAATGTTTATCAACTAAAAAGGTAATAGAAAAGGACATCTGAGGATAGTAAATATAACCATTTTACAACCCCAAACTTACCAATATAAATAGAACAGACATAAATGAGGCAAATTCACTTTAATTATATAGAACAAAGAAATATACTTAATTTCTACAATTCATTTATATACAATTCTTCATTTCTTGCTAACTCATAATCACCTTACCCAAATTCAAACTGATCACGTCATAGTACACAAAACTTAAATAAAGTCTTCAAAAGTTAAGTTCTTACCTACAGCATGTTAGTAAAGCAGAAGGCATTTTAGTCATTGATAACCAGCCAGGTTGTAAGACTCTCCAAGAAAAAAAGCATATACAAAGTGTTTGCATTTTTTTACTTTGGCATTTTCAAATATTTGGTGCCTTGAGTCCCAATGACTCCAAAAAGCCATTATTTTGGCAAGTAGTAATTAAAGTATCTTATATCATATAAAATTTTACTTCCAATCTTTAAAACTGAGCCATAAAAGATAAAGAACAAAGGCAAAGCAATACAGTAACCACTATTCATGAACACATATAGATGAAACTGTAACATTTTTGTAACATTTATTTTGTGCCAGGCAATGCTGGTGACTCATGTCTGTAATCCTAGCTACTTAGGAAGCTGAGATATGAAGATAATGATTCAAAACAAAGTCCATGAGACTCATAGCTCCAATTAGTCACCAAAAACACCAGAAGCAGAGCGGTGGCTCAAGTGGTAGAGTGCTAGCCTTGATTTAAAAAAAAAAAAAAGGAAGCTCAAAAACAGAGCCTAAGACCTGAATGAGTTCAAGCCCTATGAGTTACACAAACAAAAGAAAAAAAAATTTAACGTACATTTTGTAACACAGAAAATTCATGAATAAACTAGCAAGAAAAAGTTGACAGTAATATAGTTTTAAAGGAATGGATTTATTTATTTTATTTATTATAGGTGGCCATTTGATCTAAGCTCAATATTGTTTGAAATATATTCTAATGAAAATGCTACAGAATAGAAACCTTTTCTCATAATGATGCTTTCAGCACCATTTCACAGATAGAGAACCTGAACACCAGATAGGCAAATAACTTACCCAAAGTCACACAGCAAATAAGCATCAGAACAGAAATTAAATCTAGATAATCGAACTCCACAGTCTGCTGACTAGAATCACATTTACCAAAATATTTACTGTAATGATAATGAGGTTTAAATAATTTTCACTGGTCAAGCTTTTCTATATGGCTGAATTTTTTTAGTTAACATTGATTCATCAAAAGAAAAAAATTCTAAGATTTTGATAGGTTTCTCAAGACCTAAACCTACCTTCCCTTCATGCTAGATGCTACATACACAGTATAGATAGAGAAAAGAATACACTAATTTTATCCTGGAGCCCTGGTTCTCAAAGTGTAGTGCCCAAGCCAGTGCAGAGGTATCACTTAAACCTACATAAAAATGTACATTTCTCAGGCTCCCTCCCAGACCTACTGAATCAGATACTCTAGGAGTGAAGCCAGTAGTTTGCATTAATAAGCCCTCCCTCCACTTAATGCTAAAACAGTCCATTGAAAAAACATCTTTCTCCTTGAGCAGTATTGAGGTTTGAACTTAGGGCCTCACCATTGTTAAGTACCCACTACAGCACTTGAGCCACACCCTCAAATCAGCCATGCTTCCCAAATAGTTGGGATTACAGGCATGAGCCACCATGCAGAACTCTGAAAACCACTTTTCAAAATAAATTTAAATCCTGGTCTTGGGCTGTGTCTTAGTGCTAGAACATTGCCTAGCATACAATCCAGCTTCTCAGCCTGTGCTGGAAAAAATACAACAAATAAAAATAACCTGGTAATTTAAAGGCCAATTTAAACTCCTCTGTTATGTTGGCACCATATAAAAAAGCTAAACAAATGTAGGTAATGTCCCCACCAAAAGATGCTGTTGGCTGATAACCTTCAAGTGAGAAAGACCTGGAGAATATTCAAAATATCAGAAATAAAACAATAACCCCACCCATTCTGTGACACAGAAAAGAACCAATACAATTTCCAAACCCATTTATAGAAACAACATCTCCAGATAATGAACGATATCAAAAGCCTAGCCAGGACAACTTTCTGGAAACTCTGAGCAATAACAAACACACTTGGAATTCCAGCTGACTACACAATGACAGAAACACAACTGACTAATACGCAAATCTTTGGCAAAAATGTGAGGTTTATTCAACACACAATGGAGCTATTAACTAGAGCCTAGCATTGTCAGTTCAACATAGCAAAACCATCCTTAATAAAGCTTCAGAGTTTCTTAACAGTGAACAAACTAAACATCAAACATAAAAGCCCAAAACATTTTCCAGCAAATTCACTTAAAAGCTCATTTCTCCAGGGGAGGAAAAAAAATGCCATCAGCATTAAAATGAAGAAAATGAAGCAGAAACAAAAAGCACAAAAGAGAGGGAAAATATACAATGCATTTGTCCCCTGTTGAAGAAACTTGAACTGAAATGTTTGATAATTGTCCTAATGAATGTAGAAATCTATATTGACTAAGCTATGAATGGCATCGTTTGAGATACAGTACAGATGCGCAACCTGACAACAGTACAAATCAGCCACACTTAAGAATTATTAACCTGATACTGGAAGATTACTTACCCTAGCATGCTTAAGCCCAAGAAACAGAAAAGAATTAACCTAATTTTGCCCAGATCTGAACCACCACATTGGATTAGAAATCTTTTAGGACATCTGACTACATGAATCATAGAGGTTAGACTGACAGGAGTCTCCCATTATGCACACAGCCCACAACCTCATCTTTACAAGAAACTACTGATAAAGAGGTAAAGCTGTTGTTCCAGCTTCACGTTGATAAAGAACAAACAGCAGGCTATTTATTCTCTGACACTGGGCTTTCAGTCAAACAAGATGTTGATGATCTGACCATGGACTTTTGTGTGTATATACCAGTACTGGGACTTAAACTTGGCCTCATTCTCTTGATCAAGGCTGGCACTCTACCGCTGTGTCACACCCCTACTTTTGGCTTTTTGAGTCTCATACACTTTTCTATCCAGGCTTGCTTTGAACCAAGATCCTCAGATCTTAGCCTCCTGAGTAGCTAGGATTACAGTTGTGAACCACCCGTGCCCAGATTGACCACAGATTTAAGAAAACAGGAAAGCAAAACTAGTAGTTCAGGTATTTTCCTACAAACTCACTCTCTTCAAACGTTTTTGTTGTTGTTGTTGTTGTTTGGGGGGGTTGTTTTGTTTTGTTTTGTTTTTTGGTCATGGGGCTTGAACTCTGGGCCTGGGCGCTATCTCTCAGCTCTTCAGCTCAAGGCAAGCACTCTACCACTTGAGCCACAGCGCCACTTCCAGTTTTCTGAGTGGTTTATTAGAGATAAGAGTCTCACAAACTTTCCTGCCCTGGCTGGCTTTGAACCTCGATTCTCAGGTCTCAGCCTCCTGAGTAGCTAGGATTACAGACGTGAGCCACTGATGCCCAGCTCTTCAAATGTTTCTAAGGGAACTTAATTTTCATTTTCTTGACCATCAATGAGTAGGTCTGGCTGCCTACTTTTATGCTATGTCTCTGAGAGCAAGAATACTACAATAAAAAAGGGACTAAAGCATATGGAGGGAGAAGTAAGTGGTTTTTTATGACTAAATCACTTTACTGACACATACTGTCTTGAATGAAATTATCTCTGAAAATTTGATTTGATAAGCAAAATCTAATGGCATAAAATCATAGCACCAGAAATACATTTACCAAAAAATACTCATATTTGGACTCAGGTATTCAGCAATCCAGTCTCTGTCTCCTCTGCCCCCCCAGCCCCCCCACCCGTCTCTGTCTCTCTCTCATACTCTCTCTCTATCTCTCTCTCCCCCCCTCCCTCCCCCCTTCTCTCAAAGCTGGTCCTGGGCTTGAACTCAGAACCTGGGCACTTTTTTGCTCAAGACTTGTGGTCTACTACTTGAGCCACAGCTCCACTTCTGGCTTTTTTGATGATTAATGGAGATAAGAGTCTCACAGACTTTCTTGCCCAGACTGGCTTCGAACCCCCAATCCTCACATCTCAGCCTCCTGAAGAGCTGGGCCTGGCTTTCATATACACTTCTAAGAGCTACACTTTACACCATCTCTGTGTATAAGTTGCCTTAGACAAGCAAGCTAAGAAAAACAAGGAGAAACAGAAGAATTTCAAAGCCTTTCCAGGAACCTGTATTAAAGAAATAAAAGCCTTCTAGGACTCCAGCTTGAATAACTTGAGAAATTTCTCTCATCTTCCTATCAACAAAGTCTTAGGACTTACAACTGACTTGAAACAGCATGAGAATTTACCTCTCTGAACCTAGTTTTTCAAAAGTTATTAGGCACCAAAAATAAAACTGCTGACCAAGTTTATATACTGACCAAGGCTTTAAAAAATGCAAAGAGCCAAGCACCAGTGGCTCACGCCTATAATACTATCTACTCAGGAGGCTAAGATATGAGGATCGCAGTTCAATGCCAGCCTGGGCAGAAAAGTCTGTGAAACTCTTTTTTTTTTTAACCCGTCCCTGTGAGACTCTTATCTCCAATAAACTACAGGTGGAAGTAGTGCTGTGGAACAAGTGGTAGAGCACTAGCCTTGAGCACAAAGAGGTTCAGGCTTCAAGGCCCAGCAAAAAAAAAAAGCAAAGATGACATCTGAGGGTTTTTTTTTTCTTTTTTTAGGATTGACTAAAATAAACTTCTGACTCATTTAATAAGTCTGACGATAACAGGAGTAAATTCTGGGTCATGCTGTCCAAAGCATAAATTCCATAATCAAGACAGGCTAAATCTAGGAGACATTTAGAAGCTTAATTTTCCCAGCTTCTAATTTTCCAAAACTTTCTATACTGACAAAGAGACCAGTTTCCTTTTATAATGGTAATACATAATATTGTTTTTATAATCTCCCGATTTATTAAGATCTAATTGACAAATAGTTTCATAACTTGATATTGCATATGTTCGGATGTAACTTCACATTTGAAATAATTAACAATGTATCTGCCACCTCACACCTTTTTTTTTTTTTTTTGCCAGTCCTGGGGCTTGAAGTAAGGCCTGGTCACTGTCTCTGAGCTTCTTTTACTCAAGGCTAGCACTCTACCATTTGAGACACAGTGTGCCACTTCTAGCTGTTTATGTGGTACTAAGGAATTGAACCCAGGGCTTCATGAATACTAGGCAAGCACTCTACCACTAATCCACATTCCCAGACCACACATCAATTTTTTGTTGTTAAAATCATTTCAGATTCATTCTCTTAGCTGTCTTCAAGTATGCATTATTATTAACTATAGTAATTATGCTGAACATATTCATCTTAAATGAAACTGTCCTCTCTACCAACTCCTCGACTTCTTTCTCAGCCTTGGACAATCACTATTCTTATCCTGTATGGGTTTCTTTGAGTTCAATTTTTTTAGATTGCACTTATAAAGTAGATCATGCAACATTTGTGCCAAGCTGATTTCATTTAGCATAATGTCCTTCAAGTATATCTATGTTATCACAAATAACAAGGTTTGGAAGTGGCGCTGTAGCTCAAGTGGTAGAGCGCTCGCCTTGAGCTGAAGAGCTGAGGGACAGCGCCCAGGCCCAGAGTTCAAGCCCCACGACCAACAAAAAAAAAAAAAAAAAAACACAAATAACAAGGTTTTCCACTAGAAGTATATCTGTACACATATATGTGTACCTATGTACGCCACATTTTCCTATGCATTCACATGTCAATGGATACTCAAGTTGACTTCAAATCTTGACCATTGTGAATAATGCTACAATGAACATAGACATGTATATAGCTCATTTCTTTTGCAGATATATCCAAAAGTGGGATCACATTAGCTCTCTCTTTAATTTTTGAATTAAATTTTTAAGGGATTTCCATCCCATACCGTTTTCCACAATGGCTGAATCAATTTACAACCCAGTGGTGTATAAGGGTTTACTTTCTCAATATGCTCACAAATACTTGCTTTTTTTCTTAAATAAAATGGCTCTTCTAATATGTGTAAGGAGATATCTCATTTCAGTTTTATTTCTCTGATGCTTAGTTATGCCAAGCATTTTTTCATGTACTTGTTAAAAAGTGCTCACTTTCTCACTAAGTAATAATCACACATTCCTCCTCATTCTGTAAAACTAATTTGAAAGTTCACACTTGTGCCAGGCACTGGCTTACAATCCTAGCTGCTGAGGAGGCTGAGATCTGAGGATGGTAGTACAAAGCTAGCCAGAGCAGGAAAGTCCATGAGATTCTTATCTCCAATTAATCACCCAAATCCAAAGTAGAGCTGTGGCTCAAGTAGTAGATTGCTAGCCTTAAGCACAAATGCTCAGAGACAGCACCCAGGCCCTGAGTTCAAGCCCTAGGACTGGCACCAAAAAAAAAAAAAAAAAAAAGCCAAACTGGTGGGGATCATAATTCCTGGACAAAAGAATCTTAGGCAGGGGCTGGGAAGGTGGCTCAGTGGTAGAGCGCTTGCCTTGCATGCCTGAGGCCCTGGGTTCGATTCCTCAGCACCACATAAGCAAAAAGTAAAAAGCCGGAAGTAGCGCTGTGGTTCAAGTGGTAGAGCGCTAGCCTTGAGCTGAAGAGCTGAGGGACAGCACCCAGGCCCAGAGTTCAGGCCCCACAACCAGACCCCAAAAAAAAAAAAAAAAAAAGAATCTTGAGGCTGAATCTTGACCAATAGCTGGATGCAGTGGTGCATTTGTCATCCCAGAGATTACACAGACAGGAGGATCACAATCCATCCAAACCTGCTTGCCTGACATAAAGCAAGACCCTATCTCAAAAATAACCAATGCAAAAACAAAGGCCTGGCAGCATGGCAGAGATGCTATCTCCAAACTAAACAGCAAAAATGAGGGCTAGAATAGTAGTCAAGTGACAGAGTACCAGCCAGCAAAGAACCAGCAAATATGAGTACTTGAATTCAAACTCCACTTCCACACAAAAAAATAGCTCAGTCGCAATGTGCTTATCTAGCAAATACAACATCCTGAGTCCGATCAACAGTACCAAAAAAAGAAAAATAGAAAAGTTAAAAAAAAAATAATCTCAAGGCCAGCCTAGGCTACATAGCCAACACTATCCCAAAATAAATAACAATAAAATAAAATAAATAGTGGTGTCTTATTAAATAAGTCATTACAATGATATGTTAATATCCTTAATGTATGTACAAATAATGTACGTTAATAAAATCTTGAAGAGAAAGGGAAAGGGAATGAGGAAAAGTAGTACAGTATCTTGCCTGTCAAAGTCCAATGTCAGTATCTTGGTCCTGACATTGTTACTACAGTTTTGCAAAATGTTACTGTAGGGAGAAACTGGCTAAATAGTGCGGAGTATCTCTATATTATTTATATTATAAATATTATTTATAATTACCTTAAAACAGGTTAATTTTCAAAAACAAATATGTCAGGTCCATATTTATCCTTAATTTTTTTTTTGTTGTTTTTGGTACTGTGGTTTAAAATCAAGACTCATACTTACTCAGCTTGCTTGACTGAGCTAGCTTTGAATTACACTCTTCCGGATTCCAGATTCCTGAGTAACTAGGGTTACAGGCATGAGCCAACAGCACCTGGCTTAAATGCTTTTAATAACCTATTTTTTCCTTTGGATTTCAAGTGTTTTTATGTCACTTCATCTTTTTTTTTCCTACTCTGATGCAAAAGATTTTCATTATACAGTTCTTCCCCACAAACAGCTAGGACATTTTTACTTCATCAGCAACAAAATAGTTGGCTAGTTCCATTACTACTTTCCTTCATTTTAATGTGCTCCATAAATACACCTTTCCCTAAATCAAACTGTATACTAAAAAGGTTTGATAGCATACATTCAGTGAAGCCCAATGTCTATTATTTTTATTCATTCATATGGCTTAATAAAATTATATTTCATACCAATACCTTTAGAATTTTATTAGGTACTAGCACCACAGCTTCCCCAGAAAATGAAAATTGGTTGCATTGTGATGATTCTTGCATGTTTGGATGTTTCACTGAACAATGTGTGTTTATAAGTTACAAATTAAAGGAAGTAGAAGGGAGATACAAAGGCATGCAAACATGTACGGAAACAAGCAAAGACACAATCTGTAAGGGAGAAAAACATAAAGGCCCAAGCTTTAAAAATAGAGACATGGAGAACAATAATAAGAAAGACACTTGGCTGGGATATGAAAAAAGAAGTTGCTGGACTACTACTTAATATCACAGTGACAAAGAAATACTGAGTCACAGTGTTTGTCATGTTCCAAGCTGATAAAAAACTGAAAGCCTGTGTTCCTCTGCAGCTTTTTTTTCCATGGGGCAAACTGTCTTTATCGTGGTCTACAAAGTTTGTGAATTCTACAAGCTTTGACAATACCATTACAGAAGGAACAGCTGACACTAAGCAAAAGGAAAGAAATGTACATATCACCCAATGTGGAAGAAATAACTATTGTCAAACCTCTGCAGCTTTTTAATCAAAAGCCATGTAAAGCAAGAGAGTTTATATTTTTATTCAAATCATCAGCTTGGGCAATCACCTTCATTATTTATGTAACAAACATTAGAACAACTAGAATTTCTGCATACTAGAGGCATCTAAATACTCAAATGCTAAAACTGTTGAAAAAGAAATGTACTATTGTTTTGGCTTTGGTGGTTATCAAATGATTAATATGGTTAATAACTCACAATAGTAAATGAAGAAAGATACACTCAATAGAGAGGCAAGATACATGTTAATGGGTTAATCTTCAAGCCTGTTGTGACAGTTATTTTAACAACATCCTTGCATACAACATAGTAGCACTAAGGCAGTCTACTTGATTGCACTGGGATGATTCTCTCTCTTTTTTTTTTGTTGGGGGGTGGAAATGTCCAATACTGAGGCTTAAACCGACTGGGCACTATCCCTTGGCTTTTTCATTCAAGGCTGGGCACTCTACCACTTTAGCCACACCAGCAAATTCTCATAGACTTTTTCTTCCCAAGCTGACTTTAAACCACAATCCTCAGGTCTCAGCCTTTTGAGTAGGTTGGATTTCAAGTGTGAGTCATGGGTTCCAGGTCTAGGATGCTTCTTTCTCACTTAGATATTTCACAGGGTGATGTATATTTTAAAGCTCTAAATTAGAGTTATGAAAATATATATTACATGTTTAATTTGTTGATCCTTTTTTCTTGGGCAATAACATATCACAATTTTTTTAATTGCAACTCCAGGATAGGGTATGTTTAGTTGCTTTATGTAAATTACATGCTTAATAAGGTATTCATTTTTCCAGCTAATATATCTTTATGTTACATAGCTTAATGTCTATGATTTATGTATTAATTGCCAATGTTTTAAATGGTATAGATGGATTGGGATAACATCAACTTTAAAACTATTGCAAACAAAATCATTATAGTTTGAATATCATTTATTTCAATGCTGGAACACACCTGAAATTTTGGCCAGATCATCAGTACTCTCCCTTACTTTTTAAGGAGACATAAAGTAACTTATTCAGGTTCTTCAACCTTCATAAGATACTAATCCTGCCCAAAGTTGGTTTACTTCTAAAGCATGTATTGTTCTATACTTAACAAATAAAGGCAGTATCAGTTTGTATCAGTTGATTGTATCAGTTGAGGAACAGGCAAAAAATACAACCTTACACTCACAGATCATCAATACTTTTAGCAAAAAGCTTAACTACTAAAAGTTGTACTTAGGAAGAAATTTTTTTTTTTTTTTTGTTGGTCGTGGGGCTTGAACTCTGGGCCTGGGCACTGTCCTTGAGCCTCTGTGCTCAAGGCAAATGCTCTACCACTTGAGCCAAGACACATTTCCGGCTTTTTTTTCCCTGTTTATGTTGTACTGAGGAATCAAACCCATGGCTTCATGCTCAAGGCAAATGCTCTACCACTTGAGACAAGACACATTTCCGGCTTTTTTTTCCCCTGTTTATGTTGTACTGAGGAATCAAGCCCATGGCTTCATCCATGCTAGGCAAGCACTCTACCACTAAGTCACCTTCCCAGCCCAGGAAAAATTAATTATGTATACACGATGCATAGATTCTTTCGGATTAGAAATTAACACAATATGCCTTTCTCTAAGAGACTCAAGAGTTTTCAATGATCCTAAGAGAGAGATAGAAGAGTAATACATTTCTGACTTCCATTCTAAGTATTATAAAATCTTTATATTCATTAGACCAAGAACAGCAGGGAACTGTATTTCTGAACCACTTTACTTAGGCTGTCTAAAGAATTGCTTCTACTAATTAAATATTGGTGATGCCACATGCTTTCACTAAAGCAGAAGATAAGAAACAGCTCATCACATACTGCTGTATTTAGTAGATGGAAATGAAAAGACACCCCATGGCCTTCTTTGTCAAGACAGATGGGAAAAACAATGTTTTGGCCTTAAAAACTCACAATCAACAATAACTTAAGAAACTGCTTTTTTATTTCCCAATACCATAACTCAAATAAAAACTAATTAAGCATGCCTCTTTTTTTTATACTCTCTGCTAGACAATCTAGAGTCAAATTTACAAGTTCCCAGATACAAATCCTCTAACTGCTCTTTTTTTTTTTTAAGCCAATACTGGGGCTGGAACCCATTTACATTCGCTTAGCTCTTTCACTCAAGGCTGGTGGTTCTACCATTTAAGCTACACCTCCACTTCCAGTTTTTTGCAGTTTTTTTTGTCCACCCTGTCAGGGTTCAAATCTCAAAATTTGAAGGCATGAGCCTCTGCTGCCAATCAATACCATTACATTTTAAAGTAAGAAATTTAATAAAATGTTAGTGTCCCTGGTTTATTAAGATTTTTTTACCATACGAAGCAGCATTGTTAAATGGCATCACTGCATTAACCAAGAAAATCTCCTGATTTTAAGTTAGTATAGCATGTGATGCTTTCCAGATTTTAAAGAATTTTGATTTTTCTTAAAAATTAGGTCACATTTTAGCCAGGCACTCATGGCTTACACCTGTAATCCGAACTATTTAGGAAGCTGAGATTTGAAGACTGAAGTTGGAAGCCAGCCCATGAGACTCTTATCTCCAATTATCCACCAAAAAGCCATTAAGTAATGCTGTAGCTCAAGTGATAGAGCACCAGTCTTAAGCAAAAAAGCTAAAGGACAGCTCTAGACCCAGGGTTCAAGCCCAAAGACTGGCACCAAAAAAAAAGTCTAAACCCAACTACATACCTTAGTACCTAACAACTTATTATATGCCATATACATATCTTGCTCCTTAGTACTGCTACCCTGTTTCCTCTCTCATTCTGTCTCCACACAGCAGCCAGAATGTTCCTTGTTTAACCAAAGTATCAGTATGTCAAAGTTTCTCCCTTAATATATATGACCTAGATCCTAACTAACCCTTATTCTTCTGGGGGGTTTTGGCACTTGCTATGTTCTCTTCTTTTGCTGGTCCTAGGGCTTGAACTCAGGGCCTGGGCACTGCTCCTGAGCCTCTTTGTATTCAAGGCTAGCATTCTACCACTTCAGCCACAGTGCCACTTCTGGCTTTTTCTGAGTAATTTATTGGAGATAAGAGTCTCATGGACTTTCCTGCCCAGGCTGGCTTCAAATCTCAATCCTCAGACTGAGCCTCCTAAGTAGCTAGGATTACAGGTGTGAGCCCTTCAGCACATGGCTAGTTGCTATGGTCTTTATAAAAGGTATTAAAAAATAAAAACAAAAAAAAGAGCCTACAGTTTGGTTTGTTTCGTCTCTTTATTCAAACTTTTGCCAGAATGGCAACTGCCTAATTGAAAGCAACATTCCTATCACTATGATCTGAATCATGAAACAGTATCTGTTTACTTAATCTGAGTGTCCCACTAGAAGGTAAACCCATATATATTTCCCCATAGGATCCTGAGGGCCTGAAAGGTATTGGACACACAATATATATCTGAATACCTTAATGAATAAATTTATTCCTAAACAAAGCCACTAAAGTGATACAGCCACATAATATGGAAAGCTGTGCAAAACTGTATGTGACATATTAATTAAAAAAGCAAGACTTACACATAAGGAACTACATACAAATAAGCACTATCATATGCTAATTAACCTGATCTATTATTTAAAACTCAGAAGGCTGAGATGATGGCTTTCCTCTCAGTGATTGCCAAGGATATACAGCATGACCTGAAAGACATCATAAATCTGTTTCCTATCTCTCCTCCTCCATTATCATTCACCCACCGTGTATTCCAAGGCTACTGATGAGTATATAGCCTTTAGATATGGGCAAAAAGGACAAAATACAATAAGAACCAACTAATATAACTCCAAAACCAAACTGCATACGTCCAAATGGCAAATTCAAGAGTAAAGTGTAGATGACTCTCATTATGTGAATGACTAGTTCCTAGATGGATGTTTTATCTCTCTTTTTCTTTTTACTATTCTTCCCACAGTTTAAGCAGTATCACATATTACAGATAGGAAAAGCTTGCCACTTACTTGAATGATTGCTTATTTGTAAAAATAATTGATTAAAGAGGGCCATAAACCAATAATGAGAGAGTGTTATGCACCAAGGACTATGACTAACTGATTTTACAAAACTGAGTTAATAGTTTGTTAACTGCTCTTTGCCGCAGAGCAGAGCCCAAAATATGGATTGATGCGGCCAAAGGCACAGATGTAAAAAATAGCAGAGCCAGGTCCTTGTATTTAATTATCAAGTGACTTTAAATATAATAGGTTATGGGGAGGGGGGAGGGATCCTCTAATTTGCTTCCTTTTTTTTTTTTACAATTTAAGCAAAAACAAAGAGAATATAGCTTTGTAATAACAAAATACGTAAGGCAAAAATCCACAAAGAAATACACCAAAGCAAAGGACTTAGTTTGAGGATTGGAAGTATTTTTTTACTCAAATTTCTTACAATGTTGACATCATGTTTCAACAAAGATTTAACAGCTAAGATTCTAATATATCTTATGTTAATCTTAAGACTGCACAGTACGACACAAAATATTTCCTTAAGATAAGACAGAGAAGAATCAATCAATCAGTCCTTCCAAATGGCGCATGGCACAAGGAGTGTGGGCTAAATCAGACCCTAAAGTAACATCCAAGTAAGCATCACAAAAAAGACTAAGAATAGGATAGCATATATGCAAAATAATATCTGAGAAGACACTTAGAAGACACTCAGAATAGGAAAAGAACTCTTTCAACTCAAAAACAAAAGGGCAACTGACCAAAAAAAAAAAAAAAATAGGAAAAGAGACTGAATGTTTTCCAGGAAGATAAACAACCAATAACTTTACAAGAGAAGAATGACAATTAGGAAAATACAAATCAAAACTACAGTGATCTTGGCCAATGACACATGCTTGTAATCTCAGCACTCCTGGAGCTGGCAGATCATGAATTTAAGGCCAGATAAGGCTACAGAGCAAGACCCCACCACAAAAACAAACAAAAAAAAACTGTGTGCTGGTGATTCATGCCTAGCTACACACACACATTAGTCTGACAGTGTTGTTAAATTATGCTTTCTAAATCGTAAATACAATATTTAGCGATTAGAAAGATGAGATTAGCTGGCGCCCAAGGCTCACACCTGTAATCCTAGCTACTCAGGAGTCTGAGATCTGAGGATGGAGGTTCAAAGCCAGCCGGGGCAGGAAAGTCCCATAAGACACTTATCTCCAATTAACCACCAAAAAAACCTAAGTGGTGCTGTGGCTCAAGTGGTAGAGCACTCACCTTGAGCTGAGGAACGGTGCCCAAGCCCAGAGTTCAAGCCCCACGACTGACAAAAAGATGAGATGTGGTGGCATACACCTGTAATCTCAGCACAGGGGAGGCTAAGCTGGATCTTGAGTGTGAGAGCAGTTGTCTCAAAATTTAAAATTTGGAGTATGAGATAAAGGCTAGAGATGTAACTTAGCAGTAGAATGCTTACCTAGCATGATGTCCTGGGTTAGATTCCCAGCACTACAAAAATTAAGTTCATGATCTCTAGGATTCAAGTTCATACTCTTTAGGATGGCTAAGATAACAAAGATCATAAGAATTATAGCCAAAGATATGGAGAAACTGAAACTATCATATATTGCTATGGGAAGGTAAAGTGGTACAGACTCTAGGTAAAAGTCTGACAGTTCCTCAGAGTATTAAACATGAGTCTAGAAGTTTCACTCCTAGGTATATACCTAAGAAAAATGAAACTGTATTCTACACCAAAAAAAAGGTCAAAAAAGGTTTGTTTTTAACATTTTTCGTGGTGTTTTTTTTAGCATTTTAGTTTGTTCTTTTAGTTTCTAGTATTCTTTAGTTTCAGTATTTGTTTGTTTCAGCATTGTTCTTAACAGCCCTAAAATAGAACACTGTATTTATGCATGAGCTAAAAGGGAAAGAAATTATGCCTTAGGTATATCAACACAATGGAATATTATTCAGCAAGGAAAATAATAACAAGAATAATTTTTAAGTATGTAACTGGTATGTTACTATTGAATGAACCTTGAAAACATACTAACTTACAAAAGTGTATTGTATGATTCCATTTATAGCAAATGTTCACAGGTCTAGAATAGGCAAATCCATAAAGGAAGAGAAAATAGAATAGTGACTTTTAAAGGGTTTAGGTTTCTTTTAGGAATGATGAAAATGTCCTAAAATTAGATTGTGGTAATCGTTGCACAATTCTCTGAATATACTAAAAGTCATTTAATTATACATGTTAAATGGGTGGATTCCATAATATATGAATTACATCTCAATAAAGCTATTGTTTAAATGGCAATATATTTCACTTTTAAAGTTTTAAAAATAAAATCTTAATTAGTAATTAGACTGAATGTTAATCACTATTATCCAGAAAGAAAAGTGAGAAAATAACTTCTACTGGGTAAATATTACAAAATAAAAATAGAGATGGGATTTGAAAAATTAAAACAGGAGCCAAGTGTGGTGGAATAAGTCTCAGAAGCCCAGCACTCAGAAGTTCCAGGCCAGCCTGAGGCCACATAGGAAGTAAAAGTTTGTCTAAAAGAAAAAAAAAAAAAAAAAAGCTGGGAGCAGGTAGCTAGCTCATGCCTATAATCCCAGCTACTCAAGAGGCTGATGTGACAATCGTGATTTGAAGCCAGCCCAGGTAAACAAATCTGAGAGACTCTTATCTACAATTAATAAGTCAGAAGTCTGAAGTGGTTCAAGTAGTATATACGTACTGCTAGCCTTGAGCAGAAAGGACCAAACATAGCATGAGGCTAACTTCAAGCTCCATACCATACCAGCATAAAAGAAAGGAAGGAAAAGAAGGAGAGGGGGAGGGAGGGAGATGAGGGAGAGAAGGGAGAGAAGGGAAAGAAGGGAGAGAAGGAAGAAAGGAAGGAAGGAAGGAAGGAAGGAGAGAAAGAGAGAGAAAAGGGGAGGGAAAAAGGAAGGGAGGGAGGGAGAAAGGGAGGGAGGGAGAGAAGAAGAGAGAGAAAGAGAGAAATGGGAAATTGAAAAAATGGGGTATTGTTCATGAGTGATTTACAATCAAAATTTATTTTTACTACAAAGCAGGAATCAATGCTACTTTACAAACAGGACAACACTAACATCTCATGAACTTCTACAAAAGTAGAACTTGCTAAGCTGGGAGACAACCAAGAAGCTCAGGAAGTAGAACACCTGCATACCATGGGCCAGGCCCTGGGTTCAAACACAGAAGGAAAGGGAAAAGGAAATCAAAGAGAAAGAGAAAGGAAAGGAAAGGAAAGAAAAAAGATGGACTTGTAGCTAACAAAATAATTTTTAAATGAAGACAGAAGGAAAAGATGGCTGCTTTCTCAAAAGAATTTGCTTAGCAACAGCATCTATAAGTATGGAAATAAGTCTTTCAGATCTACCATGGAAAAAGAGGATTCCCTTATGATATATGGGAATCTACTACCATTTGCAGTATGTATGTTTCAATATTACAATATTAAAAATTATTGAAGCATAATAGCTCATGCCTATAATCCTGGCTTCTCAGAAGGCCAAGATCAAAGGATCAAGGTTTGAAGCCAGCCTAAGCAAAAAAGACCAAGAAATTCTACTTAAAAATTAAGCCTGGGCTGGGAAGGTGGCTCAGTGGTAGAGTGCTTGCCTTGCATACATGAGGCCCTGGGTTTGATTCCACAGTACCACATAAGCAGAAAAAGCCAGACGTGGTGCTGCGGTTCAAGTGGTAGAGTGCTAGCCTTGAGCTGAAGAGCTGAGGAGCAGCGCCCAGGCCCAGAGTTCAGGCCCCACGACCGGAAAAAAAATTAAGCCAGGCTAGAAGCATGGTGCAAGTAGTAGAGCACCAAGTAGGCATGGCTCAAGTAGTAGGATAGTAGAGTAAGTAGTGTAAGCAAGCTTGAGGCCTGAGTTCAAAGTTCCAGTACCAAAGAAAAAAAGAATACTTATTGCATAAAAAGTAAAGCTGGGAGAGAGTGAGAGAACAGAAGGCACTGTATGAAAGGAAACATACTCATTACCTGACTCATGTAATTGCAATCCCTCTGTATACCACCGTTGTAATAACAATATTTTTTTTTAAGTCAAGCTACCATGACTCCTCAAACAAAATAAAAGAATAAGACTGGAAGAATAAGGGCTGGGAAGGTGGCTCAGCGGTAGAGTGCTTGCCTTGTATTCATGAGGCCCTGAGTTCGATTCCTCAGCACCACATAAGTAGAAAAAGCTGGAAATGGTGCTGTGACTCAAGTGGTAGAGTGCTAACCTTGAGCTGAAGAGCTGAGCTGAAGGACAGTGCCCAGACCCAGAGTTTAGGCCCCACAACTGACAAAAAAAAAAAAAAAAAGACTGGAAGAATAACTTGGTATTATAGCAAGAAAAGAAAGCAAACAGGGCTGGAAAGGTGGCTCAGTGGTAGAGTGCTTGCCTTGCATGCATGAGGCCCTGGGTTTGATTCCTCAGCACCATATAAGCAAAAAGAAAAAAGCCGGAAGCAGCGCTGTAGCTCAAATGGTAGAGTGCTAGCCTTAAGCTGAATAGCTAAGGGACAGAGCCCAGGCCCAGAGTTCAGGCCCCACAACCGGACCCAAAAACAAAAACAAAAGAAAAGAAAGCAAACAATGATACACAAATAATATAGTTGGCAATATAAAGAGTTGGGTTAGGTAACAGCCAAATGGATTTTTTTTTGAAGACTTAAGAGTTTGAGGAATATCTAATATCTACTTCTCAATAGTTTCTCTTTTAAAACCCTATTCAGGATAGAATCTGATGCCATAAAAGAATCTATATAAGAATCTACTATAAAAATACTATCTGGAAAGATAAAACAAATAGAAAAGACATACTCTAATCTTTTATCTAATCTTTTAATCTAGAGATTAAAAGGTAGAGTTGTGGGAGATTTACAGAAGAAAGGCAGTTACATGATGGTCACGGAAAAACAGGAGATAATGGCAATGGAGGCTCATGCAGAGTAAGCCTGGGCTCTAAACATCAAGTCTTTGCATGCTGTGGCCTCTGGAAGAGATAAGGAAAAAGGTGAGATCATTCCTGATGACTATGGGCAGGGACAAGCTAAAGACAAAGACCAGTACTACTTGTATCATCAGATATTTATGTCATTGCACTTTTTCTGTCTGAGCTAAGATTCAGTTATCTCTCAAGAAAAGAAGAAACCATAAATCAAAATCCTCTAATAAAGATACAAAGAGTGAGGAAAGCCAACTAAAGCTGGCAGTGATTCTTCCAACAGAGACAAAGAGAGAGAGAGAGAGAAAGAAATAGTCTCCTTAGGACAAAAGATCCCTTAAACTGGGCCCATGCCTGTAATCCTAGCTACTGAGAAGGCTGAGATCTAGAAGACTGAAGTTCAAACCCAGCAAGGGCAGAAGAGTCCCTGACAGTCTTATCTCCAACAAAAACTTGCAAAAAAAAAAGCAAGTTTGGCCAGGCAACCCAGGCAGAAAGCCAACCCAGGCAGAAAAGTGCTTATGAGACTCATCTCCAATTAACTACTCAAAAAAACTAGAAGTGATGCTAAGGCTCAAAGTGGTGGAGCGCTAGCTAGCATTGAACAAAAGAGCTCAGAGACAATGCCCAGGCCCAGGGTTCAAGCCCCACAAAAGACAAAAAAAAAACCAAGCTTGGTGGTGTGACGAAAGTGAGAGAGCACACAAGTCTTTTGAGTCTAAACCCTAGGACAGACTATTTAAAAAATTAAAAAAACTACCTTAAGTGATTCACAAAATCCAATGTTCCAGTGGAAAAGAACTCAGTGATGATAGTGACAAAAATTTGAGGGAAATTTACTAGACAATTTTAGTCAAAATACTAGGAAAACTATGGGCCTGATGTGTGGCTTAAGTGGTAAAACTGTAGCAAATACAAAGCCCTGAATCCAAACCTTAGTAAAACACACACACACACACACTCACGCGTGCACACACACACACACCAGCAAGATACCACAAAATCAAAGGTCAAAATCAGCTGGTACAAATACACATTACTATTTGGTTGACAGTTAAAAATAAATAAATAAATTACAATAAAGTAAGCAGATAACACTTCATCAAAGTCATTCATCATAATAAACAAGAATATGAGAAAGTTTCCTAAAAACTCTGGTAAAACCAACTGCTCCAGTAGGAACTTAGGTAGAATGCCAATGAAGTTCAGCAGTTAAATTTCTTCACAGAGCACAGCTTTCTCAGTTACACTACTAACATTAGCTTTTATGAAAAACAAGCATTAGTAGCCACTAATAATGTACTTTATTATAAAACTAGTCTATGACCTTTAAGAGATTAGGCACATGGAAAATGAGGTAGTGGAGGTATGGCTCAAGTGGTAGAGTGAAAAAGCCAAGGGACAGTGCCCAGGCCCTGAGTTCAAACCCCAATAAGGGGAAATGAGAGTAATATAATGGTCATGATCATAACGCAATGAAGGAAAAAAGCAAGTGTATAGAAGGACTGTTCAAAAAAAAAGAAAGCTGAAAGTCACTTTAAATAGGGGTTGGGGATATAGCTCAATGGTACAGCCCTTGCTTGCATGCTCAGGGTTCCTTCCAGCAGATGGGAGGCACAGGAAAAGCCAAACTACTCAGGATAGCACTAAGAAAACTACTAACATTGTGCCCCAAGAGAAGGAAGCTGTGCAGATGTAGAGTGGTTCTCAGTCTGTTCTTCCTTCGGTCACTCTTTCCTGAGCTAATTCTCCCCATGAAAAAGTTCACAATAAGTACTTTGTGAAACCAGAAGCAATAGCCCCAAACTTTACAAGGAAAATAAGATAATTGTCTATGTATTAACTACATGGAGCTCACAATGCATTAAAGAAAAGATGAGGGTGAAATAGTTCCAAGGCACGGGAAACTGAAGAGACAGGAAAAAGTGGCTCAAAATTAGGCCTGGTGAGTAAGTATCAACAGGAAGTACAATAGATGTAACCCTCAACTGAGGCAGAGTAACAGCTGTCCGTGTGTGGGATGGAGATACAGCTCAGTGGTACGGTGCTGACTATTATACTGCAAAACATTAGGTTTCATCTCCACCACTGGAAAAAAGAAAAGGAAAGAAAGAAAGAGAAGGGGGTAGGGACAGGGATGGTTGGATCCAGATTGCCTGAGTAGGAATCTTGGAGTCCACTTTACTCTCTCTGACCATGGACAAGTCACTTAACCTCTCTATAACTCATCTGTAAAATAAAAGTACTGTAATAATAATTCCAGCCTAATAGATGTGTTAATTTGTAAATCACTTAGCACAATGTCTTTCTCTCTATAGATAGACAGAGATAGAGATGTGCTATTTAAGCAAGTTGAGGAAGGTCAGGGTTTATGTGTACATCCCCAAATAAAATTCGAGGTGTACATGCAAAGCAATAGCAACTAGGGGATGTCAGGAGGGAAAACTGTACTCCGCGATAAGAATACAATGGGTTGCACCTTGAGGAGCGGGTCTATCTGACAGGGTTTAGGGAGCACCAGTTTACAGGAACGAGGCACTAGCGGAAGGAAACTTCCTTTCAGGCCCTAAGATTTTCAAGGACTCTTTCTCGAGAAGTAGTTAAGATTTGAAGGCAAGAGTTAAATTTCGAGCAACAGAGCGGGGAGTGAAATGCTGTTCGGTCACAACAGTGGGACTCAGGGCTACGGCAGAATGGGGTTTGAATCGGATAGGGAAGGCGGATGTCCCCAGGGGCAAGATCTGCCACCATCTGTCGGACGATCTCCCTGGCTCCCCGGCTCGGGGCCAGCCTCGGAGGGAGAACAAGGCTGCCCCGCCGACGGAGGCAGAGGGAGTCTCCTAAGTAACCAGGGGGTGAAGCGCGGGCGGTGAGGAGAGGACCCCACGTCGGGCTGGGCAGAGACCCGCCCCGAGCAGGATGCAGGTCGCCAGCGGGTCTCTCTCCTCAGGGAGTGGCCGGCGCCGGCCCTGTGGGGGCCGACTCACACTGCGGTCCAAAGGAGCCCGCCCGGGTCCTGTCCGTGCCCGCCCGTCCAGGGCCCGGTAACCCGGGTACCTGAGCGTGGGCCCGATGCAGGCCGTGTCGGTGCTCTCGATCTCTCGCAGGATCCGCTCGTGCTCTGCCGCCGTCTCCAGGCTCTCCGCCTCCGCCATCTTACTCCGCTCCATAGGATGGGGGCGCCCGTCACAGCGTCCCCTCCCTCAGTCAGGATCACCTTTCGCACCCTCACACTACCTCTCTCACCCAAGGCTGCACAGCCGCCCCAGCCGCCAGCAACCCACAGGATGAACCCTCCCTCAGGCTCGGCACGCCCCCAGTGTCATCACGCTCGCGACGTCCCGCGCAATGTTCGCTGGGATTTGTAGTTCCCCGCGAGCTGCGAGCTGGGTTCCGTTCATTTCTTCATTGAATCCATAAATACCTGTTGAAAGCGCACAATAAATCAGGAGTGCTTAATGACATCGTTGTATATGGGGATAATCAAGCCAGTGAATGGCACTAGACCTGCAAATCCTTGCTTACCGCCGTTTTTGAGAAGTGCAAAAGACTCCCTTCACGCATTTTTTTTTTTAAGGATTATCTAGATGACAGAGATCTCACAGTGTATCTTACAGGCCGGAATGCTCCAGAACTCCGAAGTATGGTCTAAGGCAGAACGTGGCTGAAATATAGCTTACAGGATCGAGTCCATTGACCAGTTTCATTGATACAGGTCTTCCTTGGAAGGTTAAAGGGTGTGACTACGAGTTACTCCCAGACAGCCAGCAAGAATTTAATTTGCACTAATGTGTAAAGAATTAGTCATACGCCGGGCGCTGGTGGCTCACGCCTGTAATCCTAGCTACTCAGGAGGCTGAGATCTGAGGATCGCGGTTCAAAGCCAGCCCGGGCAGGAGAGACCGTGAGACTCCTATCTCCAATAAACCACCAGAAAACCGGAAGTGGCGCTATAGCTCAAGTGGTAGAGCGCTCGCCTTGAGCTGAAGAGCTGAGGGACAGCACCCAGGCCCAGAGTTCAAGCCCCACGACCAACAAAAAAAAAAAAAAGAATTAGTCATAATAAATGAGACTGGAGAAAACATGTGAAGAGACTTAAATTCTAGGCAAATAAATTTGCACTTTATTCTAGTGGGTCTATCGATCCAGCAACCAACTAGAGCAGAAATACCTACATTTTTTTTTTCAGTACAAAAGTCCAATCTGGAGATTCTGGTCTAGTCATCTGCATGTCATAAACTCCCCCAGAATACAAATTAAAAATAAAAGTTATTGATAAGTGGCTTACATTTTTACTAACATAATGAATTGAAAATCATTATAGTTTTTATTTTGTTTTGTTTTGTTTTTTGGTCAGTCGTAGGGGCTGAACTCTGGGCCTGGACCCTGTCCCTTAGCTCCTCAGCTCAAGGCTAGTGCACTACCACTTGAGCCACAGCACCACTTCCGGCTTTCTTATGCTTATGTGGTGCTGAGGAATCAAACCAAGGGTCTCATGCATGTGAGGCAAGCACTCTACCACTGAGCCAACTTCCCAGACCTACCCAGGTTTTGTTTTGTTTTGTTTTTTGTTGTTGTTGTTGTTTAAAGAAGTGGAGGGTAATTTGACCAGAATCTCACAGCCTTAGGAAATTTGATCAATTTTAAGTACACAAGATGTGCAGATGGAGATAGATGGTGTAGGAAATGGTAAAGGCTGAACCAGTGGAGTAGCCTTGAGAATGAAAGAGAACAGACAGATAAGAATAACAGTGTAAAAGGGGAATTGTCAGGATTTCACTGGATACCAGGAGGAAATTTTTAAGTACTTAAGGTTTAGAACCAAAGTTACTGAAAGAATAGTGTGGTCATCAACTGAAAAAGATCTGTGAGAACAAGACTAAATAACTAATGGTGCAGCCATAGTATGAATGATTATGCAATCTTTAAACAAAGAAAAGAACATATTAAAAAAAACTGTCTTTAAATTACACTGGTGAGTAGGAAAAAAACAAAGCATGAAACACTATATAGATTGTGTTTCCATTTTTAAGAATAAATATTTAAAGAACAGAAGGAGGGAGAATGAAGTCATAAATTTCAATGCACATCCTACAAAATTACAAAAATTAAGAGAAGAGATGAGGTCAGGAAGGATGGGGGAGAATGACAAAAGGGGTAAAACTGATCAAGATGCATTGTATTCATAAGCTGTTTGTTGGATGGCAAGTCCTTGATACAACTACTTAAAGATAATTTTAACATAATAATATTTAAATAATATTTAAAGGACATTCAAGATGGGAACACGTGGCTCATGCCACCTGAGGATTGAACCAGTTTGGGCAAGAAAGTCAATACGACTCTTATCTCCAGGTAACCACCAAAATGCCAAAAGTGGTAGAGGCCAGCATTGAGCAAAAAAGCTAAGGAACAGCACTCAAGCCTTGAGTTCGAGCCTCAGTACTGACAAATAAAATGAAATCAAATAAAAAATAAATATTTAACTGGGTTTAGTGGTATATGAACGTAATCACAGCAATCAGAATACTTAGGAAAGAGGAATGAGTGGCTAAGACCAGCCTACACTACGTGGCTGGATCATGTCTCCAAAAAAAACTTTTAAGAATAATACTATATTCTAATATATGCACATAAAATATTACAGATACAGAATATTTCTGAAAGGCTGTTAATCACAGTGGCAGTTAGGAGAAGGACTGAAAGGGAAAGGCTGAAATAGGAGGGAGGTAATTTTGTTACCCTTGGACATATGTTGCTTGCTTAATAAAAGTAGTAATCAACTAAGAATATTTTTCTAAAAAAAAATTTTTAAAAGAAATAAACTAAGAAGAGAAAGGACAAGTCCTGGTTTGCAGAAACACAGCAAGTTGTTAAACCTGTCTGTTTCTAAGTAATCCCTAGGTGTCCTCATTTTATTCCATTACTCATGCTAAAGCAATTTCAAATGGATGTAGGAAGGGTCAGGAGAATATAGAGTCTGCCTCTCACAGTTCTAAAGGTCTCTTGAAATACATGACAAAGGACCCTTCACGCACCCATTTTATTATCTCAGCAAAAAACTTCCAACCCATCACAGGAGCCTGACTAGTGTAGAGACCAGACATACATCGGCAGTTTGTTTTTTTGTTTTTTTTTTTAGTTTTGGGGGTTTTTTGTTTTGCTTTTTTTGTTTGTTTATGGGGGATTTTTTGCTGTTGTTTTTGTTTGTTTGTTAACCACCAAGGACATGAGACCCAACTCTTACCAACAAATACGTAAGAGTCCAGAAGGACTGGCATAGGAAAGGTCCAATGAACTTGGACTGCCAAAATTAATGCCCTTCAAATAGAACAAATAGCAGGTAAGTATGGAGCAACTTGGAGAACACTGGACTAAGAATCAGAGTCCCAACCAGTCCCAGGTGGCTCAGGCCTGTAATCCTAGTTACTTGGGAGGCTGAGGTCTGAGGATTTCAGTTTGAAGCCAGGCTAGGCAGGAGTCTATGAGACTCTTGCCTCTAACCACCAAAAAGCCAGAAGTGGAGCTGTGGCTCAAGTGGTAGAATTCTAGCCTTGAGTGAAAAAGCTACAGCACAGTGCTCAAGCCCTGATTTCAAGCCCCAGTACCAGCATACACACACACACACACACACACACCTCAGAGCCCCTTTGATTCACTCCCAGCATTAGGAGCTAACAATTGTATCAGATGCAGGACCTTTTGTCTATATTGAATTTCTAACCCAAACATTTAAATATGTGTCTCCAGTAGTCCAGTGCTTACCTAACATGTATAGGCCTTGGGTTTGATACCCAACAATGCAAAAATAATTAAGTAATGTTTAAAATTAAAATAAACTGTATAGTTTCCAGATGCTTCTGATACAGTGGACTTTGGATCAGTGGAATCATTAGCATAAAGCACATGTTCATTGCCCTGTATTTATGACTCTTCACAAACAGTCTCCAAGGTAGCTTTCCAGGCACAATAAACAAAGGATGCAGTTCACATCTGCCAACTTCATTTAATCCTTACAACAAAGCTCCTTGACAATTGATACTTTGTATCTCACTTTAGACAGGAGAAAACTGAGATTTTAGGTAGTATCCCAGATCTGATATCCAGTAAATAATGAAACTGATATTCAGACAGATCCACCTGATTCCAAGGCTCATTTCTTGATCATTTGTCTGGTCTGTCCCACCCACATCCACCACAGTCTGGAGTTTATTGCACCAGCTTAAACAAATCATTCTGCCTCTCTGCATCTGTTTCCACATGAGTAAAATGGCTTGTATTATTTCCCCCTTCCACATCACCTTGGCGATCTCTTCACAGAACCCCACCCTTCCATTCACTCACTTAGAACAACTGATTTTCTCTTTCACTGGAGATGACTAAATCAGGAACCTCCCCACACTCCTCTGTCAATAAACTGTTGGTCCAAGAACCTGGTTTTGACACTCTCCTCATTTGAGGTCTGGGGCATCAAGTACACTGTAATTATCATAATACTCGTGTTCCTCAAAAATTCTATCACTTGGAAGCCTCATTATTCATGAATAATGAGTAATAGTGGCACATGCCTATATAATTTCACGTAGGAGGCTGAGGCAGTGGGGTGGTAAGTTTAAATCCAGTCTGAGCATGACTCTGGCTCAAAAAGTACAAGAGGCCGGCTCACACCTGTAATCCTAGCTGCTCAAGAGGCTGACATCTGAAGTTTGCTGTTGGAAGCCAGCAGGAAAGTCCACATTAGGTGTGCCCAGGAAAAAGGTCCCTTTCCCATTGCTCTTCTTGGGTGCACATGTGGCTCCTTCCCTAGAAGCATAGGCCCAGCATTGGTAACCCAGGTAACTGGCGAACCTGGGGGTAGTGGGAGGTCCCCAGGTTCTGAGGTCTTCCCTGCGGCCACACCTCCTCTGGCCTCTTCCTACCAGTCCCCATCACAGTTCCCCCGCTTCTGTTTTCTTGCAGCCTATCTCTTGTCCCTTGCCCCCCTTCCCCCCTTCCTTCCATTTCCCTTCCTCTACATCCTTTGCACCCCTGCACTCCTCCATCTTGTGCAGGCTGGCAGTGTGCTCTCCCTCCAATAAACTCTTTTCTGCCTGAACCATGTGGCAGTCTCTTATCTCCATAAACTACTCAGAAAAAGACAGAAATGGTGGTAAGACTCAAGTGGTAGAGTGCTAGCCTTGAGCACAAAGAGGCTCAGGGGACAGCGCCCAGGCCCTGAGTTCAAACCGCAGCACTGGCAAAACAAAAAACATAAAAGTGAAAAATAGGAGCGAGGTCTGGATATCAGTGAGCAGCGTGGCTGCGGAAGGAATTTGGGGGTTGCTCCCCTAACGTTCTCTAGAGAAGCGGCATCTGCAAGGCGGTGTCCATCATGCTCTCTTTCTACATGTTTGACCACCCCATTTCCAGGGTCTTCCAGAATCGCTTCTCCACCCAGTAGCGCTGCTTCTCCATATCCGTACTAGCCGGGCCCAATGACAGGTCAGATGGTCAGATGTGGAGAAAGGAGGGAAGATTATTACGGATCCCTCAGCCCTCGATCAACTCAGCCGACTTAACATTACTTATCCCATGCTGTTCAAGCTGTTGGATAAGAATTCGGACGGCATGACGCACTGTGGTGTGCTGGAGTTTAACTCCCCCACTGGATCATGCAAAATTTGTTGTTGGAAGAAGGTAGCCTGGTTCAGGTGGGAAGTATGAACCTTCAAGTGGCCACCTATTACACATTCCAGCCTTAGAAACAAGACTTTTTGGACATCACCAACCCCAAAGCAGTATTAGAAAATGCATTGAGAAACTTTGCCTGTCTCACCACCGGGGATGTGATTGTCATAAACTACAATGAGAAGATCTATGAACTGCGTGTGATGGAAACCAAACCTGACATGAATGTAGACGTTGATGCTCCCCTGGCCTACAAAGAACCCGAAAGACAAATTCCTCAGCAGGAGTCAGTAAGAATATGAAGCTGACCACGGTGGCTATGCTGGAGAGCTGGGCTTCCGGCCTTCTCTGGCTCAGGGAATAGACTGGATGGAGAAAAGAAAGGAGTGGAGCCCATTCCCTCCCCCAGTCAAGCTCAGAAACATTAAAAGAGGAATTCCCAATTATGAATTTAAACTTGGTAGGAATACTTTAATCAGAAAGTCATATCCACTGGTGAAAAAGGTTGAAGAAGATGAAGCTGGAGGCAGATTCGTTGCCTTCTCTGGAGAAGGACAATCACTGTATAGAAAGGGAAGAAAGAGAAAACCTTAAGTCAGGTCTATTGGCCCATTGGAAATAAAAGAACCAATTGCAATATATGGCTTTTAGTTACTGGTTCTGAGAGAATGCTTACTTAAGGTTTGTTTAGAGTTTCCTAAAAATTACAAAGTTTGACCTGGATGTGGAACAGCAGGCCTTTGTGGCTGTCTGCTTAATTTGGGGAAGGAGAAGGAGGTACCTCTGAAGTCCCATAGATGGCTACCTCAGCTACTTCATGCTGTCAGCTCAAGTCTCAGCAGAGTTCCCTAGTTTCTGACAAAGCCAGTGGAGGGGACTGAATTGTTCTAAGGGGCTGGGGCAGGGAGGGGGGTGGTGGTATTCTTTCTTCCTCTTGTGTTTCCTTTTCTCATGCCAGTTACATAGACATTGTCTTTGGCCTAGAAAAAAAAGTGGTTTAAGTAGACAGGTACTCTAGAAATAGTAGCTTTTCCACTACTCCTTTGCAATTTAAGTATTGGAGATAAGGTATTTCTAATTTTATTTCCAAAAATGCACCATCAGAAGGAAAATCCAATCCAAACAAGTTCAAATCTTTTTAATATAGAAATTATTTCATACTGAAGTAGTTGATTCCTTAATGAATCTGTTCCATAATAAAACAACTCCATGATGAAGCCAAATGTGAATGTTAGGACAAATAAATGTTAAAGATATGCTTCTTTTCCCCTAAACAAAAAGTGAAAAATAAATGTTGCCACATAGCTGTTTTGGTCCTCACTCAATTCTCTGCCATCATCTGTGGGTGATTCTTCACCGTCAGCAAGGATAATCTATCTGTTCGACAGACTACAGCCCCACCAACTTGTTCATACCTCACCTTTACTTTAGTACTCCATAAATACCTCAGCACTGCAAAAAATGTAGTCTATAAACATTGTTCTGCCCCAAAGGTTACAAACTATGAAAACCCTCTCTCTCATTCTTGTCCCCTCTACCTTTAACTCTACCTAATTTCTATGGAACCTTGACTTAAATCCTGATGTTTGTGCCCAGTCTCGATGTAACTATTAGCATTTTCCTCTTCTAACTTTGGCTTTCTTCTATCTAGAATTCCAATTCAAAGAGATCTAAGTTTGATTTCTGGGTTTTCCATCAATTATCATGTGAGTTGGGGTAAATTACATGGCTTCCCCAAACTATAGGGTTTTTTTTGTTTGTTTATTTTTAACAGAATACCAAGTTTATTACCCCCATTCAGTGGTTCCTGGGGACTGTGATGTTAAGTCATACATAATTTGGGAAATACCAGGAATCTTCTTAATCTCAGTGACCATGTTTAACATCACCTTCACGGTGATCTCATTGCCAGGAGTTGCCGGTATACCAGTCATGAAGTCACTTGTAATGAAAGTCCGAATAACCACAGATCTCTGGCAGGAAGGCTGCTTCTGGAGTGGGTCCTGATCAAAATGCAATGGTGTCAAAATCACTGGCATCTGGCTGATTTTCCCAACATACCCAGACTCCCTGAGGATGTTATGAGCCTCAAAATCAGCTTGGCGCAAAGTACTGAGCACCCCAGTTGTCAAGAAGGTGGGAGTGACATCTGTAGGAGGTTCTTTGACCAGTGGGCCAAAGATATAGATAACTCTGTTAATGTTGTGACACGAGCTATGAGCCTAGCAAGGAAAATAAGAGATTCCCAGTCCAGCTCATCTAGTTTTCTTATACGTAAAATTGGTTTCTCTCTCTTCTCTCTCTCTCTCTCTCTCTCTCTCTCTCTCTCTCTCTCTGTGTAAGAGAGAGAGAGAGAGAGACTGTACTGGGGCTTGAACTAAGGGTCTAATGCTCTTCCTTAGCTTTTTCCACTCAAGGCTGGTGCTCTACCATTTGAGCCACAGCTCTATTTCCAGCTTTTTGCAGGTTAATTTGAGATCAGATTCTCTCATATTTGACTACCTGGACTGGCTTTGAATATTGATCCTCAGATCTCTGGATCCTGAGTAGCTAGGATTATAGACATAAGCCATCAATGCCTGGGTAAAATGAGATCCAAATCTATGAACTGTAAAAATCAGCAATAACTAGATGGGGTTGAATTTCAGTGTAGAGTGCACACGCAGCATATTAGAAGCTTTGTTCATTCAATTTTTAACACAAAAAGAAGAAAAAAAAGGAAAGAAAAGAAAGGAAGGAGACAGACAGAGAAGGAAAGGAGGAAAGAAAGAGGGATGAAGGAAGGAAGGAAGGAGAAAGAATGAAAGAAAGAAAGAAAGGAAGGAAGGAAGGAGGGAGGGAGGGAGAGGCGGAGGGAGGGAGGAAGAGAAAGAGGGAGCGAGGAAGGGAAGGAAGAAGGCAGGAAGGCAGGAAGGAAGGAAAGAAGGAAGGAAAGAAGGAAGGAAGGAAGGAAGGAAGGAAAGAAGGAAGGAAGGAAGGAAGGAAGGAAGGAAGGAAGGAAGGAAGGAAGGAAAAGGGTTTTCTACAAGATTTTAACGGCTACCTACATGTATTCCCATGAACCCCTAAGTTTAATTCTCCTTTAACACAATCTTTCACCATAGCAACATTACCAGCCTCTTTCCTTTCTATTGTGGTGGGGGTGGGGGGAACTATAACTGGGACAACTATCACCACAGCATATGCTGCTCAATATCATTTTTTCCATAAGAAACAACCAGTCAATCTTGGACTTGCATTCCTGCTTACAGCATCCATTTATAACTCTTTCTTCTCTACATAAGACCCTAGGTCTGCTGCTTTTTATTCTTAACATTTTTGCTAATGCACCTCATTGACAAGACCACCATCCATTTATGAAATTCTCAACTTCTTTCCCCTTTACCATCTTCTCATTGAATCTAGCTTCCACATATGGGAGACAACATGTGTCCTTTGTCTCTCTGGATCTAACTTACTTCACTTAACATAATTTTTTCCCAGTACATCCATTTCTTTGCAAATGATTTTTACAGGATGCTTCCCAATGAATGAGTAAAACTCCATAGTGTCTATATACCACATTTTCTTGATTCATTTGTCCACTGAGGAAAATCTGGGCTGTTCTCACACCCTGGTTATGGTGAATACTGAAGCAGTGAACATAGTTGTGCAAGTGGCTTTACTGTTTCCTGATTCATAATTTTTTGGATAATTTCCCAAGAGTCGCATTGCTAGATCATATTTAGGTTTTTGAGGAATCTCCAAACTGCTTTTTACAGTGGTTGAGCAAGTTTATACTCTCATCAACAGTATATTAGAGTTTCTTTTCTCCAACATCCACACCAGCATCTGTTGTTTGTATTCTTGATGATGGACATTCTGAGATGAGATGGAATCTCAGCATTGTTTTTATTTACATTTCCTTTGTGACAAGAGATGTTGGACATTTCTTCATGTGTCTTGGCCATTTTCATGTCTTCTACAATATCTCTATGAAGCTCATTTACCCATTTATTGGATTGGTGGTTTTTTGAGAGTTTAGTTTCTTGAGCTTTTTGTACATTCTGGATATTAGATTATGATCTGATGTGTAGCTGGCAAAGATAAACTCTCATTCTGTTGGCTGTCTTGTTAGCTTTTAACCATATACTTTGCCATGAAATCCCATTTTTTAATGCTCTCTTTGATTTGCTGAACCCCTGGAACTTTACTCAGAAAGTTTCTGCCTGTGCCAAGAAGTTGTAATGTTTCTCCTACCCCTTCCTTTAGTAGTTTCAACGTTTCAGATCTTATACAGTATTGAGGTCTTTGATTTGTTTTGAATTGATATTAATACAGAGCAACAGGCACTCAGTTTCAGTTTTCTACATGTGGATATCCAATGTTTTTAGTGCCATTTGTTAAAGAGGCTATCTTTTTTTCCATCCTATGTTTTTGTTGTTGTTGTTGTTGTTGTATCCTTATCAAATATTAGATGGCTGTAGTTCTATGAGTTCCTTTCTAGGTCTTCTGTTCTATTGGTCCTTGGGTCAATTTCAGCATCAGTACTAAGCTATTTTTTTTTTTACCACAGCTCTGTAGTAAAGTTTGAAGTCTGGAATTACTATAACTACAACACTACTATGTTTTCCCCAAAAGTGATTAACCATAACTAATTTTAGAACATGTCCAACCTGCCCAGCTGTAGCAACTAGTAACCTACTGTCAAGTTCCATGGATTTACTTACACTCAACATTTTATATAAATGGAATAATATATCTAATTTTGTTTTTGGTTGGCCGTAAAGCTTGAACTTTGGGCCGGGGCACTGTCCCTCAGCTCTTCAGCTCCAGGCAAGCACGCTATCACTTCAGCCACAGTACCAGTCTGGTTTTCTGGTAGTTAATTGAAGATAAGAGTCTCACGGACTTTGCTGCCCAAACTGGCTTTGAACGGCAACCTTCAGATCTCAGCCTCCTTAGGATTACAGGCATGCACCACTGGCACTCAGCTAATCTCTAATTTTTTTATTTAGCATCCAGTTTATGTACATTATAGCATATATTCCTTTGAAACATATGAATAATACCACTATGACTCTCCATGTGTGGTTTTTATATGTCTTCAATTTTTTAGTAAAGTAATAGAATTATTGGGTAATATGGTAACTTTTTGTTTAATATTTTAAGGAACAGGTAAGCTATTGTCCAAAATGTCTGCAACATTACCTTCCCAGTAGCAATATATAAAACTTTGTAATGCCAATTTTTCTGTCTCTTCTCTTGTTATTTTTGACTTTTTTTTATCATACCTAAATAATCATGGCCTAACTTAATACAATAGAATACTCACCCTATGTTTTCAGCTATGAATTTTAATGCATTGACTAGAGATGGGGGTCCACTTATTTTGTATGTGGGGTGTGTGTGTGTGTGTGTGTGTGTGTAGGTGCACATGCACATGGGCATGCCAGTCTTAAGGCTTAAACTCAATGCCTGGGCTCTGTCCATGGTTGAAGGTTGAACCATCCAACTTTGTTTTTCTTTCCTAAGGCTGTTTGACTATTCTAGGCTTCTACATTCCCAAATCGTTTTAAGATAAGCTTGCCAATTTTTGTGAGCTAGGATATTTTTGATAGAGATGTTGTAAACCTAAAGTTAGTTCTAGTTGTAAAACATTGCCATTGTAACAAAAAAAATGTCCAATCAATGAATATGGGATTGTGTTATTTTTTTAGGTTTCTTTGAAGTGATTTTCAATAATGTTTTATAGATTTCAGTTTTTCACTTTTTATTAAATTTTTAAATATTTTCTTCTTTTATATTTGGGTCTGATCACTTTTTTTTTGGTCAATCTGGCTAAATGTTTTTCCATTTTGTTTTTATTTTCTGTTTAGCAGCTCTTTTCTCTTTTTTTTCATTTTCTATTTTGATATTTTCTAATCTATTTCCTTCCTTATGATTCCTTACTTTTCTTTTCTTTTTCTAATTTCTCAATGGGGAAGATATTATTGACTTGAGAACTTGCTTCTTTTTTAATGTACCATTTCATATTTTAAATTCCCCTCTAGGTCTTATATTATCTGCCTCTCATAGTGATATATTTTCAGTTCCATCATCTCAAAATATTTTCAAATTTCCCTTATGATTTAGTTTTCAACATACTGGTTATTAGGATATGTTTTGAATTCATATATTTATGACTCCCATTTATTCCTATTCTGATTGCTAATATTCTTTTAAAATTATTTTTGGATTTATTTTTTAATAGTGAATAAAAATGTGACCTGAGCAAAACTGAAATAAACCAAAGATAATGGTATAAATTTGCCTCCATATTTTTGTTTTTGCTTTTGTCAGTTATGAGGCTTGAACTCTGAGCCTGGGCACTGTCCCTCAGCTCTTCAGCTCAAGGTGAGCACTCTATCGCTTCAGCCACAGTGCCACTGCCTTTATATTTTCAAGTGGGAAAAATAGCAAATCCAGCAGTTCAATAAAAACATTAGGTTCAACTCAGCAAACAAGAGTGTGGAGAAATATGAGAAAAAATAAACTCAAGTCTCAACCATTTTATAAACATGTCCAAAGAAGAGATGGATCTCTGATTTATCTCAATGGTGGAGCCAGACTCAGAACTCCCTTGGTGGGGGACCTGAACTCAAGGACAACAGCCCATGGCCACCCAAATCCCAGTATTATCTCCTGGTAATGGCTCATACCTGAAATCCTAATACCTGAGATATAAACATTAAAGTTTGATGTGAACCCAGGCAGAAAAGTCAAGACTCTCCAATTAAACAGAGAAAAAAAAACTGGACCAGAGAGGTAGGGCTCAAGTGGCAAGGTGCCAGCTGTGAGAGAAAAAGCCAAGGGAGAGTACAAGGCCCTGAGTTCTAGCCCTAGTACTGATAGAAACAAACAAAACAAAATTGGTTTCTAATTCAACTTCATTGTGGTACAGAACACATACTTGGTATTATTTCAGTCTTTTTTAATGTATGAATACAGTCTTTTATAGAATGTATCCCATTGGCCTTGAGAAAAGTGTTTTCTGCTATTTATCTTGTTTTCTTATTTCTAGCTCTGTCCATGAGCAAAAGTGGAATAACAGAGTCTCTGGTTGGTTGAATGGTTAGCCACTCTTAAATATCTCCCAGGTACATAAAATTCAGTATTTTTGAAATTGATTTCTTTGTCTTCTCACCCTCATCTAATAAATGATTCCCAGGTGTTTTCACCAGAAACCTTCGAGTGAATCTAGATCTTTCTCTCATCACCTACATCTAGTAGTGAGGGAGCCCCACTTAATTTACTCATCAGATTATTCTTTATCCCATCTATCCCTACCCTATCAAGTCCATTTCCTTGCATCTCACATCAGCTCCAGTAGAACCAGGCTCCTTGCCTCTTGTTCTTCACGTTGTTTTGTTAATGTTCAGTCCACCTGGAACAACTCTCTCATTATGTCAGACTTACCTGCAAAGCCATGCTCTCCTCTAAGGAGTCTTTGCTGTATGATCTCATTCTCCTCTCTAGGCCCAGTTTCCTGTGTGTATCTCTATCCCTGGAGCTACCACACGATTTCATCACTGCCTTACCCCAGGGTGACTCTTGTCTCTTAGGGCACAGTAGTTAAGAACTCTGACTCTGGTGGCAGATAGTATAGATTAAAATTGATTCTAGTAAGTTTTAGTTGTATAAATGGACAAATTATTAGTCTCTATTCTCAGGTTCCTTACCCATTATATTAGAGATGATAACAGTGCCTACCTTGTAGTTTTAAATTGAATTAGTAAATGCAAAGAACTCAAGGTGTTAAAATTAATACTGTTATTCATTTTGTGGCTCCAGCACTTTAGCAAATTGCCTAGAAGACAAGTTTTTGGTGTGGTTTTTTTTTGGAGGGGGGTGTTATTGGTGTGTGTGTGTGCGTGCGTGCGTGCATACACGTATGTGCACCTGTGTATGTGTGTACCAGTACTGGGGCTTAAACTCAGGGCCTGGCATACACTGTCCCTTAGCTTGTTCACTCAAGGCTACTGCTCTACCACTTGAACCAAAATTCTACTTCTGTTTTTTTGATGGTTAATTGGAGATAGACATCTCATGGATTTTCTTACTTGAACTGGCTTTGAACTGTGATCCTCAGATCTTAGATCCCTGAGTAGCTAGGATAACAGGCAAATTATTTAGTTTATGTAGCTTGAACTGAAATGAATTGAGCTATCTTCCTCCTTCCATTCCTGCCTCCCTCCCTTTCTTTATTCCTTCCCTTCTTCTTCACTCCCTTCCTGCCTCCCTTCACCCTTCCCTTCCTTCCTTCTTTCCTTCCTTGTCTTTTTCTCTTCTTCCCTCTCTTGCTTCCTTCCTTCTGTGCTTTCTTTTGGTCTTCAAATACACCTTTTTATGGAATACTTTTCCTTTCCTTCCCTTGTCAACTTGGTAAGTATGTTTTTCAGATCCAGCTTGTGTAAGTTTTGTCTACAGATCTTACTACAGGCAGCCAGTCACTCTATATTGTCCCTGTCCCTGTGTGTGTATGTGTGTCCTGGGGCTTGAACTCAGGACCTTGGCACTGTTCCTGACCATTTTTTTGCTCAAGCTAGCACTCTACCACTTGAGCCACAGCTCCATATCCAGACTTTTTGTTAGTTTATTAAAGAGAAGAGTCTCACAACTTTCTTGCTCAGGCCAGCTTCAAACAGTGATCCTCAGATCTCAACCTTCTCAGTAGCTAGGATTACAGGCATAAGGTACCCAGATGCACTGTGTGATTAAGCAGTGACAGTAATAGCAGCCGATGTTTATTTAACACCTGCTGGGTTTTAGGTACGTAATATTTTCCTCATTTACTCTTCACAAAAAGTATTGTCTCTATTATACTGATCAAAGAAAAGGCATCTCCAGTGTGATCATGTAACTTGCACAATGTCAGATGGCTGGTAATTAAGTGACAGATTGTGGTTATAGCCTAGCTTCAAGTTTACAAAGCTGCCTTTCCACCTATGAGCTGTTGAGAGTAGGAGTCTATCCCAGCAGATGGCTCTTTTAAGGAGAAGTATGTTTCCCAATAAGGCCTAAAGTTTCCTGGGTGCAAAGTCCATACCTCTTCCTTCTGGCTCTCTCTACTGTGCCCAAGAGGGATCCATGCTGGCAGAAGGGTGGAACACTAATTGAACAGTGATGAAAGCAGCTCAGTCTCCAGAGCCCTTTTGGCTGTGTTTGCTGCTCCAGTATCTTTGGGGGCTGTGAAGAGCCCTCCCTGGAGTCTGAGCTCACTGGGTCCCCTGGGCGGTGAGGTCAGCCTCCCATTCTGCCAGGCCCCTGAGCCCACAATCTGACATCACTGTGTTTCCATGGGTTTCATCCACAGATCTTGCCTGAAACAATGTCTGTGATTTGGGGGTCTGCCTATTTTGCTCAGACACCTCTTCCCACATTTCACCCTAAGTTAACTGCCCTCTGAAATTGTAAGCTTCACTGAGTACTTTGTTCCACTCATAAACTGTCTGGAATCTCTGACACAACAACCTAAATTGGGATCCACAAGGGATTACAAAAAATAAAATAAAATAATGATCCCCAGTGATTTTTGTCACACCCATAAAAGGGAAAAGCTGAGCAAGACGAAATTAGGACAACTTGTCCACTTCTCCAGGCTTGACCTTCTTAGCACTGCTCTACTTTAGCGTAGTTGGAAACCTGAATGGGCTTTGTGACATTGTGAAATACGTATTTGGTCTTTATCCCCCATTTCATGGTTTACAATTCCTAAGATATTCTAGATCTAGTGACGTAGCTTTTGATATGCTAATCAGTTGAGATGGTTGGCAGCCCCTGTATAGATTCAGGATTCAAGCTGGTCAAAGTAGTCTTAGAGAGTTGACATTTTCAACTCAATGCCAAGGGGAGAGGAGAGGAGGCCAAAGGTTAAGTTTGTCTTCAGTGGCCAATGATTATGTAATGAAGCCTGCATAAAAAAATCTAAAAGTAAGCTGAGCACATAGTAACTCATGTCTGTAATCCTTAACTCCTCAGGAGACTAAAGTCTGAGGAACAAGATTTGAAGCCAACCAGGGCAAAAAAAAAAAGTCCAGGAGACTTTTGTCTCTAATTAATCAACACAAAGCTAGAAGTATAGCTGTGGCTCAAGTGATAGAGCAGCAGCCTTGAGCAAAAAAAACCTAAGCAAGAGTGTGAGGCTATGAACTCATGTCTCATTTCCAGACACAGACACACAGACCTACAGGCACACACACCCATGGATGGAACACATGGAGATCCCTGGAAGGTGGCATGTCTAGAGATGACCTGGGAGCTCAGTGCCCCTTCCCAATACCTAGCCATATACGTCTCTTCATCTGTAGCTTTTATCATCAACTAGTAGGTGTGTTTCCCTGAATTCTGGGAGCCTTCAAGCAAGTGAATGAAAGCTGAGGAGAAGGGCTTGTAGGAGTTCGTTTATAGCTAGAGGATCAGAAGCATAAGTTTAAAAAAACCAAAACACAGAACAACAACAACAACAAAAACAAAAACCTGGGACCATGATGGGCCTTTCAAGGGGGTGTGGTGGTAGTCCTGAGGACTAAGACCTCACTGTGTGGCACATGGGATGTGGCACTACCCCCAGGTAGACTGTCAGAACTGAGCTGAATAGGAGGAGGGCTGATGGTGGCTACTTGCTTGGTGGGTGACAGCCCACACTTGGGGTCGGAGATCCTGTTGTGAGAATAAAGTGTTAGAAACTAAGTTTGAGTTTTCTTTCTGAGGTTTCAACCCCAAACCTTGGGATTTTTATCTTGTTGGTCTTACGCTTTTCTATACATTCTTTCCCTTCATTCTTGCTTTCAACAAGTAAGCATTAAATAACCAAATAGTTTCATTTACACCAATACTTGGCACTCTGAGATAAATTGTGTGTGTGCACACATGTGAGCACACACATGTGCACCAATACGGGGCCTTGAACTCAGGGCCTTGAGCTCTCACTTGGCTTTTTCATTCAAGGCTAGTGTTCTACTACTTGAGACACTTCTGACTTTTGGTAGTTGATTGGAGGTAAGTGTCTCGCAGACTTTCCTGCCAAGGCTAGCTTCAAACCACAATCCTTAGATTTTAGCTTTCCCTTCATATCACTCTTCCTAATGTGAAATTATATATTTGTTTGCTTCTTTATTTTTTTTCTCCCTCATAGGCTGTAAGTGCAAATTGGAGGAGCAGAGACCATGTATGATTGCTAAGTGTATATCTACTATCTAAATCAGTGCTTCATTGTAAGCACTCCATAAATATTTCTTGGCCAAATGAACACACAGAGAAAGCAACTGTTACTTTTGCCTTATAAATTGAATGTGAGAGAAATAGCACTTTGCGTTAATTCTCACCAAATCCACCTCTAAACTCTTATCTGCTGGGTTAACAAGAATCTCAGTCCAGCGTTGGGAAAAGACCCTAGTGGCTTTCCTGGAAAACATTCAAGAATACCCTACACAAGATTCTTTCCTTCCCAATTCGGATGGTCCTATGACAAATTTCTCAGCCTCCAGATGACTCTTCTCCTAAGGAAGCATGGTGGGTTTAAGACAGAGTAAACTGGGTAGTTTCTAGTATCTTACCACTCCAGGGAGCCTCTGGGGTGGAAGGCAGGCTACAGTTCTCATCTGTCTGGGACCCCTGCCCTTCACCACCTGAGAAAACTGATCCCTCCTCTGTACTCTCCCCATTTCAATCTTATCCCTTCATATACTATCAGGCTCTCTCTCCCCTCCCATCCTGTAGCATCAGTCCACTAGGGAACATATCCTTTCTGATTACTTTCTTATCTGCCTGTTATGCAAATGGCTCTACCAAAAGAATACATCTAAAGCCTGACTCCTTCCTAGGAATGGAAGATATAAGTCAGGAGAAAAAGACAATATTAAAACTCAAAAGCCAGGCACAGGGGCTGTAGTCCCAGCAACTTGGGGGTGGGGGTGGGGTAAAGGTGGAAGCATGCCAACTTAAGCAGAAAGCCTGAAGTTTTTGTGGAAATCTGAATACAAAAGCAAAAGGACTAGGGGTTTGGCTTAAGTGGGAAGAATTCTTACCTAACAAATGCAAAATCCTTAAATTAAATTTCAGTGCCATGATTTTATTTGATGAAGCTATTGTTATCATTGTTGATGATGATACTACTTGTTGGGAACTCTTAGAAGCTAGAAATACAGTGGCAAAGTAACAAGATCTCTGTTCTTATGAGACTTAACAATATGGCTAGAGGAGAAAAAAATATCCGTGTGTGTGTGTGTGTGTGTGTGTGTGTGTGTATCTATATGTAAAAGTTCAGAGTCAGTAGGAGCTGTTTTAAAAAAAAATTAGTGGATTATCCGGGCACTGGTGGCTCATGCCTGTAATCCTAGCTACTCAGGAGGCTGAGATCTGAGGATCGCAGTTCAAAGCCAGCCTGAGCAGGAAAGTCCTTGAGATTCTCATCTCTAAGAAACCACCAGAAAACCAGTAGTAGTGCTATGGCTCTAGTGGTAGTGCTTGCCTTGAGCTGAAGAGCTGAGGGACAGCGCCCACCCCAGAGTTTAAGCCCCACGACCACTACCACCACCACCACTACCACCACCACCACCACCAACAACAACAACAACAAATAGTGGATCGTTATCATTAGAATGATTATCCTAAAATACGTACCTGACACTATTGTGCTAGGTACCTGTGGCATATACCTGCTACTCAGAAGCCTGAGGTCTAAGAATCATGGTTCAAAGCCAGCCCAGGCAGGAAAGTCCATGAGACTCAAATCTCCAAAAAAAATCCAATAAAATCTCCAATAAAAATGCTGGAAGTGGAGCTGTGGCTCAAGTGGCAGAGCACTAGCCTTGAGCAAAATAAGCTCAGGGACAGTGACCAAGCCCTGAGTTCAAGCCCCAGGACCTTCATAAATAATATAAATAAATAATGTTGGTGAGGATGAGAAGTTGGAATCCTTGTGAACAGTTGGTGAGAATATAAAGTGGTACACATCCGTGGAAACCACTATGGTAGGTCCTCAAAAAGTTAAGAAGTAGCTGGGTGCCAGTGGCTCATGCCTGTAATCCTAACTACTCAGGAGGCTGAGATCTGAGGATCACGGTCAAAGCCAGCCCAGGCAGGAAACTCTATGAGACTCTTATCTCCAATAAACCACTAGAAAACTGGAAGTGGTGCTGTGGCTCAAGCAGTAGAGCACTCACCTTGAGCTGAAGAGTGCAGGGAAAGCACCCAGGCCCAGAGTTCAAGCCCCATGACTGACAAAAATAAATAAATAAATAGATTTTTAAAAAGTTAAGAAGTAGGGCTGGGAAGGTGGCTCAGTGCTAGAGTGCTGGCTTTGCACTCATGAGGCCCTGGACTCGATTCCTCAGCACCACATAAGCAAAAAGAAAAAAGGCGGAAGTGGTGCTGTGGCTCAAGTGGTAGAGTGCTAGCCTTGAGCTGAAGAGCTGAGCGACAGTGCCTAGGCCCAGAGTTCAGGCCCCACAACTGGACCCCCCCAAAAAAGTTAAGAAGTAATGTAAAGAATGGCCTGAGGTAGAGTGCCTGTTTAGCAAGTGTAAGGCCCTGAGTTTCAATGTCAGCACTATCATAAAAACACATTAAGAACTTCTATATGACCCAGCAATTTCCAATGCTGGATCTATACTTAAAGAATTGGAGGAAGCAAGTCAAATAGGTAGTTGTATCCCAAAGTTTACATTAGTTTATAGTTCACAATGGCCAAAAGGTGGAGGCCCTCCCAAATGCCCATTGACAGATAAATGGGTAAACAAAATGTGGCAGATACCTATTCTTCATACAAAAAAGAAATGAGATTCTGATCAAGGCTACAGCATGGGTAAAATTTGAAGACATGCCAAATGAAGAGATTGTACTCTGACAAGGTATCAGAATAGTAAAATTCATAGACACAGAAAGTAGAAGAGTGTTTACCAGGAGCTTGGGAATGAGGAAAATGGGTCATCATACTTTTATTGTTAATATAAAGGTGATATACAGAGGGGTTACAGTTACATAACTCAGGTAAAGAATACATTTCATTTTTGTTTTGTTTTGTTTTTGTTGGTAGTGGGGCTTCAACTCTGGGCCTGGGTGCTGTCCTTCATCTCTTCAGCTCAAGGTAAGCACTCTACCACTTGAGCCACAGAGCCACTTCCAGTTTTCTGGTGGTTTATTGGAGATAAGAGTCTCATGGACTTTCCTGCTCGAGCTGGCTTTGAACCCCATGATCCTCAGATCTCAGCCTCCTGAGTAACTAGGATTACAGGCATGAGCTACCAGTGCCCGGCCAAGAATACATTTTTGGGGGTTGGGGCCTGAACTCTGGGCCTGGGTGCTGTCCCTCAGCTCTTCAGCTCAAGGCTAGCGCTCTACCACTTGAGCCATAGCGCCATTTCCAGCTTTTTTTTTTTTTTTGCTTATGTGGTGCTGGGGAATCGAACCCAGGGCCTCATGCATGCAGGCAAGCACTCTACCACTGAGCCACCTTCCCAGCCCCAAGAACACATTTCTTTTTGAACAAGGTCACCCCTTCCTTTGCTCTCTCCTAGTTTTTCCCTCCCATCCCCACCCACAAGTTGTACAGCTCATGTTCAACATACTGTCTAGTGAGTACCACTGTTGCATCTGTTCACCCTTTGTTCTTCCATTACTATGCCTCCCCTTACCCTCCCCAAAACATATAAATGAATAAACCAGATCAAAAGAAAGGAAAACAAAAATATCAACAAAGAAAAAAAACCTCTTGTTTCCATTTCCTAGAGTTCATTTCCATAAATATTATTTTGTATGATCAATGTAATGGGCATTGCACCTCTGTGTTCCTCTGGGCATCGTTGTTTAATAGGTAGACAATTTCAATGTGGGAGGATTGTGGGATGATTGCACAATGATGTGAATATACTGAATGCCATTGAACACACTTAAAAGTGAGTAAAAATGGCAAACCTATATGTTAAATATAATAATTAAAGTAAATGTTCTATAAATGGAGTAACATCATAGAGCCTACACAAGTAGTTTCTAGGTTGATAGTCAGACAAGGTATCTGATGGAATGACATCAAATCATTAAGATTACTAATTATAGCAAGGCACTGGTGGCTCATGCCTGTAATCCTAGCTACTCAGGAGGCTGAGATCTGAGGATCACAGTTCAAAGCCAGCCCCGGTGTCCCGACCCGCAGGACTTCAACGAGGGCAATGAACCTAAGCAAGAAGGAACGAAGGGACAAGAGACACGAAGAATGACAGCAAGACAGGGATTCTGATCAAGCTGCCAATTTTTATTTTTCACACAAGGGTATTTATTTATTTATTTTATTTGTGAACATACTGTACAGAGGGGTTACAATTACATGGGCAGGATAATGCGTACATTTCTTACCAAGCATTGCAGCCTCTTCCTTTTGTTTACCCTTCACATCCCTTCCCAGCCTCCCCCCTCCCCCCCCCACACAAGGGTATTTATATGCTTGGAATAAGGAAGCTTTTTCACTGGCCATAGCAGCTGTAGGATGTTTGCTTAGGGCAGTGAAAAGGTGGTCGTTTGTATGGGGCAGGATGAAAAGACCCGATTCTGTGAACGGCCTCCTGATGTTCCAGTGAGATAGTCAAGCCTATCATGCAGATAGACTCCCTGTAGGGCTCCCGACACCCAGGCAGGAAAATTCATGAGACTCTCATCTCTAATTAACCACCAGAAAACTAGAAGTGGTTCTGTGGCTCAAGTGGTAGAGCACTAGCCTTGAGTTGAAGAGCTGAGGGACAGCGCCCAGGCCCAGAATTCAAGCCCCACAACCAAAACATGTGATAGGGCTTGTCACACTCACTGTCTTAGAGTTTACTCTTAATTTCTGAATTCTATTTTGCTTTTGTGACTCCATCTTAAAGAAAAGACTGCACCCTCACCCATGAGACTAGTTCATTATGGTTTGATGTTTAAAGATATATGTATCCACTGTTCCATTTATGTTACTAAGTAACAGGTCTGAGGGACTAATCATAGAAACTGGTCATGCTGCCCTCACTCAATGCTTGCTTACAGCATTGTTTAGCTTCTATAACTTCCCACTTGAGTTGCACCTGCAGGAAAGAACCATCAGGGACTTTTCCACCCCTGAGCAAACAAATATGTAAATTTTTGCTTGAAAGCAGCCCTGAAAGGGGACATAGGACTGCACTTTGGGCACCTGACCACCCAGTGGAGTCCCAGCCACTAATAAGGACTTTCTATTGGCTGTACTCTGTGTTTGTGTGGTCTCTCCTGGTGGCTTACCCCAAAACAAATGATCATTCAGAGATCAGCTTCTTAACAAGAAGTATCCAACCTTTTGAAGAAAGTGGGGGGGGGGATGACCAAGGGAAAGTGTGGAGAGAATGCAAAACCCTCAGGCAGAACCGTCCTCAGAGTATTCCAGGGCCTAAAATCCCAGAGTGGAGGGATTGTAGAGGGCAAAAGGAGAGCCAGCTGGAAAGGAAGATGAAGTCATGAACTTGATAGCCATGAACAGCTCTTTCAAGACAAGTACTGCATGTTCTCTCATGGGTCTAAACTAGAAAGAGTTGGCCTGCATATAAAGTAGAAGGATTTTTATTTTACTTTATTTTTTGCAAGGTGAGAATGATCCAGATAAAAGGGAGAATGAATCATACACAGGAGAGAGGCAAGGCTTTTTGACTAAAGGGTTTAAGTAAAAAGATAGAATCCAGATAACAACTAGGGTTTGGTTTGGGGGTGAGAGGTGATAACAGTATATTTCTCTTCCTGTATTAAACAATACTAGAACAATTCCTGTCCTCATGTTAAACACTGAAACCAAGTGACAATAACTTAGAACTGGATGCGCCAGGAAATTCCTGCTCCTGTAAGATAAGACCATGAATCAGTTAAAATGACTGTTTACAATTACACTTCCAGCCCATCCAAAGCTGTTTTAAACTGTCAAGTCCTAGCCAGTTCTCCAACCTGTGAGAACTCAACCAGGCTAGACTCTGGTGGCTCATACCTATAACCTAGCTACTTAAAAAGAATGAGATCTGAAGATCAAGGTTGGAAGCCAGCCTAGGCAGACTAATCCAAAGGACTCTTATCTCCAGTTAACCAGTGAAAGTGGAACTGGAGATGTGACTCAAGAGTTAGAGTGCCAAACAAAACAAGCATCAGTACAAAGCCCTGGGTTCAAGCATCAGTACTGGTGCATACACACAAATAAAATTATTCAGCCTAGGCCCTAAAACCTTGTCCACACTTTGAAATATTAGCATTAATCTAACTAAGATATATCCTATCTCTGAACTTTGATAAATCTACTTCTAGGGTAACCAGCTTTTGTGAGCTCTAGATGTGGTGTGGTGTGGTGTGGTGTGGTGGTGGTGTGTGTGTGTGTGTGTGTGTGTGTGTGTGTGTGTGTGAAAGAGAGAAAGAAAAAGAGAGAGAGAGAGAGTTGTGAGGCTTGAACTCAGGGCCTATGTGCTGTCCCTGAGCTTTTTCACTCAAGGCTAGCACTCCACCACTTTGAGCCACAACACCATTTCTAGTTTTCTGGTGGTTAATTGGAGACTTGAACTTTCCTGCCCTGGCTGGCTTTTTTTTTGGGGGGGGGTCAGGTCATGGGGCCTGAACTCTGGGCTTGGGCGCTGTCCTTCGCTCTTCAGCTCAAGGCTAGTGCTCTACCACTTGAGCCACAGCGTCACTTCAGGCTCTTTTCTTTTTGCTTATGTGGTGCTGAGGAATCGAACCCAGGGCCTCAGGCATGCAAGGCAAGCGCTCTACCACTGAGCAACCTTCCAGTCCCCCCTGGCTGGCTTTGAACTTCAATCCTCATATTTCAGCCTCTGAGTAGCTAGGATTACAGGCATGAGCCACTGGCACCTACCTTTGTTTTTGGTTTTTATGAGCTTTTCTTTTCACTGTTGCTTGTTTTGAGACTGGGTGTTGCTACATATTGTAGGATATGCTATCATCCTGTCTCTGCCTACCAAATGCTGGAATTAGTTGTGTACAGTGCCTGATTATATTTCTGTAAATTTTTTTTAGACTGTGGAATCATTTTAGATTCAGAGATCATTTGTGGAAATGGAATACAGAGTTCCTGAGCACCCTGCGTCCAGTGTCAGGTGTTTTGTTTTGTTTTTTAAGATATTAGTATTTTATACTAAATAGTAGCTTGTCAAAACTGAGAAACCAATGTTGGAATTTCTATAGTAAAGTGCAGACTTTACTGGGTTTTCCCATCAGTGTTCACTTCTGTTCCAGGATTCTACATTGTGTAAGTCATGTCTCTTATGTCTCTTAGCCTCCCCTAAACTGTGACCATCTTTTACAACCTTGATAGTCAGGGTAGTACTCGTCAGGATATAACATATATACACACATATATATATATATACATATATGTGTATATATATGTATCCTTCTATCTGGATTTGGCTGTTTTTCTCATGACCATACTAGTTGATGTTTTTATCACAACTTGACTGGGACTGTGAATTTGGGGAAAGAAATCCAAAGAGGTAAGGTGCCTTTCTGTTGCACGATGAGCAGACAAACACACATGATAGCAGGGCACCAATAGTTCACACCTGTAATCCTAGCTACTCAGGAAGCTGAGATATAAAGATCCCAGTTTAGGGCTGGGAAGGTGGCTCAGTGGCAGAGTGTTTGCCTTGCATGCACGAGGCCCTGGGTTCGATTCCTCAGCACCACATAATCAAAAAGAAAAAAGCCGGAAGTGGTGCTGTGGCTCAAGTGGTAGAGCGCTAGCCTGGAGCTGAAGAGCTGAGGGAAAGCACCCAGGCCCAGAGTTCAGGCCCCACGACTGGACCCAAAAAACAAACAAACAAAATAAATAAATAAAGATCCCAGTTTAAAGCTAGCTTGAGCAAGAAAGTCTGTGATACTCTAATCTCAATTAAGTAGCAAAAAGCTAGAAGTGGCAATATGGCTCAAATGATAGAGTACCAGCCTTGAGGGGGAAAAGCCAAGGAACAAACAGAAAAAATATATATGATAGACATCACAAATGATGATTATACAGCATGCAGTTAGAGAAAGATTGGCCAATTTTTATTTTTATTTTTGCCAGTCCTAGGGCTTGAACTTGGGGCTTGGGTACTATCCATGAGCATCTTTTGCTCAAGGCTAGCCCTTGACCACTTGAGCCACAGCACCAATTCTGGCTTTTTCTGTGTATGTGGTACTGAGGAATCAAACCCCGGGCTTCATGCATGCTAGGCAAGCGCTCTACCACTGAACCACATCCTAAGCCCTCAAATTTCTTTTTTCACTGTAATGTAACCATTTCCCCCACCTTTTCTTGGTGCTAGTCCTGGGGCTTGAACTCAGGGACTGAGTGCTTTCCTTTAGCTTTTTCACTCAAGACTAGTGCTCAACCACTTGAGCCACAGCTCCATTTCTGGCTTTTTGGTGGTTAATTGAAGATAAGACATTTACAGACTTTCTAGCCCTAGGTGGCTTCAAACCTCACTCCTCAGATCTTAGCCTCCTGAGTAGCTAGGATGACAGGCGTGAGCCACCAGCACCCAGGTCGAGCATGTCTTTTTTATCACTGTGGACATACATATATATTTGAGATAATAATCTGATATTACCTTTCCATTTGACTTCTCACATTGTCCTAGCATTGACCATTGCGAGCTCCTTCAGGTTGGTTTCTGTGCCCTTTCTGTTTGGGGGTTTGAGTTGTTTTTTCTGTTTGTTGTTGTTTGTTTGTTTACACTTCTTCCTGTTGATTCTGTTGCTTGAAGATCCCCAACTCCCTTCTCTCTCTGTACCTGGCTCCTTGTACTGAGGCCTCAGGTATTTCCTCCCCTTTGGACTACTATTCCTCCTCCCTTCCCTTTAGGCTGGCTGAGCCCAAGTCTTTTGTGGAGGGCTGAAGTGAGAAAACACCACAGCCCAGCTGTGTCTGTCACCAAGACAACTAAGTAGCCATGCAGAAAGCCCAGGGGTCCTGCTCCCAAGCCTCCTTCCCCCACGGTGCAGTGCGCTGGTCCTTGGGGCATGGAGGGGGGCTGCTGTCACCATGGCACTCTGGCGCAGCTTCTCCGGGGAGCTGGGTCTACAGAGCAGCGGCCAGTAGCTTTTCTCCAGGCTTTCCTCGGGAGGGCCTGGCTAGCTGAAGTCACAGACTTTCTGAGCCCCAGTGGCTGTCACTCTACTTATCTCAGCCTTTGCAGGGTTATCTCCCACCAGGCCCAGCCAGCCCTGAATTCCCTGTGACAAAGCAAACTTCTCAGCAAGGATGTGGACCTGCATCCACTGGTTTCCCTGCAGGTGTGCAATAGCACAGGAAGGAGGCAGAAAGATGTGAAGTGAGCAGTTGCGCACGCACATGGGAAAACTGTCTTATCCTTGAATGGTGAGCACAAGCACGGCTTCCATCCCTGCCTACCTTCTCCCCACACTCCAAACTGGGCTCTATGGCTGCCTGGACACCAGCCCTAACACCAGGAGGTCCTTCCTGAGACTATAACTTTATTTTCCTAGCATGCTAAGCCTCCTCCAATTCATTTTACACAGAGTGTGTGTGTGTGTGTGCAGTGTGTGTGTGTGCAGTGTGTGTGTGTGCAGTGTGTGTGTGTGCAGTGTGTGTGTGTGTGTGCCAGTACTGGAACTTAAAACTCAGGGCCTGATACTGTCTCTGAGCTGAGCTTTTTTTTTTTTTTTTTTTTAACTTCAGGCATGCTCTACCATTTGAGCCATAGCTCCACTTCTGGCTTCCACTTCTGGCTTTTTGGTGATTAAATTGGAGATAAGATTCTCATGGACTTCTCTTTCCTGGCTGGCTGGCCTTGAGTCATCTTCAAATCTCAAGCTTCTGAGTATTAGGATTACAGGCATGAATCACCAACATCTGACTACAGATTTCCCCTACCCCTCTCTCCTCCCCACTGCCCCAGCACTAGAGCTTGAATTTAGGGAGAGCCTGGGTGCTGTCCCTTAGCTTTTCTGCTCAAAGCTAGCACTCTACTACTTGAGGCATATATCCACTTCTGGCTTTTTGGTGGTTAATTGGAGATAAGAGTGTTACAGACTTTTCTGCTCAGCCTGGCTCTGAGTCATTATCCTCAGATCCTAACCTCCTGAGTAGCTAGGATTATAAGCATTTTTCAAAACACAAATCTGAACTGGAGGGGAGTGAAGGAAGGAATGACATTGTCTCCCCCCCCAAAAAAATGTACTCATTACTTATGAAATCATAACCTATCTGTATAACACCTTAATATTAACAACAAATTTAAGTTTTTAAACAATCCAATGAGCTTACTAATCTGCTTCAAACCGCGCAGTGATCCTCTACTGCGATCCTAAGTAAAGCTTCTCATCCTTTCATTCCCTACTTTACCTGTTCAGCTCCTGCCTCACGGTCTGACGTTGACTTAATCTCCTCACCTTTGGGACATCTCTCATGGATTTCTTTTAAGACTAGATGCCAAAATCTGAGGAAGAAATGAAGTGACAACTCAGGAAACTTTATTTTACTCACAAAACGAAATACATCGTTTATGAAACAAAATTGCCTCACCATCTAGTATGAAGTGGTGGCTTGATGTGGTTTATATCTAGAGTCGAACCTGAGTTCACAATGTGAACTTAGCAATGTACTGGTTTAAGGAAAAACAGGGCCATGTTGCTTGTTTGGTGGGAGACAGAGGCGTGGAATGACAGAAAGCTATCTGAGGACTAAAGGATATGGAGAGAGCTAAGAGAGTAGCTTCACCCCTTCAGATTCAGGATGAAGGCTACTTGGATCAGCAGAAAAGCTTGGGACTTTGCTGCCACCTTGTGGCACTTTCACTACAATGCAGTGGTGGAGAGCCTGCTTTGGTCCCCTCACTGCCAACGACCCCCCCCACTCCCCCAAAAAGAGCATATATATTACTGTACTTTTTCCCCCTGCATGCAGCAGGAAGGAGAAAATATGGAGAATATATGATAATTATAAAGCCAGCACCATTGGAACCATACGCATCTCTTTTATATATGTAGCTGAGCAGGAGGCATTGGGCTGAGTGCCAGTGGGCAAGTCTTTCACTCTTCCCTCCTTCAACCAAATCTTATCCTCCAGGTCACAACCCCCTGAATACTTATGACTAAAGCAGTAAGCCAATGTCACTCATTTTAAGTCTAAGAATGCATATCTTTAAATATAGATCTGTCCATGTATCTTAGACTTATATGCTGTATTTCTTATTCTTTCTCTACAGAATCTGATGTGATAATCCTGATTTCTCCTTAATGCAAATGGATTAATCTTCCCAATTTTCAAACGATTTTGCTTTGTTTTGACAATCATAAACCATAGTGTTTGTGGTGTGGCTAGAGAATCCAATCTATATAATTTCTGCTTCTTAGAATTTGTTCTTATGTGATTACTATTTATGAAACTTTATAGCCAATATCCATTTCACAAGCACAGATTTAAGTTTGGTAAAAAAAACATGTAACTTGCCATTCTACTCTATGACACACTCTTCCTCTACTTTAAGTATCTATTATTCCAAATGTCCACTCAAAACAAAACAAAACACACACACTACCACCAGCACCAGGTAAGTTTGGTCATGTCTAAATGTGTTTTGTTTTTACTTTCAATTTTTTTTTCTCAAGTAGTGTTTCTTCCTTCGTACTTCTCCCCAGGCGTGTGTCTAAGATGTAGGTGCATTTGTAGCTTTAAGGGAGAGTCTTTGACACTCATCGCCCAGGCAAGCGGCATCCCGGCCTTTTATCCTTTGCTGCAGGCTTTACAGATACAGTGTAGGAAGTGGCGCTGTGGCTCAAGTGGTAGAGCACTAGCCTCGAGCTGAAGAGTTGAGGGACAGAGCCCAGGCCCAGAGTTCAGGCCCCACGACTGACCAAAAAGAAAAGAAAGAGTTTAGTGGGCTTTCCTATACTTTCCAGGTTTTGACACATGCACGGGAGACCAGACTCAAGGTCACTTTGACTCTTCCAGCCACCTGTGCTCCTCCTGGGCAAAGATAAACCTTTGCATTCTCCCTGATTAACCTAGGATCCCAGGAAATGTGGGTTTATCTCAACTCTTCTAATCCTTGGACAACCTTATTCCCTCACCAGGTGTCCAGGCCTGATTTGGGCAACGCTTAAAGTAGTCTCCCTGTAAAATGTCCACTTTGGCTCTGGCATTCCTAACAAGCAGTTTTCTCACGTCTTCAGGGCAATTTCAATCCCCAGGGAAAAGCCAGGGTACGCAGTAGGACACCCGCCCAGCCTCTCTACCCACTGGTGAACAATCCACCAGGTCTCCGTTGCGCTTTGGTGCCACCTGGTGGCGGGTTGAGGACATCGGCGCAAACCGAGCTGGGGATGCGGAGAGTGCTGTGGGGAGGAGTCCTCTGTCCAAAACCCTGACACCATTCTCCGGTGTCTCTCTTGCTGGGCCCACTTTCCACTTCCAGATTCCATGCCTGCTTTACCAATATGAGGAGATGGTTACAGCTCGTCATACTAAAAGGAGAAAATGAAGCCCGGGCACTGGTGGCTCACGCCTGTCATCCTAGTACTCAGGAGGCTGAGATCTGAGGATTGTGGTTCGAAGCCAGCCCAGGCAGGAAAGTCTGTGACTCTTATCTCCAAATAACCACCAGAAAACCAGAAGTGATGTCGTGGCTCAAAGTGGTATAGAGCTAGGCTTGTGCAAAAGAGCCCAGGGACGGCGCCCAGGCCTAGGCTCAAGCCTCACAACCAACCAAAAAAAAAAAAAAAAAGAGGAAATGATTGGTTCAGTTCAGTGCCAGAGGGGCCAGTCCATGGGTCTAGAATCAATTGGCTCTGTTGTTTCTGGCCTCTGGCAAGAAAACATAATGGTGGGGCCTGAGGTGGTATTTCACAGCAGCCAGGAAATTGAAAGGGAAAAAGAGACCAGAGGATCAATGTCCCCTTGGAGGACTCCCCTCTCCATGACCTAACTTCCTTATACTCAACATTCCACCTTCTAGAGGCTCCACCAGCTCAGAGAGTGCCTCAGGCTGGAGACTACACCTTTAGTATATGGGCCTTTCGAGGTGGTTGAAGATCCACTGTAATCTCCAGCCCTTGAAGGCTGGAAAACGCTCATTGCGTTCAGAGTGGTGTGAGCATGTTTCCATCCCATGTTTCTTATTATCCTTCCCTCTGTGCTCTGGGACAATGTAGGGCTACTCTGGTGTGGGGATCCAGGATGAGGCAAACTGGGGTCAGGCTGGGCAGGAAGCAAGATGGTAAGAGAAAAGAGCAAACCTGATTCCTGGTCAGTGTAACCAGAAAGCACAGACACCAAGTAAAGTGAAGCCAGGAGCTGGAGGCAGGTGAGAAACAGCAGAGGCCCCACACCACAGCGGCTAGCTTACACAGAGGGAATTACCATGAGAACTTTGAGCTTTGCGCTCAAATTTTATCTTGTCTGATAGGAAATTTGCCCACCTTCTACATGCCCAAATTTTAAAGCAACATATCTACTGTGGAAAATTTGTGAAAATACATAAACAAATTACATATAGTTTGACTACTATTTGTGTGTATGTGTGTATATACACTAATATGCCTATTTGTTTTATGGAGATGCTGTAATAAATTACCACCAAATGGGTAACTTAACCAATTTTTATTTAGCTTAATTAGTACCAACTAGTTATACAATGGGATTTCATCTAATATGTTCATTTATATATACAATGTAGTGTGTGTGTGTGTGTGTGTGTGTGTGTCCTGGGGCTTGAACTCAGGGCCTGTGTATCTGAGCTTCTTTTACTCAAGCTAGCACTCTACCACTTGAACCACAGCTCCATTTCTGGTTTTTTGATAGTTTATTAGAGATAAAAGTCTCATGGACTTTCCTACCCAGGCTGGCTTTGAATTGAGATTCTGCGATCTCAGATTTCTGAGTAGCTATGATTTCAGGTGTGAGTCACCAATGCATCTTGATCTGAGTCACCCCTCCATCATCTTCCCTTCCTATTATCCCTTTCCCAAACTAGTCAACTAAACATAATTTTATTTTCTGGCAGTTTCTGGAGGATAAAAGTCCAAGGTCCTGCTATCATCAGGGCTGACCTCACTCCAAAGATTCCAGAGGAGGTTGATTTCTAGGCTCTTCCACTTCTGGTGGCTCCAGAAGCTCCTTGGCTAGTGGCTGCAGCACTCGATCTATGCTCCAGTGTCATGTTGCCATTATACAAAGTATTATTAGGCTGGCATGCAGCTCATTAGTACAGTGCTTCACTAGCATGCACAAAGCCCTGGGTTTTATCATAGCACTGGGAGAAGAAAAGTATTTTTACACCAGTTTGGTTGAATTAGAATCCAATAAGACCCTTTTCAGCTCTTATGTCCCTAATACAAAACAGTCCCTCCCACCTTTTTTGCATGCTTTTGACACAAAATTTCATGTTCTGATTTTTTTCTGTTTTCTTGATTTTTTCTCCCCATCCAAATACTCTACAGGTAGTATCATAGATGTTGCATTGTATCACATCCAAAAGCATGTAATAGAGGGCCTTAAAACTACATGAGCTGTGAGGTGGTGGCTCACACCTATAATTCTAGCTACTTAGGAGCTGAGTTCTGAGGATCAAGGTTCAAAGCCAGCCTGAGAAGGAAAGTCTGTAAGACTCTTGTCTTCAAAAGCCAGAAGTGGTCTGTGGCTCATATGGTGGATCACCAACCAGCCTTGAACATAAAGCTAAGAGACAGTGCTTAGACCCTGAGTTTAAGCCCCAGTAACAGAGGGGAGAAAAAAAAAACTAGTTAGGTGTGGTTTGCTCACTCTGAGATATCCAAACTAACAAACAAACTCAGTTTTCCATATTTCTGTGCCTTTGTTGTAAATTTCTCCATTAATTTTTCATCTAATCATAATGAATCATCATAGTCTTTGACTCAATCAGTTGTTTCATTACAGATTGCAAAAATGGTGGTATTTAAAACTCTATCATTTCTTCTACATTTGTTAGCTGAATTTTTAAAAATAAACTTACTCCTCATCAACTAAAGCAACTTGATTATTTTATGAGGTTTCTAATTCCTCTGCACCCTTGCCAACATTTGTTACTGTCTTTTATTTTCTAATCTTACAGCTGTCCTAATGAATGTGAAATGATATTTTAGGCTTGATTTGCATTTCTCTGATGGCTAATGATGCTGTGGTGGTTAATCTTTATTGCCAGTTTGATTGGAATGAGAGATGCCTGACAGGGTAGTAAAGTGCACTTCTGGGTCTGTCTGTGAGAGTGTTTCCAGAGTCTGCCCGGTGAGACAGCAACTAAGAGGAGAAGACCTGCCCTGAATGTGGGCAATACCATCCAGTAGGCGAGGGAGCCAAACAGAATACGCGTGGAAAAAGGAGAAAGCTGGCTAAAGGCTAGAGCTCTACTCTTTCTGAGCAAGTTCATCTGTTGTTGCTACCATTGCCTGTGAAAAGGAGGCTCCAGCTTCTTCAGCCTTTTAAGGATTCATATTGGTGACTCTCCAGAAAGCTTCCAGGCTTTCAGTCTGTGTGTGTGTGTGTGTGTGTGTGTGTGTGTGTGTGTGTGTGTGTGTGTGTGTGTGGATGCTGAGGCTTGAAGTCAGGCCTTACACTCTTGCTTGCCTTTTTGTGTGTGAGTGTGCTGGTCTTAGGGCTTGAACTCATGGCCTTGGCACTATCCCTGAAGTATTTTGTTTTGTGTGTATGCATTTTTTGCTCAATGCCAGCACTCTATCACTTGAGCCACAGCTCTACTTCTGACTTTTTGGTAGTTAATTGGAGATAAGAGTCTCATAGACTTTCCTACTTATGCTGGCTTTGTATCACGATCCTCAGATCTTACCCTCCTGAGTAGCTAGGATTAAAGGTATTAGCCACAAGTGCCCAGCATTGCCCAGCTCCCCCCCCCCACAATCAAGGCTGGCATGTGAGTCACACATTCACTTTCAATTCTTTGATGGTTAATTGGAGATAAGTTTCTCTTAGATTTGGCTTCAAACCAAAATGCTCAGATTTCAAACTTGCTAGTAGCTAGGATTACACGATAGCCCCGCTCTCAAGGCTTTCAGTCTTGGAGTGGACAACTGCATCATTGGTACCCCTTGTTGTGAGGCTTTCAGCGTCTTGGACTAAGCATCTACTCATGTTCTCTAGCTGTCTATGTGCACACTGCCATTGCGGGTCTATCCAGCCATCAACTGTGCAAGCCAATCCAATGAGTGGCCTCCTATAGATTCTATTCCTCCAGAGACTGTTAATAAAGATTTTGAACCTGCCTTCATGCTCTTATCAATCATTTGTATACGCTCTTTGGAGAAATGTCTATGAAGATCCTATGCCTGTTTTTTAGTGGGGTATTGGTCCTTTTATTATTGACTTGTAAGTAGGATTCATTTTAAAAACTTGGTTATTTAAAAATAATTTCAGACTTTGAAAAGATTGAAAGAATAAGGAACTGCACAGTAATAATTCAGTTGGTCTACATGTTCACAATTTTTTCCATTCTTGATTTTACTCATTCACTTTTCTGAAGGATTTGAGAATATGTGATGCTCTTTTGCTTCTAAATACTTCGGTAACTATCTCATAACATTGACATAATATGTTCTTATGCCCTATGTCTCTTCTATAAAACATGGTCACTGGTTAAAACTGGGAAAGCTACAATATTAATCATTAACCTCACAAAGCAAGTTCACTGGTCAAAATCTGGGGAAAGTACAATATTAATAACCTGCCGACTATTTTTTTTCTTTCAGATGCTGGGGAGAGAACCCAGAGCCCTAGGCAAGTGCTCTACCACCAAACTACATGCCCTTAGTTTTCTGAGAACATCTCACTAGATAGCCCAGTCTGTCCTTGAACACAAAATTCTCCTGCCTCTGTCTCCTACATGCTGAGATTATAGGTGTGTTCCACCATACTGGCTTAGCCTTACAGATCCTGAATCAAATATAGCCAATTTCTCTACTTACCTCCTTAGTCAGACCTCGATCTGTGAGACACAGTATTTGTGAACTCCTTCAGTGACTCCAGTATATAGACAATACGTGAACCACTCTGCTGTTGTAAAAAGACGTGTGCAGGCTATGTTGGAGACTGGCAGTATGGCATCTTAGAGGGGGATAAACATCTTCCTCCGAAGGGAAGAACTTCCCAGGCTCTCTGTGATTTGGGCTGTAACCCAATGGCTCCCCATGGGTGCAGCTAGGTTCAGAAGAGACACATCTCCTTTTTAGCTATCCTTTTACTTCAAAGCCTGGCATGTGGCAGAAGGAAGTTCAATACTGTCCAAGGAATCACTGATTGATATCGAACCTTCACCAACCTGTCTTCTAAGAACTGGAGAGTTGAGGGGGGGGGGTAATTAAAAATCCCTTAGTGCAGAATCCTAGAGAATATGCGTTAGTGAAAGAAGACTCAGAAACCCTAGAGAGGTAGAGAGAAAGGGCACAACACAGCCAAATCAGTGGGGAACGGTGTGAAGTCTTGGTTGTCGGTGGTACTGAGGTTAGAACTTAGGCCTTCGTTCGCTAGGGCTCTACCACTTGAGGCTCTGCTTCACCCCTGTTCTTTGCTGGTTATTTTGGAGATGGGCAGTCTTGGAATCTTTTCTGCACAGACTGGGCCTCGAACCACCATCCTCCAGATCTCGGTCTCCTGAGCCGCCAGGAAAAGGGTGTGAGCCGACCCCACAGGCAGAGGAGGGGAAACGGCTTACTGTGGCTCTCCCGCAGAAGGCCCCTGGGGGAGGAGACAGCTTCGCCCAGGAGAAAGCTACCCAGAGGACCAGGCGTTCCACGCCCTAACTTGGGCACGGTCCCTCCAGGGCTGCCCCGGGCCAGGGCCTGGGAAGCCGGGCCGAGGCGAGGCCTCCCGCCCTGGAGGAGGTCCGCCGGGAAGGAAGTCGCGTGGAGAACTGGGAGGAGAGGCGAGCACGTGCCCCAGCACGGGGTGAGCGTGCGGCGATGACGCGGGAAGGGCAGGGCGGTACTTCCTGCGTTTTCGCGCCGATTCGGGTCGATCCGCTCCCGCACTTCCGTCCCCCCACTGCGGATTGGAAGACGTCGGTCACCCGGCCAGGCGCTCGGGACGCTCGGGCCCCGCCTCCCCACCCCCTCCCCGGCCGCCCGGATCCGGTCTCAGCTCCCGGAACCCAGCCAGCGAGCGGTCCCGTCGGTGGCATGGAGGGTGGCAGCCGCCAGGAGGGCGCCCTGGGCCGCGCCCT
>NW_012267436.1:1389197-1519892 GCF_000151885.1 Dipodomys ordii
GCCACTTCCGGCTTTTTTTCTTTTTGCTTATGTGGTGCTGAGGAATCGAGCCCAGGGCCTCATGCATGCAAGGCAAGTGCTCTACCACTGAGCCACCTTCCCAGCCCAGAATTTTTTAAGGAAAAGTAAGAAGGATTATAATGCATGCAAGGGTCCTTAGTATTAAGTGACTGATGTCTGTAACTGATTGCAGCCATAGATGATAAATCTCCCATAAATGACACAACAAGTTTAGTTTTGTTGTTATAATTTCTTTATGGCAGCACTGGAGTTTGAACTTGGAGCCAGGCTAGTGCTCTGTCACTTGACCATGAACTTCACCAATCCTTTTTGCTGGTTATTTTGGAGATGGAATCTAATTTCTGACCCAGCTGTCGAACTTCAATTTTCTTGATCCTAGTTAGGATTACAGGATTGAGCCATGGGTACTTGGTGTGCTTTCTCCCCTCCTCTCCCTCCCCTCTCTCGTACTAAAGTGCCTGGTTTTCTTCCCTTTCCTCCATCCCTCCCTTCCTCCCTCCCTCCCTTTTTTTCTTTCTTTCTCTCTTTCTCTTTCTTCCTTTGTACTAGAGTTTGAACTAGTCTACTACTTGAGCCGCCTGTTTTGTTTGGGGATGGGGTCTTGAGTTTTTGCTTGGTACCAGCCTTAGACTGTGATCTGCCTACTTATCCCTCCCATGTAGCTTGGATCATAGTTGTGAACTACCATGTACCACTAACTGACTGACCTAGGGCCTCACAAATTTTGCCTGGATAGCCTCAAAGCATGGTCTTCCCAATCTCTGCCCCCTCAATAGCTAGGATTATAGGTGAACACCAACTATTTGTTTTTTGGTTTTTTTTTTGTTTTTTTTTGGGGGGGGGTCCGGTCATGGGGTCTGAACTCTGGGCCTGGGTGCTGTCCCTCATATCTTCAGCTCAAGGCTAGTGCTCTACCACTTGAGCCATAGCGCCACTTCTGGCTTTTTTCTTTTTGCTTATGAGGTGCTGAGGAATCGAACCCAGGGCCTCAGGCATGCAAGGCAAGCGCTCCATCACTGAGCCACCTTCCCAGCCCCAACTATTTGTTTTTTTAAGCTTCAGGTCCTAGAGCCCTTTGAGCAGCCTCTTCTCCAAAGGCCCAGACATCCTATCCTTACTGAGCTATGGCAAGAATTCTTGTTGCCCTGTCCCTATTGCAGGCCTCTTCAGAGGACTGAAGTTCTGACTTGACAGCTTGTCTTTACTCACAGGAGAACAAATGAGCTTAAGTGTTGGGAACTTTCAGTGCAGGTCTTGGACAGGGCCCAGCTCCCTTCCAGAACCTGTTTCTTTAGGGCAAATGAACTCTAGAGTTCCTTCCTATAGCCATCTAAAATGTTTCAAGCATATTTAGGCTGCGTTGTATGGCATCGATTTTAGTCTGTACAGGTGGAGATGATGGGTCAGCCAGGAATGCTCCTTCTGTCCTAGGAAATGGTGGGTGGGTTTCCTCCCCAGGCCCATCATTTCCCATGAGTGTGGAGCAATCAGCAGCCACTTAAGCTCCAGCAGACCAGGGACTTAGTGAGGAGTACCACAAGCCCCCACAAGGTGGCGAGGTCCTCATGTCTGCTGTTTATCTTCCCAGCACTGAGATTCAAAAGCCTTGGAAATCCCCCTAAGCCTGCCTATCCTTGCATTCCAGGATTTGAGATTCCAGGGGGCTCTCAAAAAACTGGGGGAGATCAGAAAGGTCCAGAGTCTCCATCTCCGGCAGATCCTAAAACCTCTTCCTTGTCCCATGGTCTCTGCCTACAGAGATTTCCCAGGCCTTGATCACAGCTCCAGACTTAGTCTCCCTGAAACCCCCATCACTGGGGCAGAAGGGCTTTTGTGCCAGCCTCTAGGGGCTAGCCATCTGTATGCCTGGAGTTCATATCCTAGCCTTGACCACCCCACACATGAGTACATGCAAGGACACATAAATACATGCCTGTACATGCCCAGAGCCCAGCTGCCGGAGCAAGCAGGGCCACAGATTAGCCAAAAGGCAAACAAGGTTTCTCTTTGTCTTTGATGTAAAGGAGCTGGGTAGTTTTTTGTTTTTGTTTTTTAATACCCCTAAGCTGGGGCCAGCAGCTGGCCTATGGGGAGCTGGGGAGTGAAGAGACTATTCCAGGCTCACCCCAGGGGCCTCCGGCATTTCTGGCCATGAGCATCAGCAGCTGGGATCTGGCTAGTCAGGGGCTTCCCCCACCTCCCAATTCCTGTCCCATGAATAGGCACACATGCTCCACACCCATTGTTAGCCAAGCCTGGAGGTGTCAGCATCTATTTATCCACTGGGATGATTTTCTCCAAGACATGCTCCATTCTACTGTCTTCCATGTCTCCTCCTAGAGAGATGGGCCCTGCATACTACCCTTCTGACCACCCTTACCCACATACCTCCCCACAGTTCATGGCCTTATATGTGATCACGTGTGTGTGTGTGTGTGTGTGTGTGTGCAACAGTTCTGATGCATGCAGCAAATGTGCGCACCTGTGTGAACACCCATAGCTCAGCTATGCTTCCTTCCCCAGGGGATCGCATGTGGTTAGGGAATTGGATGAAGAGCATTTCCAGTTGCCCAGAGTGGAGACCCGACAGTGTGATGTCTGTCCAGTCCCCTTCCATCTCTCAGTTACCTGGGTTGCAGGGGAGGAGGAGGAGTAGACTAGCATTAGACAATGTGCTGAGAACTTATCTGAAAAGTCAGTCTGAGCTTCTGGGGTCAGCTGAGTAAGGCTTAACCACTGGGGGTACTAAAAACAGAGCAAATTATCCTGGCCTCCTATTCCCCAGTCCTGAGTCTTCTACCTGCCATGCTGGTGGCAGGAAGGAACAATGGGTCTCTAAGTAGAGCCTACCTTTCCTCTCATCCCCAGGAGTTAATGTTATTTCTCAGCAAGACCCTCCTCCCCTACCTTTTTCTTCATTTCCCTGGTAGAAAATGGCATCCTCAGGCCTAGTTGGTCTTAATATATGCTAGGAGTACCCACGTTTCTGATTTGTTCAGGGTTTTTTTTTTTAAATTTAATTTGTGATAGTACTGGAGCTTGAACTCAAGGCCTGGGCGCTTCCCCTTAGCTTTTTCTGTTAAGCCACTTGAGCTATAGCTCCACTGCTTGCTTTTGGGTGGTTAATTAGAGATAAGAATCTCACAGACTTTCCTGCCCAGGCTACCTTCAAACTGTGATCCTCAGATCTCAGCCATGTGAATACCTATGATTACAGGAGTAAGCCAACAGTGCACAGCCTAGACTTTTATTTTTACTGAGGTTGTGAGGGAAAGAGGAAGGAAATTTTTTTCTTCCTTCGGACCCACCACCACCACTACCAGTTGAGCCCTCCCCACAACTGGCCCAGAGGTTCAGTGGTGCCTCAACCAAGAAAGCTGAAAGTTGTCTATCAGTAATGTAGTCCCAGGGCTTTCTTCCCCCATCCTGACCTCAGGACAAGGGAAGAGAAAGAGCTGGCTCTTACCACCTGCTCTAAGAGGACCTGGAAAATCCTTATAGCCACAGGAATCTATATGGCCCACACTCTCATTCAAGTCTTAGTTCAGCTGCTGCCAGTGCCCTCCTACTCTGGCTAAAATGGAGGCTAGGGTTCAACCTTTTCCAGGAACCCAAGGCCTCAGTCACAAGAGCCCATGTGTATTTCACAGCCTTTAACCAGATGCAGCACATTGAGGCCTGAATGAATGTGACAGTGAATGAGCAAGGGAGCAATGTAACAAATGATGCTTCCATGATCTGCCAGGTATATGGGAGAGCATGTACAAGAACTGGGTGCCACCACTGGTGGCTCAGACAAGCCCCAGCTGAACTGGCCTCACCCAGCCCCTACATAGAGCATCCTTAGAAGAAAGCCCTGTGTTTTCCCTGGGAGTGGGTGGGGCCAAGATATGTCAGAATCACTTGGGGAGAATAAAGAAATTACCCATTGCTCAACCTTTATGCTAGGTTCTAATTAAGTGTAACCACTTTTTGCAGAGCATCAAAGAGAGAACTATGATTTTAGGTACCCAAGTGGTACCTGGTAGAAACCAGAGCCTTAAGGCTCCTAAAAGGGAAAGTTCATGGGACATAGCCAGGGTTAGGATTGGAATCTGTCTAAGATTAGGATTAAGAATCAATGTATAGGCTGGGCACAGTGGCTCATGCCTGTAATCCTAGCTATGCAGGAGGTTGATATGTGAGGATCATGGTTCAAAGCCAGCCTGGGCAGGAAAATCCATAAGACTCTATCACCAATTAACCACCAAAATGCCAGATGTAGAACTGTAGGTCAAATGGTAGAGCTCTAGCCTTGAGCAAAAAAAGCTCAGGGACAGCACCAGGTCCTTGAGTACAAGACACAGGCCCATAGATTGGGTAGGGGGGTGAAGAGGGAGCAGGGATCAAAATATATCCAGGATCAAAATTATAGTGAGGCCAGAGCAAAGATCATGGTTAGGTTCAGGGGAAGGATACAGAAAAGAAAAGTTTGGGAGACCCAGGAGGCCTGCTTTTAAAATGCTAATCTGTCCATAAATGGTGGAAGTCAGAATTAAATAGCCCGGTAAAAAGAAAGCTGGGGGGGGGGGCGGCTGTTTTCTCTGCTCTAGGACATCCCAGATATACCACATAAATTTCCTCATACACTCTAAGCAGGAACCTTGTACAAATGGCAAGAGCAGCAGCAGCACTTTTGGAAATAAAATTGACTTTTTTTTTTTTAAATAGCCTGTCTTTGTGTCCTGTCTGGGTGAGTCAGACAGGGACCTGGGAAAGAAAGGGAGAAGTTTGAGAGCAGGAGTGTACCCTCTTCTTTCTGAAGCAAACAGATGCAGACATGGGGGTGAATGCAGGATGGAGAGAGGATGAGCAGGAGCACAATGCAGAAAGGGTCAGAAACAGGAAACCAGAGAGGAAAACACCCCAAAAGATCCTGAGATGTAATGAGGCAGATTTAAACAGTGGGACAGTAATGATGGTGGGAGAAGCCTCTCTCTTTCCCTCCCCCCCTCTCACACACACACACACACACACAACTCACCCAAGCGTGTGCTCACGCAGCCGCCCTGAGCCTTGCTGGAAATAATCCCGTTCGCAACACCAGGGCCTCAGCTGCACAGCGGTACGGAGCTGTTACCTTGCACATCTGTCAGCTCCAACTGTGGAAGCTGTCATAGAATTGTGTGTGTGTGCGAGTGTGAGAGCTTATATGTGTGTGCACTTGCATGTGTACACATGGTTACGGGTGGGCCTGTTCCTCCCAGAGAATTTGGAGGCCTTAGCTGAGCAGGGAAGATCCCTGATGGCACAAAGGCTGTCCAGGAAGTTCACACTTGGGGAATCAGGTCTGCTCCTGCCCCTCCTGCCCTGGCAGATGCCCAGTGGCTGCCTGGGTTAGGACGTAGCCCACGCCTGTTGGCTTCTGCAGCAATCTGGCCAAACCTCTTAGCTAGGTGGCCCTTGAAGTCACTTATCTTTGGAGCAACCAGATCTCACCTGTGGTAGAAGGGTTCCCCAGAGCACAGCCACATGGGCCTCAGAGACGAGGTGATGAGCACCCGGCCTGCATGTCACTCCTGCATATATATATATATATATATATATATATTGAGCAGAGGCTTCTGAAAGAATGCCTGTGGCTCCCGAGACCTTGGAGCATCCAGGAACACAAAGGGCCATTGCAGCCCCTGGAGGGTGGGAATGCTTCGTCTTGTAAGAATCCTTGGGCAGAACATGGCGTTCTCCCTGGTGACCCTTTCTAGGCTTTAACCTCTACCACCGCCACCACCCCTCTACACGCTCCCAAATGTCAGGGCATTCTGCTGTGTCTTTGCCCTCCCTCCTGCTTTAACCTAAACTCCTCATTGAGAAATTTACAACAATGTACAGGAGGCCCCAGAAAGCAGCCAGGAGGAAGGGCACCCTTTTCCCTCTAAGTAAGAGGAAAGAGGAGTCCCAGCCAAAATGTCCCATTATCTATAACAGTGCTCTTCCCACCCATTTAAGCCTCCCACCACCCATGGAAATGACCCTTTCAAGATGTGAGTGCAAAGTCCCTGCCATCTTGTTCACAGGTCTTGGCTGAGCCCAAGTCCCCCTAAGGCCATCTCTAAGGCTCTCCTCAGAGCCAACCATCCTTCCTGCTCAAAGGTTAGATAGTTCGAAGCAGGCTTTGGCTGTCTAAGGTTGTCAGAGCAGGGGCTTCTCAGGGAGGAGATGAGGCCAAGGATCTTGAGTCTATGTGTCAAGGCCTATCCTTTCAGGGAGGCCAGAGGCCACCATCCCAGGTGCGTGCGTGCATACTATGGATGCTTACCAAAATGTGTGAGTCTCACAAAGGCCTGGCCCAGCCTCGTACCTATCTATGTATGTATGTACATGCATACGTGTATACACACATGCATAAGCATATATATGTGTGTATAATCATTAGTATACACATATACACATAGGCCTGACCTATACCCCAGCCGCATGTGTGTATGTGAGTGTACGTGTATGTGTATAACTCTTTTCCACCTTAGTATTAGTTGTGTGGGGGCTTGAACATTTAGCTTTCTTTAAGCATGGAGGGGGGGGTCATTATGTATGTGTCCCTTTGTATAAGTGTTCTGATATAAAACTTGCCAGATGGTGAGGTGTGCATGCCTGTGTATGTTTGGGTATATCACTGAGTGCACATACCTATGAGCCTATTGTGTGAATATGAGTGAAATTTTGATCATGTCTATGTGTTTACAATATTTGTATTTGATTAACTATGTTTAAACCACATGTGTCAAGCCACTGTGTGCACCCATGTGACTACAAAGGATTGCATGTAACCACATGTTCCTGGGTTGCTCTCAGTTCATACCTGAGCTGTGTGTGTATACATGTGACAGGGCGACACCCACTTTTGCAGGAGTCCATGCAAAACTATCCATAAAATTTAAGTTGTGTGTGTGTGTTTGTGTGTGTGTGGGGGGGTGCGTGCACGTGCACACGCGCTTTTGACATGGAGCAGAAGTCTCTGGAGAAATGAGTGTGTTCAGGCCTATGACCAGAGGGAGGGGCAGACAACCATTGTGTGTTGACAAACTCCAGCCACCCCTTAAGCCATGTCCAGCAAGAAGGCAATGTGGAAGTGTGTTGGTTAAACACGGAACAGAATGGTGACAAAATGCCAGGCCCTGCAGTGGCAGCAGCAAGCAAGGACGCTTTTTTTCTGTCTCCATGTCTCCCTCTCTCCAGCATCTCGGCCCCTCTCTGGCGTCGTTCCCTCACACCTAAGCCCAATGGTGTTTTGCAGTCTTTCAGCTGTTACCTCAGTCCCTCCTCGCCTCATTCCCGATTCACTCCGTTGCTATAGGTATGTTTGAAACCCCAGCGTGGTAGATTTTAATTAGTCTTCCTACAGATGGCCAATTAACATTCATTACTTTTGCCTTGAGCGATTAATTATGAGTTTGGATAGAAAAGGAGAGAAGAGGAGAGGAAGATGGGCAGGTGAATGAAAGGAGAAAAGAGAAGGGGGTTTGATTGGGAGTTTGGAATTTTTACACAGAGCAGACTGCTGGGGGAGAGGGTGGGAAAGAGCCTGTTTGAATCTCCTCACTCTCAGAGGCCTCCCTCGGCCCACAGCTGCTCAGAGGCCCCTAATCGGCTTGGCTGGCCCAGCCCTCCAAGAAAATAGCGCTCACACCCTCATTTGGGGGTCTTTAAGCCTTTGGTGTGCCCTGACCTCAGCGCTTTCATATTACCGAGCTCCTTTTTCAAGTGCCAGAGCAGGGTGGGAATTGAGTCAGGAATCGTCCAAGATACTACAGATAATCCAGAAATTAAGTTCCCTGGACATTCATTCATTGCTTTCTAGAATTGGCCCAGCTTATTGTACAGATGAGGAAACTGAGGCCTAGACAGGAAGTGACTTCCCTCAGCTTCGGAAGTGTGTGCAGCTTTGTTGATCCCTGGGCCCAAATCTCTTTCTGCTGTAGCCAACACAATTTGTAAAGACTTTGTGCAACATTTAACATAAACAATCTGGTTTCAAACTCAATTCACATCCTTCGGTGAACACCTAACTGCGGAGTGGCCACGTGATTTCTAGCTCATGGAAGGCCTCCCTGGGTGAGGTTCCCAGTTCAGGAATTGCATCAGTTTTCCTAAACCTACATCCACGCCAGCAATGCCGGAGAGATGCTTCCATGTCAACAGTTGTCTTTGGGATGGGAGGATTACAAAGGATTTTTGTTATCCTCTGTAAAATCAAGTATTTTGTTGTTATTGTTTACTTTCTCTAGCACAAACATATTATTGAACAATATAAGGTATATGAAACATGACGACATAGCTTTTGAAATTTTTTCAAAACATATTTTGTAAAAAAAAAAAAAAAGTCCTGTAAGCTTAGCTTATAAGATTTCCCTTCTCCTTACCCCCCCAATACTAGGGCTAGAACTCAAAGCTAAAACTCACCATCCCTTTCATATTTTGTTCAGGGATACTGCTCTACCACACCTCCACCTCCAGGTTTATTGCTGCTTACTTGGAAATAAGAGTCTCACAGACTTTCCTGCCTGGGCTAGCTTTGAACCTCAGTCCTCAGATCTCAGCCTCCTGAGTTAATACCTGAGTCAACATACAAAGATTCAAGTTGCCATTTTGCTACTTTCCATGCTAGTTTGATATTCACCTCAAGGGGTCCTGAGGATTCACTAAAACAAGTCATAGGAAGTCTTGGAACAGTTTAAAAAAAAACACACAAACAAAAAACCCTCAGAGCCTTGTACTTGTTAGACAGGCACTCTACCACTTGAATCACAGTCTCAGGCCAAAGAAAAAAAAGAGCTCAATATATGTTACTTATTAATATTAGTAAGGTTTTAATGGTCTCTAGATATTAGGATTTTAAAGAATTTTTATTTATCTCTTTGTGCATTTTTTTCTTGACATTTTTGTTCTGTAGTGAATATGCCTTTGCTTAAAGATAATGTAATTAGGAAGAAGAGTGAAAAGGAATGAAGGAAGGAAGGAAGGAAAGAAGGAAAGAAGGAAGGAAGGAAGGTAAGAAGGGAGGGAATTCTGCCCAAAGCAAATGTAGTTTTATTGTGTTAGATATCAGTTCCCACCATTGAACTCTCAGGGGTGATAGTCATAGTTGACAGTTGGATGGCCCTTGTTTCTTGGAGGTCTTAATATACTTTGACAAACATTTGCCCCTCTAGAAAACTCTAAGCTCAGTCTTCTTCATCCTTCTCACCTTCAGCCCTTCCTTGAGGGGACTCTGCTCCCTGCTCACAACTAACTTACATATAGGCCTCTTCTTTGGGGCCTTCTTTCCTCCTGGACTGTGGGGTTCACTACTGAAAGCCTGGCCAGCACGAACTGGTGTGCCAGCTTTGTTCGCAGGGACTCAGTCCTGCTCTCTCCTAGCTCAGAGCACTTCATCTACTCACACTTTGCCTCTATTGCTGTAACTTTAGTGTGCATGTAGCCCTGTTCATGAGGCCTTAGCCCCACCTATAAATGCAAACTCAGACTGTGTATTCGCTTCCAAGGATCATGTGCCATTATTGTTCTGATCAACTATGGTGGGGTGGGGTGAAGGATGTCCTATTTGCACAGTGCAGGATATATCTATCTGGGCTAGAGATTTCTCTGATAAGCATCTGGATTGAACAAGAAATGGCTTCTCTATGACGCTTCTACTAAGTACTCCCAAACACCTCCGTATCATTAACAGCGTATTGTCAATATCCAGTCACCTGTTCTATTCCAGTCAACATGTTCCATGCTAAGTTCCAGGAAGAGGAATCACATTCTACTTATGGCTGTGGCAGAGAGTAGGTGCCTGATTGGGTATTGTCATGTATGCATCATGTAATATTCCCACTCTATTTATCAAGGACTCAAGATGCTTGGAGCAAACACAGGTAATAGACTCATTTTATAGGCTTCTCTAGCAAAGACTGGAAGATTTTGGTGAATTAGACTTGGTGTAGTCAAGCTAGGCTTCCTGAAGGAAAAGCAACTGGAACTAAAGGAAGAGAGCTGATGCTTCCATGGCAAAGAGAGAAAGCTTGGCTCAGCACTTTCTGGCCTGTTTTGTGGTTCTTGTCTGAGCAACTCCAGTGTCTAGACTGAGGATATGGTGTCAGGCCAAGGCCTTCAGTCAGTTCACAGATTACACAAGGAGGGAGGTGGCAAGACTGATGTCCATGCACAAGTTTCCTTATTCCATTTTTATGCATGTACATAAAGTATTCTGATTATATACTCCCTTGTCCTCCTCCCACTCATACCTATACCCAGACAAGATATGTTTCAACTTCCTAATATTCATTTTTGTTAAGTAAATGTTAATTTTTCAAAGGGGTTTCACCATGGAATCTTATGCATGCACAGACCACTGTATGTATATGTGTGTGATCTTACATATGTTTATGTGATTGCTTATATTTTAGGTCTTCCATCTACATATGAGAAGGAAGGAAAGAGAATAATGCATAGGGTGATTCTGATCAAGATGTATTGTATCCATAAATGAACATGTTAAGAGGAAACTTGCTTATAAAACTAACACTAATTTTAAAAAGAAAGAAGTATAGAAATGGGGGGAAAAGAATCTTCTGCAAAGGAACAGAAAAAAATCAACATAGATTTTCTATATACCAATAATAAACAGGTTAAAAAAGAAAGTAGGAAAACTATTCCTATTAGCCTCAAAAAAGAAAAACTGATGAAACTGCTAAACATTGTTTGAAGAAAAGTGAAGGGGGAATAAAAAGAGCAATAGAAGGTGTGAACATGATCAATGTACATTATATTCAGGGATGGAAATACCACAATGGAACTGCCTTTAATGATTAGGATATGCTAATAAAACCATTTTATTTATTTTATTTTAAAAAGACTGGTGTCTAGCAGTAAGACAAGAGAGGTAGGGTAGAACTGTTGGTGCAGATGAGAGAACACAAATCTGTGAGCTATCATCCCTGGAGAAGAGGAGGGCTGCCAGCCAGCCCATCAAAGTAACAAGAAGCCACTTTGACTTCCTGGGTTCACCTGGCTTGAATGCTAACATGCTAATTAAAGGATGGTTGGTGGTAAGGTGCTGGGCCTGGAAGCCTGGGCTGACAGTACATCAGAAGGGAGAGATAGGGGTATCCCAGGGCTGGATAGAGGTGAGTGACTGGCTGCCACTGGAGGAACATCTTTGTGCTTCATGGCAGCAGAAGATGAGAGAATGGCTGAACCTACTGAGTCTCTGGAGGGAGGTTCTGAAGCTTGTACTGAAACCTAGACATAAACGTAGCAAAATGGAACCTCTTCTGATTCTCCTTCCTTTCTCTTGGAATTGATTTAAAAGGGGGAGGGATGTGAGGACTTGCTGATATAAAAACCAAGGTCAGGGGCTGGGAAGGTGGCTCAGTGGTAGAGCACTTGCCTTGCATGCCTGAGGCCCTGGGTTCGATTCCTCAGCACCACATAAGCAAAAAGAAAAAAGCCGGAAGTGGTGCTGTGGCTCAAGTGGTAGAGCACTAGCCTTGAGCTGAAGAGCTGAGGGACAGTGCCCAAGCCCAGAGTTCAGGCCCCACGACCAGATCCAAAATAAAAATAAAAAAATTAAAAAAAAAAAAAAAAAAACAAGGTCAGTAGTGGCCTTTTCCTTTTCACACCTTGGTCCCAGGAGTCCTAGGTCCCTGTCCATGTCATTCCTGAGTTACACAGATGCAGGTGGTGGTCTCAAGAATTCAAAGGGCAAGGCTCTGAGAAAAGAGGATGAGAGGGCCACCTAGAGGAAGCACTGGTTGAGCAGGTTTGACATTGTAGGGAGGAGGAAGGCACATTACCTGGCAGAAACCTCAAGAGCAAAAGCACCGAGTGGGAGATCACTGGCTGGCCCATGACCTGTTAGAGAAGATCCAGTGAAGGAGGGTGACAGATGTCTTTGAATTGCAATGACGGAGGAAACTAGGCTTAAGTGGAGCTACTCTCCTGAGGGTGAATATCTACAAGAGCAGGCTATTCTCAACACCAGGCTCCTGAGTCTTCTCATAGTCTTCCCCACAGGCCTCTCCCCAGTTACTCACTGGTAGCATTGGTCAGGGATCCAGTTAAGAGTGAAGAGTCACTGGGCAATGGTGGATCATGCCTGTAATCCCAACTACTCAGGAGACTGAAGTCCGAGGATTGCGGTTCAAAATAGCCCAGGCAGGACAGTGGTGAAATTCTTATCTCCAGTAACCCACCAGAAAACCACAAGTGGAGTTGTGGCTCAAAGTGGTAGAGCACTAGCCTTGAACAAAAAGAGCTCAGGGACAGGACCCAGACCCTGAGTTCAAGCCCCATGACTGACAAAACAAAAAAGTCAAGAGTCTCATCCTGCCAGCCTTCCTAACTGTTCTTTTACACCAATAGGCTTGGAGGACATTAACTTTTGGAGCATTATATACGAAGCCAAAAAGGCTTCCTGAGAAAGTCTGCTGTCCTCAAGAGGAGCTCCATAGTGTTATATGGGAATTCAATCACAAGAAACAGAGAAGCCACATTTGGCCAAAGTATAGCTTCTGACCTTGAACCAAACACCTTCCAGAGGGTGATACAGGGTTGAAGTCAGGATGACCTCTTTACAGGAACCTGGGGTTCCCCAAGGTCTGGTCTTTAGCAACTCCAGTCCCTGGCCTGCCTCTCTGGCTTGTGGTACTCATTGCTGATCCTCTGCCTACTGCCTACTACCTAGGAAGAGAGAACTTAGTTGTAAATTAAGCTTACTTGTAAGTCTTATAGAGATCGCCTCTATGCAATTGGCTGTGGCCAGAAGGAAAGCTGTGGGATTCACTCAGGACCAGTGAAGCAGTATGTAGAGATGGGAACATAGTAGACAGTGATACCAATCAATTTTCCCCACTTAATATAGTGTGTCAGTGTTCCTAAAATGTCTTTAATTTTGTCACTAGGTTTTGAAAAGCACAAATTTAACAATTATGGCCACTCTTTATTGGAAATAAACACTCATTCTAAATTATTCTTTATAATATATAAAGGGAACTGTATTACCTGAATAATCATGAACATTTTCTTCCTTGAAAAATTTTTTCCCACTTTAAAACCTTTGGGGATTGCTTATGATATGATTTCACTGTTCTGTCCCAAATGGTTTTGAAATATTTGTCACTTCTCTCAGATGACAAACCATGAAATTTTGTTCCAATCTTGGATGGCAAAGGGGGGGGGATGTTAATAGCTTCCATTAGAAGTTCTTTAGGAAAAAATAATGCCTGCAATGCTTAGCCCAATGTTTAAAATTTGCTAACATTTGTAAACAAAAGGTGAAATCACGTTTGGAAACCAAAGTCAGCCACGCCCTTGCTGCACCAGCCACCTGTGCATTTCAAGAATAGCTTGATACAGATTCCCATGTTTGAACAATCTACAAGAAGCCCCTCAATCACAACCAATAATCCAACATGTTTTCAACAATCCTGGAGCTTCCTGTGTGCTATGCCTTCACTCCACTTACAAATGTTTTGAAAATTTGCCAGCTTTTCAGAGATGCATGAATAGTGTCATACAAAGAATTGACAGTACTGAGATCACTTTGGAGTTCTTTCATATCCCGACAAACCTCAACACCATTAAACCCCCAAGACGTGCATGACAATGTGTGTATAAAGCTCTTGGCTCATCCTCCATAAACGTTGTAGCAACACCATTAAATCTTCCACTTGTGTAAGCAGCTCCAGTGTAGACAGAGCCACGAGTTTTATTAAAATTCAGCTTCCATTATAATCTGGTGGAATAAACCTCCCAGTGATCTTATCCATACCCAGAACCCAAGAATACTGGTCTAATTAAGGCAGCCTCAGACATTTTGTGCAGGGATTTTGCACAGGTGGAGGTAGGCATCATTGGATAAGCAGTTGTCTCATTGTATCTCATGAGTAATCTGTGGAAACAATGCCCATCTTTATTATTTCATTAATTCTAAATGCTTGCAATATGCCAGGAAGTATTTGTAAGTACTTTATAGGTATCTACTCATTCAATCCCCCAATCACCTACAGGACAGACTCTGTGATTTAACCCCATTTTTTAGTTAAAGAAACTGGCACTGATATGTTACTTGTCCAAGCATTACAGCAAGTTGGAACAATTTGCCAAACCCAACTTAAATTAGTTGGAAATCCTCTTTGTGTCTCTTTGACTTCCAACTCAAAACATTTGCCTTTTGTCACAAATTAGATTAGCTATGTTCACGACAGACACACTTTTCCCAGTAATAAAATATTTTTAACTCAGATGCCTCCTACTTTCTTCATTAGGTTTGAATTAATCAAGTAATAACTTACAGAAGACAATGGTACCAAAAAAAAAAACCCAAACACAAAACCAGCATGTGATTACCAAATCATGCAAATTATAAATGCATCTTATTTTTTTCTGGTGTTCTGAAAAATTCCAGGAATTTTTCCAAAGTTATGATTGCTCTTTCATTCCTGAATTGCTTTAGCAGAACTCCTCAGAAAGGGTAAGAGAACTGCACATCCTTTATAATGCTTTACTCCATTCATGAAAAGAATCAAGTTATTAAGATTTAAATTTTATTTTTTATTTGCTTTTAACCTTTTGTACACTAAAGATAGCTTGTGGTTGATAAAGTTCAGTACTGTTTTCCATTGTTTTTGCTTTTTTTTTTGGTTTGCTAGTACTGGGGTTTGAACTGAGGTCTTCAGCTCTCGCATAGGTTTTTTGCGCAAGGCTTGTGCTCTGCCACTTAAACTATATATCCATTTCTGGCTTTTTGGCAGCTAGAGACAGGAGTCTCACAGACTCTCCTGTCTGGCTTTGAAATGCGATCCTAGATCTCAATGTCCTGAGTAGCTAGGATTACAGGTGTGAGCCACCAGCACCCAGCTCTTTCCTATTTCAAGCCATGTGCTGAGCCTTGTTTGAAAATGTGTTACTCTCTGTACCCACCCTCACATCTACCCTGATTTACTCCCCATGATGAAGCACTTGCTTATTCCTTGCTACTACTAGACTGGCATCATAACTTGATGGTAAACTCTTAGAAATTTTTGTGAAAAATAGAAACTCAAACTTTTGTTTTGACATAAATTTTTAGATTCCTGTGACTTAAGTATTTATTTAGAATTGCTCAGCGATTGTGTTCCATCTACAAGAAGAGAATGCCAATGACAGATTCTCTAACACTTCTTGTTAAGATGCTTTCCATGTTTTCTCAGTTATTTTCTAACCAGATTAATGTCCCAAAGTGGGGCTCTTTCAGGCTTATGACATACTATGCTGCTATGGCCTAGAAACCATGGAGTGAAGGTTTTTCTATTGACTTGTTATTTTATTAGAACTTGCTATTTCATTATCTCTCATACTAGCTTTTTAATTTCATTTTTTCCTCTTTTACTAATTTGGAAGTATAGCCTATTACTATTCCATTGGATGTTACTCAGATAGAGGCATATTTAACATTACCAAATCTAACGTTAATCACCATTATTACCTTCCTTCAAAAAACTGCAATGAAAAATGTGCTTTACTCTGTGTGTGTGTGTGTGTGTGTGTGTGTGTGTGTGTTATGTTGTGTTGTGCACATTCATGTGCGTGCATGCGTCAGTACCGGGACTTGAACCTGGAAACTGTATACTGTCCCTTAGCTTTTCACTCAAGGCTGGTGCTCAACCATTTAAGCCACACCTCTACTTTCAGCTTTTCAGTGGTTAATTGGAGATAAGAGTCTCACAGACTTTCCTGCCTGGGCTGGCTTTGAAATGTGATCTTCAGAGTAGCTAGGATTATAAGCATGAGCCATTGGCACTCAGCACAAATATGCTTTACTTTTAATCACCACCCAATTTATTGTTGAATATTCAGTTCTACATATTTTTAGTCCTACAAATCTATAAGAACATTATGGTCTTGTGTGGCCCAATTTATTTATATTAGTTTTACTCATCCTTCATCCTTTCATGTCACACTTTTCTTCTATACTAATTTTCCTTCTTTCTAAAATTGCTCTAGTGAGATTTGGTTGGTAGAATTTTTCTTTTTTATTTGTCTGAAATGTCAATACTCTTACTCTTCAAAGACATTTTTTGCTAAAAATACAATCCTAGTTTATAAGTTATTTTCACTCAATGCCTTCATGATACATCTCACCCTCTCCTGGCATCCACAGTTGCGAGTCAGTTCTCAGTCCAATTGTCGCCACTTTTCTAAGCATCCATCTTTCTCTCTGCTACTTTTAAGATCTCTTTTCTCTGGGTATTCTGTAATTATATTGTTTATATACAGATATATTTATTTGGTCATAACCCAATGTGCCTTCCTAGTCCAAGGATTAATGTCATTCATCAATTTTTTGAAGCTTAGCTATTGGCTTCAAATGAAGCCTACTCTAGGGTTTCCTGCTTCTAGAACCCAGATTAGCTATCTGACAACTCTTATGTCTCTTAACTTTATCAATGCATTTTACCGCTATGACTCCCTCAGTGCTGCATCTCTTGAATTGTAGTTCATGAAATCTCTCTTCTGCTATATCTAATCTGTTCATTTTCTCCCAGTCACATTTTTATTAGCATCAATTCGTTGTACAAGGGGATTTTATTTTGACATGTCCATATAACATACAATGTGCATATACATCCTGCTCTCCCTCCTTACCAACTCAATCTCAACAAATTTCATTGTTCCATTTTCACATCTGTACAAAAAGTATACTCTCTCCATTCACTGTCTCCCTAATCTACTAATTTTTTTTAATAGATGAATGTGTAACTTCAGTGAATATAACTTTTCTTACTACTACTTTCCCAAATCAGCAGGGCCCTTTTGTTTGCCCTGAAGTAAATTTCAATACTGTAAAATACACTGTCTTAAGTGTATTCCTTGATGAATGTTCCACCTAACATCCACCTAACATCACCTGAATTAAAATATAGAACATTACCAAGACCTTGGAAAGTCCCATTGTGCAAATTTATAGGTAACAAACCCACAAAAGTAAACACTATTTTGACTTCTCTTAGTGTCAATTAACTTTGCCTATTTTACAGTACATTATAAATGGAAATCTTTACAGTGCATACTATTTTCCTGATTTCTTTTACCTAATAGAGTGTGGTTTATTAATGTTGTACATATCAATAGTTGAGTGTTTTTTCCTACTGAGTTCAATTGTATAACCCTAACAACTTATTCATCCACTGTTAATGGGAATATAGATAATTTCAAGATTTGGGCAATTATAAAGTCTTGGCCAGGTGCTGGTGGCTCACGCTTGTAATCCTAGCTACTCAGGAGGTTGAGTGAGATCTGAGGATGGGGCTCAAAGCCAGCCTAGGCAGAAACAGCCATGAGACTCTTTTCTCCAATTAACCAACAGAAAACTGGAAGTGGTGCTGTGGCTCAAGTAGTAGAGAAACTGCCTTGAGCTGAAGAGCTCAGGGACAGTGCCCAGGCCCAGAGTTCAAGCCCCATAACCAACAAAAATAGATAGATAGATAGATAAGTCTGTGGAAATGTACGTAATTTTTTTCTTAGGTTGATACCTAGGAGTAAAAAGAGTCTGAATAGAGTTACATTTAACTTTATTTAAAACTAGTCAGGTGCTCATGGCTCACACCTCCAATCCTAGCTACTCAGGAGGCTTAGATCTAAGGATTATAGTTCAGAAGCCAGCCCAAGCAAGATAATCTATGAGACTCTTATTTGGGTGTACCAGTCCTGGACTTGAATTCAAGGCTTGGGCACTGTTCCTGAGTTTTGTGCTCAAGTTTGGCACTATACCATCTGAACCACAGCTCCACTTTCCACTTTTTTGATAGTTGATTGGAGATAAGGGTCTTATGGGCTTTCTTGGCAGGGCTGACTTTGAAATATGATCCTCAGATCTCAGTCTCTTGAATAACTAGGATTACAGGTGTGAGCCACTAGTGCCTGTCTTCCCTGAGACTCCCATCTCCAATTAACTGCCAGCATAAGGCAGAAGGAGAGCTGTGGCTCAAGTGGTAGAGCTAGACTTGAGCAAAAAGCTCAGGGACAGCACCCAAGCCCTGAGTTCAAACCCCAGGACTGGCACACACACAAAAACCCTATCAGATAATTTTCCAGAGCTATACTATTTTATACTCCTCTACTACATATTTTTTAGTCCTTTTCTTAATACTTTTATTTTCTTAACATTCAATACGAGGGGCTGGGAAGGTGGCTCAGTGGTAGAGAGCTTGCCTTGCATGCATGAGGCCCAGGTTCAATTCCTAAACACCACATAAACACAAAAAGCCAGAAGTGGTGCTGTGGCTCAAGTGGTTGAGTGCTAGCTTTGAGCTGAAGAGCTGAGGGACAGTGCCCAGGCTGAGTTCAAGCCCCACAACCTGCAAAAAAATAAATAAATAAACAAAAACATTCAATATGATTATTTTATGATCATTGTGTGTGTGTGTGTGTGTGTGTGTGTAGTGTTGGAGATAAACTCAGGGTCTCTCCATATTAGGCAAGCATTCTATCACTGAGCTAGACATCTAGCCCTTTCAATTCTAACATAGGTGGTCTTTTTGGAAGTCAGATTCTACAGTTTACAGTTTTTGCTGATTCTCATGATAGCATGATGAGATACTTAAGGATGAGCCATCATGATGGATATACCTTAAAATATTTCAAAGAGCCAGGTGCTGGTGGCTCATGCCTGAAATCCTATCTGTGTATATTTTGTGATTTTTGTTTGTGAGTTTTTCTTAGAAGTTTCTCTGTGGGAGCCATTTGAAATTTAGCTTTTAAATATATTGTTCATAGTTTGTTTTATGTGGAAAACATGTTTTCCATGTTCAACTTGGAGTCTTTTAAGGCCTTCTAAAATATTGGTCCCAATTTTAAATAGAGTGGTTAAGAGTTCTTAGGAAATCAGGTTTTCTTTTTATTTTCCCTTCTATCCAGAGTCAAAGATTAGCCATTCCATATGCCTATCATCTCCCTTTGTGAGGGTAGATTTTCTTTTGTTTACTCAGTAAAGGTATCACCTTTCAGGAATCTCTGATTTAAGCTTTATCCCCTTTCTCTCTCCTTTGAGGCCTGTTAAAGTTCTGGTCCACCAGGAATTAATTTGTCCCAACACATTTCTTATTTTCAGAACACACCTTCTTATTTCAATCCAAGCTCTCTGAACAGTTTAAGGATCTTTCCTTAGTTTTGTGCCAGTTCAGTCATCATTCAAAAGATGCTTTTTTTTTAAGACTGGCAAAAATTGTTAATTAAAATTGGGAAATGAACCTGGAGCCAGTAGCTCACACCTGGTAATACTAGCTACTCAGGAGGCTGAGATCTGAAGATCATAATCAAAGATAACTTGAGCAGAAAAGTCCATTAGACTTTTATCTCCAATTAAGTAGCAAAAGGCCAGAAGTGGTAGAGCAGTAGCCTTGAGCACAAAAGCTCAGGGACAGTGCCCAGTCCTTGAGTTCAAACCCCAGCACTGGCTTAAATTGAGAAGTAAATATGTGAGGCTTCTTTATAGTGTCCTCTCTACAAATTTCAAAATGTTTGAAAATTTCAAATGTTTGAAATTTTATACAAAAAAAATTTGCTTTAAAAAATTCCTCATAATGAGATTCTTAAGGATGAGCCATCATGATGGATATACCTTAAAATATTTCAAAGAGCCAGGTGCTGGTGGCTCATGCCTGAAATCCTAGCAACTCAGGAGGCTGAGATCTGCAGACGGAGGGTTCTTCTGAGGATTGAGGTTTTGAATTGAGGCTTCTGTCCAATTAACTACCAAAAAAGCCAGAAGTGGAGCTGTGGCTCCACTAGCCATGAGTACTAGCCATGAGCAAAAAAGCTCAGGGACAGCATCCAGGCCCTATGTTCAAGCTCTAAGACCAGTACAAAACAACAACAAAAACAAATGAACAAAAAACCCTTCTAAGAGAAAGGGATGAAGCAAAAGGAAAAATTATAAAATCTAGGTGGCAAAGTATATGAATAGTCATTGTATTTTAAGCATGTTTAAAATATTTCTATCAAAAAGTCAAATCAAATCAAATAGATTCTTAGGGGTTTTTTTTATTCTGAAAAAGATCTCTGGCTATCTATTCAACCATATTACTAGAAAAAATTTGACATCATATTCATATGATTGTGATTATAAAAGAAAGAATCTAAATGACTTAGACCAAATTGTTCAACAATGGAAGAAGAGTAAAAAAAGTGTGTACTGAGTGATGTAAAGCTGTTCAGATCCAGACATGAACAAGCAAAGTTGTGAGTAGGCCGTGAGGAACTACCCAAACATGAGCATGTCAAAAGAATAACAATATTCAGGTAGGAGTGGGCCTGTTTAAATGCTTTGACATTGAGATCTAGTTGTCTGCTAGTTGGTAATTACATTCAGGTAATGCCAAGATTTCACTTCCGTCTGTCATAAGTTACTCAGTCTCTCCAGATTTAAGGAAGAAAAACTATCTTTCAGCTCTAAGCCAAATATCACATTAAGTCTTCCCTTTCTAGCCCCTTCTGTCCACCACAGTATGTCCATTCTAGAACTTCTAAGTGCTGGCCTTTCTTGGAGGCTTACCAATTCACTATGACATAATGTTCTGGCCAGAGTACATTTCCCAAAGTCTGGAAGTTCCTTCTAGATTGAAAGTCAAATGCATACACACTCCTAAGAGAGAGTCTTAATTTTCAGGGACAGAGCAGCTTAAAACAGAAACATTTCACTTGACTTACAAAAGAATAGCCCCTCTGTACAACACCTTAATAACAGCAATAAAATTATATGAAAATAGAAACATTTACTTAAATTAATATTCAATGATATTCTGTTAAGAATCAAATATGCTGTTATACAAAATACTTGATATCTTCAATCTATTTGAAAATTAAGTCTTGTTTATCTTTGAATTTATCAGGTATCTATCCATTAGAAAGATCTTCCAAGAAGAAAGGGATATTTTCTCAAATTGGTTTTGTTTTTGGAATTAATTTTTGTTTGAACCTCTACTAAGGTTCAAACTCAGGGCCTAATGTTTTCTAGGCAAGCACTGGTACCACTTGAACCACATCTCCAGCCCGAAGATCACACATCTTATACAGACATACTAGAAACTTTTAATTTATAGTATTCCCACTCGAGAGTTTAGTCTAGTACTGGGAAGACTCCAAGTTCAAAATGCCCAAGTTTCCCTTCCAAGCAGGCAGAAGCTCTGCAAGGAGAAATCTTCTTCTAATATCAGATCTGGAGTGGGAAATCCACACTGAGTTCAAGCCCCAGTACTAACATAGACACACAGAAACAAACTAAGAAGGATATACGGACTTTCTTTACAGTTGTTTCTTGGTAGTTAGATCCAATAATTAGATTTGATTTTCTTTTTCCTATACCTTTTTGCTGTTTCCCATTTAACCTATATTTTCTACAATAAATCTGTCCAACTGAAATACAATGTAACATTTTAAATGTTCTAGTAACTACATTAAGAAGTTAAAAAGAAACCAGAAAATACTTATTATGCTATATTCATTATGACCTGTAATCAGTATAAAAATGGACTTTTTAAACAGTATGCCTGTCTAATGCCAACTGTAGTATGCATTTAAACTCCTTTCCCTTATGTTCAAATGTAGTGCATATTTACATTTTCAGCGCATCTCAGTCTGGGCCACCAATATTTCCTGTACCTAATAAGTACATGTGGATTTTGGATAGCTCTATAAAATAGAATCAAGCCAGACTCTGATGGGACACCTGTAATCCTAGTTACTCAAAAAGTTGGGAAGCTGGCCTAGGCAGAAAAACCCAAGGGTCTTAATTTCCAAAATAACCAGCAGAAAGCTGGGATTGAAGTGTAGCTCAAATGGTAGAAAACCAAGCAAGCAAGCCAAGGTACTGAGGCACTGAGTTCAAATTCCAGTACTTTTTACAAAAAGTATTAAAAAAAAAAAGCAGCTACCATTGATCAAGGGTTGGTTGATCCATGCTGATCATTGCTTCAAATCCATCAAGTGGGGATTGTAATTCATTCACTCTCACAAAAACTCTATGAGGTTGTAATTATTGTCATCTCCATTAAGCACATTTTAAGCACATGTTACTTTTCCAGTAACATCATGATAACAGTTTTGCAAACTACTACTTTTTTTTTTTTTGGTCATGGGGCTTGAGCTCTGGGTTTGGGAGCTGCCCTTTCACTCTTTAGCTCAAGGTGAGCACTCTACTACTTGAGCCACAAAGCCACTTCCGGTTTTCTAGTGGTTTATTAGAGATAAGAGTCTCATGGACTTTCCTGCCTGGGCTGGCTTTGAACCATGATCCTCAGATCTCAGCCTCCTGAGTAGCTAGGATTACAGGCCTGAGCCACTGGGGCCAGCTGCAAACTACTTCTTAATGCAAAGAGGGGTGTACAGGCTTGAGTGAAAGAGAAGTGAGAAAAAGTTGGGCAGGGTCGTAAAACTACTCAAAATAGTGGTAAAGAAAGTCAACAAATTGAGGAAAACATGAGGATAAAAAAATCTTTTGTTCAGTAGGGAGACCTGATGAATGTGATCTTAAGAAGAGGGAGGGAGATGAAAGCCCAAAAGGATAGGTTTGAGGATATTCCTGAACCAAGCTTTCTACAACTGCAGAGATCACTGCTGGCTCACACCTATAATCCTAGCTCTTCAGAAGGCTGAGATCTAAGGCTCATGATTTGAAGCCAGCCTTGGTATCAAAGTCTAGGAGACTCTTGACTCCAATTAAACAGGAAAAAGTCAGAAGTGAAGGTATTTTTCAAGTGGTAAAGTGTCGGCCTTGAGTGAAAAAGCCAAGGAAACATGAGGCCCTGAGTTCAAGCCTCAGGACTGGCACAAAAAAATAGTTAATTAGGGGCTGGGAAGTGGTAGAGCGCTTGCCTTGCATGCATGAAACCCTGGGTTCAATTCCCCAGCACCACATAAGCAAAAAGAAAAAAAGCCGGAAGTGGCACTGTGGCTCAAGTGGTAGAGCGCTAGCCTTGAGCTGAAGAGCTGAGGGACAGCGCCCAGGCCCAAAGTTCAGGCCCCACGACTGGACCCCCCCAAAAAAACTTTAAAAAAATTTAACTGACTAATTAATTAATTAATTAACAAAGCCAGGGGCCCTAGTGGAGATATTGCCTGGCCTGTATGAAGGGCCAGGATATACATCACAGCTTTCCGGCAGAAGGGGTATATTTGAGAAAGATTCCCTAGTTTCCTGTATAAGCAAAAATAGTTAGCAGTCAATTTAATCTAGCGTTTCTTTGGAGTCAGGCATTGCTCCTGGGCATCTTGTATGATTATGTTTAATCCTTGTTGAGTTAACACAGTCATTTCACAGACATTCAAACTTGGCTGTGGATCTCATCAGTAGTAAATGGAAGGGTCAGGATTTGAGGCCAGTTTATCCCAGAGATGGAGGAGGGAGGAGAAATATTGATGTGGAACCAGAATTGGTAGAGATGGTCCAGATTGCATCAGCACAGTAGGCATCAGGCTCCTCTGCAGAAAAGTGTCACTAAGACAGGGAGAGGGAGGAACCCTAGCAGGGAAGAGGAGGGTCAGGACATATATAGAGTGAAAGATAAGCAGTCAGAAGATGTATGAGGTGGGAGAGAGACCAGTGTGCCTGGTCAGCCTCCATCTCAGGCAGAGCTCAGCAAGTCAGGAGGCAAAAATGGAGAAAGGTTGGAGAATTGAGGAAGACAACGCTGAAAGTAAAGACTAGTGGTATTTGGATGTAGTATCTGCTGTGGAGGATGGTGATAGTGAGGGCAACTGGGAGGAGTGGAGGGAGGGCAATGGTGATGATGAATCCACCTTACACCATGGCCATCTTAGAGAACCCTGAAGGAGACAAATTCTTTTCTTAATCTGCTACAGGGAAACAGCCAAAGGAAAGAGAATCTAAAGGGATCAGAAGTAGAGCAAACTTGGCAAGGGGTAAGGAGCTGCACATGGAATCAAGGAAGGAAGGAAGGAAGGAAGGAAGGAAGGAAGGGGAATTAATGGTGAAGGCAATAAGAGAAAGAGGCATGGGAAGAAAAGTGGGAGAAGGTTGCTCAGTGAAGCCCAGCACCAGCGAAAGCCAGCACCAGCACACCACAGAAGGGTCTGGAGAAAGTGGGCTGCAGCAGCCCCAACAGAGGGGAAAGGAGGCATGCTTGAACACTGGGCTGCCCCAGCTGAGCCAGTCTGTGAGCAGACTTGCTCTGGATCATCTGTGCTCTGCTTCTTCATCTGTAAAATGGAGTTGAGAACAGACATCTGGATGTCATCCTTTCAAAAGCATAACAAGGGAAGATGACATTTTTTAGTATTTTGTTTTTTTTTAAGGTCTATTTATTGAGATACAAAGAGGTGTGGATGAAAGTAGCTGTGGTCAATTGTCAATTCAAGTTTAGGAATGGATGGGTAGATTACAAGACCTCTTACCTGCCGGATTAAGTAGTTCTTGGCCGTTATGGCAGCCTCCTAGTGCGGATAAGAGGCAGAAATCTACGGCTAGACCAGAAGATTTCACCAATGGGAAGGGAAGCAAAGCAAGGCCCAGGGGCCAGGCTCCAAATAGCTACAGCCCCGATTTTCCCAGTCCTTGGTCTATCACCCGCAGAACTGGAGCCCATTTATCCAAATGAATCCCGCAAGTCGGTGGGGAACTTGCTTTAACAAAATCCCCTAGCCATAACATTCCATTTGTGCATCTGCCCAGCTCTCCATGGGCCCGGTTCTTTCCCCCACACTCTTCCCCATTCCCTCTACCAAGGGTGGATCCGAGGAGGAGGAAGAGGAGGAGAAACAGGATGCTGTGGGGGGACCATGAAGCAGAAGTGGGGTGTGCGTGTCACAGAGGGAATAGAACCGGACAGTGTGCTGACACCAACAGCCGGAAGATATCGTGAGGTCCACAAGAGCTAACGACGCTAGGTGCTGATTTGCTAAACGATTCCCTCCCATCACATTTCGGGGGACCTAGTCGAGAAGCCCAGTGTTGGCTTGAGCGCTAGGTAGCTCAGGACGAAAAGGGCTGCAGAGTGCGGCCTCCGGGTCGCCTCCGCCTCTCGACGCCCCCTCTCCTCCCTGCCCAAGGGGGCCGGAACGGCGTCGGCTCGCACGGGCTTTACTGAGCAGTGGAGTGGAAAATAGACTTTAACCCGCTTTGTAGCTGCGAGGACGCCCGGAGCGCTCTCCTGCACCCAGGCTCCGGGCGCTCAGACGGGCCACTGTCAAGACCTGGCCTGGAGTCCCCGCTGAGTTGTGCGACTCCCAGACCCTTTGGACCCCGGGGCAGCCAGAAGCCCATGCCCAGATCTACGCGCTTGGGCTCCCGGAAAGCGGCATTCGCTTCCATTCCTTCTGCGAGGTGAACGGGCAAGGGCCGCGTCCAGCCCCCACCCCACCCCCTCACCGCAGCCTAGAACCCTCCTAGGCCTGGGCGTGCTGTTTCCTGGCGGCCTTGGAAGGCTACGATGAAAAAGTTTCCCGAGATTGATTGTCATTGCCAATCGTCCTCTTACCCTCAGTGATTAGTGCAAGGAGTGAAAACTGGCCGAGCAGACCTGTCCGCTGCTCCAAGGTCGCGGGTGAACTTCGCCGCAGGGGGCTTCCCTTGCCTTCCCCGGACGCGCGGGCTGCTGCACGGCTAGCTACAATTTAAGACACAGTGTCCTCGAGGACACACGGTCCTGGCCAGGGAAACACTTCAGCTCGCGATCAGTGCAGGTGGCCCTGCGCGGTGGTCCTGGCGGTCGGTGTGGAGCCAGACGCCGCGCCAAGGCGGGGTTCAGCCCGCTGCTCCCCAGCGCCTCAAGCCACGGCTTGAGAGCTGCGGGATGACGGATCCCGCGGCTGCTCCCCGCGCAGCATCACCCGGGTCCCCTTGAGAACCCAGGCCGCGGTTTCAGGTGGCGGGTCCGGAGACCAAGAGCGGGTCAGCGGGCAGTCCCGGAGGTCAGGAGATCAGGGAGCTGGTTCTCCTGAGAACCTATTTGTTGGACCCCCTAGCTAAACACCCACCCCCGACCTCGGATCCAAGTTTTCTAAGAAGTAAAATGACATGCTAGGTAGGTATGGTGAGCAGGGTCCACTGACGGAGCGGGCGTGGACTTTCTTCACAAGCGCCAGGCTCTCCGTGTACTCACTTTGGCCTCCGCTGGGTTTCGGACGGCGGTGCTGGCCACCAGACTCAACTAAAGGGCGGAGTCTCGAACAGAGGCTACGGGCAGGGCGGGGCAAGCGACTAGCTCGTCGCGCACAGGCTCCAGTCCGGTTTTTGCCTCCGACTGCCGACTCCTTTTCCCCACCCGCCGCCCCTCGCCCCGCCCCGCCCCGCCCCCCACCTTGGGGCAGGTGAGTGGCGGCCAATGGGCGAGCGCGGGGCAGGTGCCCGCTAACTCGCGCGGCGGAGCGCGGCAGCCCAGGCCCGGTGGGGCTCTGCTGAGAGGATCCCGGGCGGGGGTCGGTCGTGGCGTGCCTTGGAAGGGAACGAGCTGGCCTCAGCCCTCGGGCGGTAGAGCAAGCTCTTAGCCTCGCAGGCTGGCTGCGCCCGCACGGGGCTCCTGGAGCCCCGTTGGTCCCCTTTTGGCCGCTCGCTGGAGCCCGTGCTCCCGACTGTGCGCGGTGGCTGGACTCGGAGCTAGCTCGGCTCGCACACCCCTCACCGCTCCGCGCCTGGCTCGCTAGCGAAGGCCGAGCGAAGGCGGGCGGGCGGGGGAGGTGAGGGGTGCGGGTGTGTGTGTGTGTGTGTGTGTGTGTGTGTGTGTGTGCATGTGCATGACTGGGTGCACACCCCGCAAGGCGGCAGAGCCAGGACGCCCAGCGCTCCCTGGAGCCCCGCTGCCTCGCCCGACTCCGGCAGCCACGACCATGTTCCAGCCCGCGGCCAAGCGGGGCTTTACCATAGAGTCCTTGGTGGCCAAGGATGGTGGCACCGGCGGCGGCACTGGCAGCGGGGGCGCGGGCTCCCATCCCCTGGCGGCTGCCGCTTCAGAGGAACCGCTCCGGCCCACAGCACTCAACTACCCTCACCCCAGCGCGGCCGAGGCAGCCTTCGTAAGCGGCTTCCCCAGCGCCGCCGCCGCCGCGGGTGCCGGCCGCTCGCTCTACGGAGGGCCCGAGCTCGTGTTCCCCGAAGCCATGAACCACCCGGCGCTGACGGTGCACCCGGCGCACCAGCTGGGAGCCTCCCCGCTGCAGCCTCCGCACTCTTTCTTCGGCGCCCAGCATCGGGACCCTCTCCACTTCTACCCCTGGGTGCTGAGGAACCGCTTCTTCGGCCACCGCTTCCAGGGTGAGTGTCCACGCTGTGCGGGGCTGGCCGGCGTCCGCACCGCGACGAACGCTGGGGAGGGTGCGGAAGGGGGGTGTCGCGGGGCTGTTAGGAAGTTGTTGCGGAGAAGGTTGCGGGTCCACAGAGATGGATTCTCCCAGCCCTGCGGATCCACCTGTGTTCTGTTGCGGTATCCCACCCGGAGAGTGAGGTGGGTACCTCCATGCTTTCCCAGGAATAAGGCTGGGTTCGAATGCCAAGTCCAGGAGCATCAACAGGAACCTCTTTTGGCTTTCTCTTGGCTCGCCTCTTTCCTCTGGACTGACTGAGCCAGTCCCAGCCCCGAGAGCGCGGGGCTCTCTGCCCCCTCTCTCGGTCCCAGCTTTGAGTCCGTGTGATTCTTGGCGCTCAAGTTCACCACCAACTCCCAGGGATCCTTCGCTGGCGCATCTGGGCAGGCGAAAGTCCATCCAGCTGCCCTGGCTCTGTGGGAAGCAAGGGGCATGGGGGAGGTTGAACCGCAGAGTTAATGTTCAGTGTGGGGTGCTCCACTGTCTGGGGTTGTTCCTCATAACCTTGCCCCTGCTTTTCCAAGTCACCATTGCCTCTAGGACCTAAGATGGGAAGATTTGCAATGAACAAAGTGGTTTCCTTGGTCGCTGGCTGCCTCCCGATCCCACCTGGTTGCAGGGGCCCCACAACAATCCTCCCCTAGCAGGGAGTAAGAAGTAGAGGCAGAGGGCTTTTAAGGTCCAGTCTAGTCCTAACCCCCAGTCTAAACCCAAATCAGCTTGCTAATTAAGATCCTCACAGGCCTTACACACACATTTACACACACACACATTTACACACAGAGTTCAATCATCTGAGTTACTCAAAGAACAGTTTCATCTGTTGAAGATCGTTTTCTTGAATGTGTTGGACTTTTTCTTTCCTTCATTAAAAATATACTGGCCTTGATTTGTCCAGTAATTGCTTTAGGTCCCACTTAATTTGTTAGTGTAGCCTGGATCTCAGGTTTGTGAGGTTCCATCGCCCAGAGGGAGCTAGGTAATTCAGCTTTTAGTGGAACAACGAAAAACACGAGGCTGGAGCTTTGGCTTCCGGCAGTAAGCCAACTCAAAGTCAAATAGATGTTTGGGATCATTGTTTAGGTAATAAAAGAAAGGTGATCTCCTGACGTTTTGGAAAAAGCGGCGTGACTGTCTCAGAAAACAAAACAAAACAAAACTGCTTTTCAGGGTCTCGATTTGTCAGTCCATTATCTGTCCCACCTGACCAATAAGATTCCTACTCCGCAGACCCCACGGATTCAGAGAATGCAATTACTTCAACAAGAATTCTTGTGGGCAGACTTGTCTCCTCCGAGGATTTCAAAGATTTGCCTAAATCCAAGTCTGGTGTGGGTGGGGGAAGAAGTCTTGAGTGATAGATGCTTGGGGTAAGAGTTCCGACCACTTAAAAATGCTTACTTATAAAATGAGGGTTTGGGGTAGTTGTTGTTTATATATATATATTTAGCAAACTACCGGGAGGCGGGGATGGGGGGGGGGGGGCTGGCTCTAGATCTCAAAACTTAAGAGCCCAGCACTGAGTTTGATTCTCCGCTGCCCGTGAATCCGCGGCGGAAGGGTAAAGGGGTGGTGAAGGCATTAGAACTAGCGGGTCCGGAGCCCTGCCCCGCGGCCCGGCGTGGCTGCTCCAGAGGTGGCCTCCCGGAAGCTTCTTCCGTTTCGGATCCAGACTCCCACGCCCTCCTCGCACCCTCCTTTCGCACCTGGCCTCGCCCGCACAGCCCTGGGGCACCGAGAGCTAGAGAAGCATTGCCAGAGATGCTTGCCGGAGACCCGAACCTCCCCACCCAGGCGAGGCCAGATGATTTCTCAGCAAAAATGCCGCTACTTCCCGAGCCGCGGTCCTAGCGGGTACGTGGTGCAGTTGCGCGAATGGTCGGATTTTTCTTTTAAGAACCGTGTCTGGACGCGCGGAGACGGAGCCAATTCAAACCCGGAAATCTAACGGGCTCTAAAGGACTTTTCTAACCCCGAGAGGCGGTGGCCTCGGCGCCCCTCGTTGCTGTGCGATCCTGTGCGCGCCCCAGCGGCCAAGTGCCCTTCGGTCCCCGCCGAGCCTCGGGGCTGGCCGCCGCGCGGTCCCCGGCCCTCCGGCGCCGCGTTTTCTAGAGAACCGGGTCTCGTGATGCTCATTTGAGTCCGGTTTGAATGCAAGAAACGAAACCCTACAGGAACGAAAAGGCAGTGTCTGCGTCCCGTGCTCAGCGCTCTCCGGCAGCGGGGGCCCTGCTCGCCGGGAAGTGGCTTTTCCGTTAAGTGAGATGGAGGAAGAGGAAAAGCGAGGCTGGTCAGGACCCCCAAGAAGCACCCGGCCGCTCAGGGGAGAAGAACCCGCGGAGACCGAGGCTACTGCTTTTCTTGGTCGGTGCTTATTTTTCGGAGATCAGGAAATTTAAGGACAGCGGAAAATGCACGGGGAGGGAACTCTAGGCGACCCAGCCCTGAGGGACCCTCCGCAGTTGTGGGCTGAAGCTTTTAAGAGAGCCTTTGTTCCGGCAGCAGCGAGGGGAGAACGGAGGCTGCGTTGGCTGGCCAGGAGGACAGAGGTTATCTACCAAGGCTGGCTAGGCGCTCCAGGTCCTTGTCCCCCGGCAACTCCGCCCAGTCACTCGTTCCTCCACCCGCAGCGGGCTTGGGCCCCTCCATCCTGGGTACAGCTCCAGTCTGCCGAGCTTCGGGATCCCTAGCTCCCGCTTCCGGCAGCTTCATTCCTGGGAGTGTCTGTTGCTAGTTTCCAGCCTTCCTTGAAGCGCCCGCCGATTCGAGGCTTTAGGAAAACCGAAGTGGGTTCAGTTCCTAACTCTAGGGGAGGCTGAGCCAGCCCTTTCTACTTTCCCACCTGTCCTAGTCTGACAGCCCATTTATCACCGATTGGAATTATTGCCTCCAAACAGGCCGCACTCCAGCCTCCCGCTCGTTCGTTCCTCTTATTACAGTCAAAGGAAACCAAAGCCGTGTAGGGATGGCTGGAGGGCTTAAGGATGAACCCCAGTCCACAGGTCAGACTGTGTGAAAGAGGCCAGGCACACAGTTCCCTTGTCCTTATAGAAATATGTGGCAGTTGATCAATGTCTTGAGATTTAGTTTTGTATTAACCAGCCTCTTTCTTACTGGGAAAAGTTCTGCTTCTTTTGGAATCAGATAACCATCACTTATCAGCATTTTGGATATTTTTTTTCCAGCCAGTGGTTGGATTTGAAGGAGCTCTGTGTATCTGCACAAGCATGTGGACACAGATTGGGCACATACGAATCCACATGCCAGAACATTACAATGCACTGGGGCCTTTCTTTTAGGAAATAGACTAGGAGCAACCCAGCCTTCCCTGAAACTAGCAAATGAGAATGCAGGTCAGAAGGACCAAGTGAGTTGCTGCCATCTTGCAAGCTTGCTTTATTAAAACAAAATGAAACAAAAAAAGCCCAAAACAGAGTGTGACATTTAGCCACACAGGTGACTGACATACAAGAAAATCACCAAACAACCATTAAAGCAAACACACTGCAGCAGAGCACGGTGTGGCTTTCTCAGCTTCACACCTTCTGGTGTGCCTCTGCATCCCACTCTCTCACGTCTTTCCATGCTGCATCCTCACTCTGACCAGTTCTGGCCAGCCAGCAGTTGAGACCAAACTCTGAATACTGGGGTGAGCTAGGCTTTTTCTCTCCTTCTCTGGTTTATTTGTCAAGAGGTAATCCCTGATGAGATTTCCCCTGGGATCAGAATGATGTTGGATTTTTTTAAGCATTTCATTTTAATTTTAAACAAATCTTCCCAACCACCTCTCCCATCCTTCTTTCGTCTACCATGTTGGTAGAAACATATTGGTTCTTTTCTGTTTTTCCTAGAGCAGACTCCTCATTTTTCTCCTTTGACTACTTCTGACCATCTGACCCTCCACTATCCTAATTTAAACTTTCTTCAGCCAGGTCTGAGGACTTCCAAGTCTGCTTTCACCAACAAAGGCACAATGGTCAGGCTTCGGTCCCTGTGATGTCTTTCCATCCTGTTTGGTAGTAGCTCAGACCCAGACACTTGAAATGGATAAGGATTCTAGAGGTTTGTGAGTTTATCTCTGGGATTGAGGCAATAACACCTCAGTCAGAGGCAACTGTGAAGAAAGCCCCAGGACTAAACTTGGCCTGTGTAAGTCTCCAAAGCCCAGGCATTTCCCACTAGCAAAGGATACCAACACTTTTTTACCTGGAGAATTTTAACAAGGGCACCTCAATGATGGCCTGTTTCACTTAGAGATGTTTCCAGAAATGGGAACATAAGTCAACTGAATTGTCCAGATCATTGTTTTAAGAGCCAAAGAACAGGTCAAACCCATAGCCATCTCTGAGGAAATTAATTGGATCAGTTAATCTAAGCAGCTAACTCTTGTCAAAACACTCCATCTAGGCTCTGTGTTGGTGGTGGGTCAGATGACTGTTGAGTGCCACTGTATGAGGATCTATGGGTGATACTGTCAGGGCTTGTTTCAGCTCTGTTAGGCTGTGCAACTAAGACAAAGATTGCACGAAGGCCTATTGGATACACTGAGGGTTGGAGGGTAGAAGCCAGTTGTGCTTTTGTACTTCTTGACTACCACTCTAGCTGTGTCCAGTCTTCTTGATTACAGGCACTATGTTCAGTTTCCCAAGGGAGAGTCACTCTGAAAACCTTGTACAGCAAATGGAAGAATTTTCTGATTCTTTTCTGTATTACTGATGCCTACAGCCTATGTTTTACCACACTCATAGAAACCAATAAATCTATACCATCTATATCTGTATGTTAGAAAGATAACATCCAGATACTTATCCCCATGCTTCTTCAGCATGGATCTATTCAGAGAGGACTTTTTCCCACCAAGAAGCAGTAAGAACCTCCTGTGAGAACAGGCTTTATTCCTGGATGCTATGTTTCTACAGAGTCTAAAGCCTGGGGAGTCAAAGGTGGGGAAGGGTGAAAAGAAATCTGAATTTAGATTTCCTGGGATTGCCTGCATGCTAGCTACCCCTGGTCTGCTTTTACAAAAGACAGGATAGAGCCTAGCAGAAGTTTTCAATGGGTTAACTCCAAGAGTAGTTTAAGTTGGTGTGAGGAGAGAATCCTTGGATACCCTCTAATTCTTGAATGAGTGTTTAGTATGAGCATGCCTAACAGGCTAGCTGCTTAACCTTCCAACACCTCAACTTTCTTTCTGAAGGACCATTTACTTGAAAGCAAATTATTGTGGCCTGGGAAGGGAAAGGGTGAAGCCCAGATTCTTTAGCCAATCCTTGGGCCAGTCTCATCAGGCCTGGGCTCGCATCTGGCTCGCTTCTTGGCCCAAAAGAGTGGTCTGACGGCCTGGGATTTCGCGTGTCCCCACAGGATAGCTCTCTAGTGTGCGGAGGAACTGGGGAGCAGGGTGGACTTGGGCAGTCAAAGGGAAGGAAGAAGTAGAGTCCAGGAGGCCAGGTTCGGTAGTCTCCCTGCCGCAGCTGGGCTGCGGCTCACCGCGTCCCTTCTTTCTGTCTGTACCTGCGTGTGCTGCCTTTGCCGTGGGCCCGCAGCGAGCGACGTACCCCAGGACGGGCTGCTTCTGCACGGGCCCTTCGCGCGCAAGCCCAAGCGGATCCGCACGGCCTTCTCGCCCTCGCAGCTGCTGCGGCTGGAGCGCGCCTTCGAGAAGAACCACTACGTGGTAGGAGCCGAGCGGAAGCAGTTGGCTGGCAGCCTCAGTCTCTCAGAGACACAGGTAAGAATCACTGGAACCATGGCCCGCCCTGCGCTCGGCGCGCGGTGCCTGTCCCAGAACCCGGGGAGGGGAGGCGCGCGGGCGCGCTAGCAGCTCATGTCCTAGAGCTTCTTCCCTCCGACTGTGCTTAGCCTGCTGAGGCCATCGGACTTGGGTGGCCTTGTGCGGGCCCAGCGGGGGCTGCGGGGGTGCACCGTAGATGCAAGCCATGCGCGGGGTATTTGGAGGCCGATTCCCACAGCCTCTGCGGAGGACCCAGATTCCCCGGGAGATGGCGGGCAGGGGAGCTGTGACCGCGGGCACCGACCTGAGCCCGAGGCTTGCTCCAGCCTGTCTCTCCCATCGCGGCGGTAGGGCGCCGCAGTGTTAAGAGATGACCTTGACTGGGCCTTCCCCGCACCCGCTGCGCTGCGGGTAGCGGGCAAAGCTGGCGAGATCAATGCTGCCCGCCAGCATGTGTAGTCTGGGAAGAGAGTCTGGGTGTCTTCAGGCTATCAGGAGAGCCCGGAAAGGTGCCAGCTCCCGCCTGGGGTCTGAGGGTGCCCCGATCCTCGCGCAGGCCGGCGGCTGGGGCTACAGAAAGCACGGAGTGTGCGCAGGGCGTTTCTGCGAGGCCTTCGGAAGTGGGACAGTCGATGGGGAGCGGGGTGGAAGTGGTGTTCTGTCTCACCGAGTGGGGGAGGGGGCAGCTTGAACTGGGTGAAGTTACAATGGCTGTGTAATGTTTGGGTGATTGATAGTTTAAGGAAAAACCATTTAAGGAAGTAGATAGGAGTTGTGGGGAGACACATTTGGCTTACTCTAGTACTTTGACATAAATAAATAGTACTTGGGTCGGATCTGCGGGGCGCTCACTGCTGCCCTGGAGAGGAATTTTAGTCTTTTCCTAGGCTCTCCAGGTCTTCCACTTAACAGATTTGCAAATGAGAGGTGAGCTCGCACTGCCTACTCTGCTTTACAGCCTTGAAGGCCTACATTTCACCTTCCACTGCTCTTTCCAACATACTTGTTCTCCCCCTACACAAACACCTGCTCCCCAGGACCAGGAAATGCACTCCCCCCGCTTAAGTTGGGGGAGGGGGGCGGCTTGAAGCCTTCTATTAGCAGCTAGGGTGGAAAGGGGGACTAGTGAGGGAACCAGAAACTGCCCAGTCAGTTCCTTTCACCTTGGGCTCTGGTCTGGTATCGCTGTCGCAGTATCTGCTGGTGCTTCATTAACAATGAACGCATCAGCATTATTCCCGGCTCCATCGCAGGACCTGCGGGGTTTTCAGATTTGCTAGTGGCGGTTCTAAATTGCAAAGAAAAAGCTTGCAATGCAACGGACTTAATTTTTAAATGTTCTAAAGAAAGCTATGTTTTAAAAAAATAAGTTAATAAAATAACACCTCCTTCCCCTCTTGGCAAACAGTGTTTTGAAATTATTGTTTAAAACAAAGTGTCAACTTAAGCGTTGTTTATAATTAACTTCATTTAAAAGTAATATTTATTAAAACTTAATTGCAGAAACGTTAAGAAAGCAGAAACAGTTTATAATCCCACCACCCACAGATTAGTGCTTGTTGAAACAATGTCATTGTTTTAAAACTTACAATTTTTTTTAGCTCAGTGAGAGCATTTTTAATTAACTTTCAAGCTGAATCTAGTTGCCTGTCAATATTTGCTCCTAACAATGCCAGTTAGTAAACGGACTGATTGTTTCTTTATTATGAGACTATCACAGATATGTATTTAGAACAAAAACAGATAGAATGATGGAATTTTTCCAGCACCACTTGTGGCTAATCTTGGACTTTCTGTAAATGAGCATTTTGCATATGGAATAAAGAAAAACCCAATAGAACTATGAGAAATTTAGGCCTACAGGTCCTCTTTGTATTTATCTACCTGGAGACAAGGTGGAGAGATGGGCTGGGCAGAGCCTCCCAGTTAGGTAAATATGACTTCAAATATGTGACTTGGGCCAAGTTGCTCAACCTCTCTCAGCTTTGATTTCTTCATCAAGAAAACAGATTGTTCAAGCATATAATATAAACTCAAATAATATTCCAGTCCCTTCCTTTCCCTGGGTTTATGTCAAATTAGTGTCACAATAATGTCTGAACTTGGATTCCCTTAGACCAGCAATCTTCCTGCCACCATCTCCACCATCTGAGCTATGTTTTTGTTACCCTTCTAAATGACCATTTGGAGCTAAGCTACTTAATTATTCCCTTCTCAGTCATTATCAGACAAACCTGCCTGTCATTTTTACCTACCCACTATTTGGCAAGCATTGGTTATTACCATGAGCTCCCTGATACGTATTTCTACTGTCACTATTTACATTTGCTACCCAGGACTCTCTATAATCTGCCCCTCATGTATAGCTGCGTTTTTTTTAGGGGGGGGAGTGCCCTGAACTCAGGGCCTGGGCACTACTGTTCCTGAGCTCTTTGGCTCAAGGCTAGTGCTCTAGCAGTTTGAGCTACAGGGACACTTTCAGTTTTTTGGTGGCTAATTGGAGATAAGAGTCTCATAGACTTTCCTGCCTGGACTGGCTTTGAAATCTCTTCCTCCTGAGTAGCTAGGATTACTGATATGAGCCATTGTGCCCAGCTGTGTATAGCTGTTTTTTTTTTTTTAAATCTAGCCACCTACAGTCTGTTCTCATTAACAGCCCTCAAAACGGATTAATTTATACTTTCTAGTATATGTTCTTATCAATAACTCCTAATTACCTATCTGTTGCTTATCTCCTTATCATCTGTTTAGTTTTATCTTTGGCATGTCTATCACTGTCTCAAACTTCTGTCATATAGAGCTATTAGTAACTGACCATGTATTCAGAAGTTAATGGCTGGCTGTTACCTATCTATTCTGGCTTTGTCTTCTCTTTCAGCTGCATCTCTGAAACTCCAAGGTAGCCCCGAATTTCCGAGGCTCATATATATGTTTTCCTTTTCTGTGTTTTTGTATAAATCCCTTACACATGCCCAGAGCTCACAATAAATATCCTTCCTATCATAATATGCATCAAACTTTACTGTTACTCATTTTATTATGTCATTGTCATACACAGACATCAGTCTGTAGATTAGCTGCATCCTACCTCTCATATAGTCTTACAATACAGATCCAGCTGGTGCTGGTGGCTCACACCTATAATCCTTGCTTCCCAGGAGGCTAAGATCTGAGGATTACAATTGGATGCCAGCCTGGACTTGGAAAGTCCATGAGACTCATCTCCAATTAATCATCCAAAAGGCAGAAATGGAGCTGTGGCTCAAGTGGTATAGTGCCAACCTTGAGCAACTACAACAAAACCCTAAGGGACAGCACCCATACCCTGAGTTCAAGCCCTAGTACTGGCACATGCACACACACACACACACACACACAAACACACGCACATAAATAAATAAATAATACAGATTCATAGGTCTTGCTGAGGATATTGTCTTAGAAGATCCAGGGTGGGGGCCAGGCATAAAGTAAATAAAAAAAGCTTTCTGGGTGATTCTGATAATAGGTCTGAACTGTGGGAAACAGAGACTAAACCTAAACCTATTTAACACAGGACCAAACAGTGCCCCGCATGGAGTAGATGCTCAATAAACATGTATTAAGTGAAGGGACAAATTTCTTGTGATTCCATACACACTTTATTGGTAATTTCTCTTGTTGCCTGCTGTTAGGGTTCCTCCTTGTCTTCCTTCTATCTTTCCCATGCACTTTCATAGCTGATTATTAAGTGCATCATGTAAATGCATAAACCTTTTTGATTAAATAGATTGGTGTGTGAGGGAGCTCAGTACTCACAAAACTTCAGCCAGAGGAGGTAGGTGGCAACTTCTGTCACTTTGTTGACATAGGGGTGTATAGTTTAGGTGGGTATTTGTACTGATGCTCATGCATCCACCCAGCAGGTGGAAGGAGGAGCCACGCACAACAGCCGGTCAGTTCTTCCTTCTGGTTCTCATTATTTGCTTCTCCCACTGTGGTCTGGAATTTGACCAGGAAGGGAACATGTACGCTTTAGTCCTAGTGGCTGGTTGGGCAGACTTAGGCCCGGGTCTGTTCAGAGCTTCATACACACATGCATGCCCACAATGTAGAACACATGGCATACTGTGATTAATGACCAAAGTTCAGGTGATATCACAGGTGTTCATCAACTGCTAGTTGGTAGTCACATGACGTGAAGACCATTTGCATGCTCTGTGTATATATGTTTATTATTTGTGTAAGTGTGTGTGTGTGTGTGTGTGTTTTATGTGTGTGTGCCAGTACTGGTTTTTGAACTCAAGACCAAGCATTCTTGTTTGACTTTTTTGCTCATGGCTGTTATTCTACCACTTGAGCCACACCTTAGTTCCAGGTTCATTAATTTGAAGAGGAATGAAAGCACCTGTTTGCTCCTAGATGACCAGATGGTCCGTGTGGCAGCTACCCTCCTGCTCTGAACAAATCAGGAGGTATAATTTGACCTTGTCTGGCTTTGACATTAGCTGAGCTGGGAGGGGAAAAAATAACTACAGAAATGTGGTCCTTGGCCTTGGGGAGTCTCATTTAGTGGTGAAGCCTAAATTCAAAGTGAGGAGACTTATAGAGCATACTACAGGATGAGCAGTTAGGGGCTGAGTCACAGCTAGGAGCTAAGCAGGTTCAGGGAAAAACTGAATGGGCAGAACATTCCTAGAAGGCCTCTGACCGGGAAGGCCTGAGACAGAAGTGAAAAATTATAGATTGGAGGGAAGGAAGGAGAGGCTAGAGATGGGTAGGTTAAGATAGAGAGCAAGCTATTAAACTTTAGCTGTCGTCTTGGAGCCTAAAATTAGGGAGGGAGGTTTTGGCAGATCAGAATATGCAGTCACCTCCCTATGGGGTTTTCTTCACAAACACATGGGAAGGGACTTTCATGGGTCCCAGTCTGTTGTACAGTGCTCTGCCCTTTTAGGGGACAGATGAGAAAGATATCCTAGTGAGATGAATTTTAGGGAAAAGTCAAGAAATCTTTATCCCTAGCCCTTTGTGGTTCTCTCTGTGGACTTGTAACTTCTGGCTCTTTTCTAAGAATTCCCACTCCTCTAACATTCCAGGAGTCCTTTGTGGAGGAAATACGGAGATTGGAGTGGTTCTCTGAGGTGCTGGGACAAGGGACATAGCCCTAGGTGGATGTTGTGATATCTTACATGAGGGTGAGGGTCAACAATGGGCTGAAAGAGGAGGACACAAGAAGACTTAGGAAGAATTAGGGCTATGGTTAGTATGAAGTTGGAGGAGGCCTTAGTTCTAAGAAGGGAAACAGCATGAGCAAATGACAGGAAATGAAGCCTCAGGGAAGAAGGCAAGGAAGGGATATCTCCAAGCTGCTATCTATTATGCGGGTTTTCTGTGTTTTAGGATGACAGAATGAGACAACAAGTTTAAAGCAGAAGAGATAACAGTGGGGCAAAAGGAGGAACTTCCTAATTCCTAAGATCTTGATAAGGATACTTGAGGTCCTTGAGGACAGGACTAGTGTTCCCCAGAACATGTGCAGGCACCTGGAGCCAGACTCATCCATTGGCAATAGGAAAGGTTGGGGGAAGTAATGGAAAAGAAGGGATCACACCTCCAACATTCAAAATAACAGATTATACAAAGAACACTATTATTTTCTCTGAAATAATGGCTGGGTTTGATGTTTGCTCATTTGACAGTTTGTCTATTTATTCATGTATTTATGTGGCATACCTTCATTCATAATGCATACTTTAACAGTCCTTTAATGAACTGATATCTTCATTCATCCAGAGTGATTTCATATCTCCTTCTTTTCTTACTGGTTGAGCCTTGTTCCTCTCAATCACCTTCCCCCAGAGGTGGTAAATTCCCTCTCTGTTTTTCCTTAGTATGTTTGTGTGTGCATGCATGCACATACCAGTCCAGGGACTTGAACTCTGGCCCTGGGCACTGTCCCTTAACTCTTCATCTCAAGCCTAGCATTCTACCACTTGAGCCACAGTACCACTTCTGGTTTTCTGAGTGATTTATTGGAGATAAGAGTCTCACGGTCTTTTGTGTCCACACTGGCTTTAAACTGGGATCCTCAGATCTCAGCCTCCTGAGTAGCTAGGATTACAGGCTTGAGCCACCAGCGCCTGCACGCCTGTGAGATTTTTTTTTTTGGGTCCGGTCGTGGGGCCTGAACTCTGGGCCTGGGCACTGTCCCTCAGCTCTTCAGCTCAAGGCTAGCGCTCTACCACTTGAGCCACAGCGCCACTTCCGGTTTTTTCTTTTTGCTTATGTGGCCCAGGGCCTCAGGCATGCAAGGCAAGCACTCTACCACTGAGCCACCTTCCCAGCCCCAGGTCCAACAATTTCTGGGCCAGTCTTTTTTTGTCCTAGGTGGATTTCTCCATGAGCACTGAGCTCTGGCTGCCATGCCTTCACCTAGTGGTAGGGCAGATGGCACAGTGGAACCCTTTTTGGGGATTGTTAGGGGGAATCTGGAAGGGGAAGGGGATAAAGCTAGGGTGTATGAGGAAGGTATATCCTGGACTGAAACCACCTTCAGGCCTGTTTTGTAGCTTAGGTCTATGCTTATCCTCAAGCTAAATTGGAGAGTCTTTTGGGGGCTGACACAGCCCTATCCAAGGTACCAGTCCTGCACACAGCAGCCCCTGCGGCTGCTGCCGACACGAGGCACTCACTCACCAGCGTGCGGTGGGTAGCACCCACTTGCTTTAAACATGCTGCCATTTCCAGTGAGCCTTGGACCTTGCAACTAGCCCTCCCTGGGTCCCCTCCCCAGCAGCCCCGTGGAACAAAGATCTGGGAAGTACCTTGGAGATACAGGGTTCCAAAACACCTTTGTCCTGTGCATGAGGAATTTAAGCCCAGGGAGGGGAAGGGACTTAATGAGGTAGTTGCCAAGATTCCTCTCCTGCCAACTCTGAGGAGGGCTTAGGTCTGGCCGGTGCAGTGCCATGGAGTCCAGCTAAGGACTGGATGGCTTTCTCCATAGTGTGTAAGGAGCCACAGTGGCTCCTGGGTGATGTAGGAAAAGATGTTCAGGCTATGTCCTGGACACTGGAAACACTGGAGAAGGAGAAGCAAAGGATGATTGGAAATAGGACTAAGTTGGGAGGCTTTGTGGAGGAGAGGCCTAGGATCATAGGCCTGCCCTTCCCCACCACAGAGGCTGCTTATCCTACTTGTTTATACTTCACCTCTCCCCTTGTTGGGCGCTCACTGCCTGACACAGAGGAGGGGGTTACTGTGTTCAAATAGGAGTTTATGACTGGGCAAGGTGGCTCCTACCTGTAATCTCAGCTAGTGTAGAGGTATCCTAGGCAATAGTTTATGAGACCTTCTTCTCAACAAACAAGCTAAGCATGGTGGTATTTGTCTGTGGGAAGCATAGGTAGAAGGGTCTCAGTCAGAGGTCTGGACACAGGCAAAAAGTAAGAGACCCTATCTGAAAAAACAAAAGAGAAAAACCTGAAGCAAAAAAGGGCTGGTGATGTAATACAAGTGGTAGAGCACCTGCCTAGCAAATGCAAGTCCTTGAGTTCAAACTCCAGAACTGCCAAAACAAAAGCAAAAGCTTCTGTCCTTCAGGGTTGCTCCTGCTTGCTCCCATGTCCATCTGGACACTGGGGCCAGTGATGTGGGGGCAGGAAGTACAGAACTGCTTCTGGAGGGCAGAGCAGTACTCCGAGGTGGGGTCTCAAACACAACTCCTGTCTTTGTCTGTCCAAGGAGGATGAAGGTGCCCTGGTGGCTTTCAGATTACCCCCAAGAGCTGGCTCCTGAGGGACCAGGGCTAAAGATGCCACCCAGCTCCAACTCTTACATGGGGGAGGAGAATTCCACATAGTGCTATGAAAGTGTCCCCTGATAAAGGGACCTACATGTAGCATGTAGGGTTAAGCCTCAGTGGTGGTTCCGTGGCTCAACAGTGTTCTAGCTGCTCCAGGGTCCTACTCTTGATGAGGGACACCATCTTCTGATTATGAAGACACATCTGCTCTGCCTCTGTGCAGAAAAAGCCAATCCAGCAGGAACTCATTGGGTTCCCAATGGTGGCTCTTTATATGTTCTTGCCTTTACTATTCATTAGGCCCTGTGCAGGAGGGATAATTACCTCATATTTAGAAGTTGGTAGAAGCCAGGCCTGCTATGCTCCCTCACCTCTGCTTGCTAGAGGAAGGGCTATTGAAACCAGATGTTCCCCATCCCCCTTCCTTGCTCCCTCCCCCTAGTCCAGTGTTGTCCTCCTGTCCCACTTCACTTACATCTGAAGAACAGTCTTCCAGATCCAGCAGGGGGCAACTATCTGAGGGGAGCCCTGACCCCATGTAGCCTCAGTTTCCTCATCTGGCTCCCAGCTTAGCTGGAGAATTGGAGGCCCTGTGGCTGCTCTGGAGACCTCCTGGGTGTTTCTTATCTGTGCCCCTCATCCCTGGTGCAGGTGAAGGTGTGGTTCCAGAACCGGAGGACAAAGTACAAACGGCAGAAGCTGGAGGAGGAAGGCCCCGAATCTGAGCAGAAGAAGAAGGGGTCCCACCATATCAACCGGTGGCGCATTGCCACGAAGCAGGCCAACGGGGAGGACATCGATGTCACCTCTAATGACTAAGGGAACATCCAGGAACCTGAGGACAGAGTGCTGCTTGCTGCTGGTCAGGGCCTGAGGGGCCCACGCTGGACTCTGGTCACTCCCTGGCCAGGCTGCAGGGAGGCCTCCAGTCACAGCTCCACAGGGCTTGGAGCCTGGGGCCATCATGGGCAGAGGGACAAGAAATGGCTGGCTAAGGCCTGGCACTGCTTGGCCTTCTCTGTGGAGAGCCTGCCTGCCTAGGGTGGGCCACCTGTTACTGCAGCCTCCTGCTGCTCTCCAATTCTCTTAGCTCCTTTTTGTTTCCATGCATTTCTGTTTTAATTTATTTTCCAGGCACCTGCTGTAGTTCTTAGTGATCCCCTTGTGTCTCCCTTCCCTATGGGAATAATAAAAGTTTCTCTCTTAATGACAAGGCATCCAGCTCCAAACCTAGAGCCTGGGGTGGTGAGTTTCAGCTCTGGGCCCAGTGGGTGCTGGTAGAGCAAATGTGTTCAGGATCCTGAGGCATTGGATGGGGCAAGATCATTCTCTCCTTTGGTGCTGATCAACTCTGGTCTCTCTACTCCAGCTCCACAGCTGGAGAAACTATGGTGAGACATAGGGAAGGACCACCCTGTGTTTGGAGGGAGGCTAGGCCTGGGTCTTTGCAAACTCATCAGTGGGAGAGGGAGAAGAGAGGAGCCCCATGCTTACATAATGGTGATTTCCCCAATGGAGAAGGCTATTGGGGGTGGGGGCGGAGTACTGGGCTGGGTTATGGGGACACCAGACAAGGGGCTGATGCTCCCAGCTCTAAGTCCTCTTCCCACATGGATGTTCATGTCCATGGAGAACCACTGGACAGGTTCCAGTTTCAGAGACACCAGTCCCCCAATAAAGTGTCAAGGCAAGACCTGCTGAACTCTTTTTTGTCCACATACGCTTGTTTGTTCATTTGTCCTTCCTATTTGTCCAGTATTAAGGTCTCCTTGATCTTGAAAAAGTATAACCTGGGTTCCTAAAGTCTTTCCTGTCCAACATCCAAACCCCCACTTCTGCATCCTCCACACCCCCAGTTCTTCACCATCCATGTGCTCCCATCACCAGTCTAACTTTCTACCCATGTTAATGATAGTCATCAACAATGGTCAGCAGCCACCCACTTGTGGCCAAATTCAATTGCCTCCTGAACTGATCCCCGAACTGTCCTTGTCTGCCTTAACTCCCCCCACCCCTCTACAATCATTTCTGTATCACATCTCCTCTCCTCGTACCTCTTCTCCCCTTTATGGGTTTTGTCTGCCAAGGACCCTCTCTTCCTCATCACACTCTTCCTTGGGGGTTCTGGTGTTAATTGGAGATAAGAGTCTCACAGACTTTCCTGCCTGGGCTGGATTTGAGTCACAATCCTCAGATCTCAGCCTCCTGAGTAGCTAGGTTTACAGGCATAAGCCATCAGGACCCTGCTCTGGAACTGTCCTTTTTAGATTCCAGGGAATATTTCTGGTTGTTGGAAGAAGTCGTTTTTCCAGGACTTCTCTTTGGTTCTCTGGTCTGTTTCTTTAAGCCAACTGAGCTTAAAGTCTACTGAGTATGGACTCAGGCAGCCACCTGCTGGATTCCATGGCCAGCACTCAGCCTAGTCACAGCTGGATGCTCCCTACACAAGCTATGCTTTAGCATTGTCTTCCATGGCAAATAGAAGAGTCCTGTGGAGCATTCCACAACGCAGAGGACACCTGGAAATTTCCCTCAGGCTTCCTCCCTCTTCCCTGCCTTATTCATTCCCTCCTAGATGATAGAGTCTAGACTGACTCCTCAGCACATCTCAGTGTGTCCCTGCCACCACCTAGGCCCAGGTCTGCTCCGCTAATGGTAGGGTGGATATCATGTGACTTCTGTGAACGTCAAGGGTAAAACCCACTTCCAAGGAGCCACCCATGCTCTGGCTAGGAATCTATTCCTCCTGCCTAAGTAGGATGGTATAGCAACTTTCCTCAGCTCCCTACTCTGCCCCCACTTCTTTCCCACCCTCAGCCTCTCCTACTAGTCGTTGGTGTCCTCCATTTCTGTCTTACTCATTCCTGTCTCAGAATGAGCCATGGTTTGCTGTGTCGTGCCTTTGTTTATGCTGTTCTTCCCTCCTGGACTGTTGGGCAGCACCCTGGTGGGTGCTGGATCAATGTTGACTACATTGGGAAGATGTTCAAGGCCCAGCCTTGTTGCCTTGGCCACACACAGAGATCCAGGGACTGAAGGTTATTCTGCTAAGAAAACAGAACTAGGTCCCACTGGGTCTATCATTAACTCCCTCTGCCCATCTTACTTTTGCCCAGTCAGTGCTAGAAACCAAAGGACTCTGTCCTGTCCCTAGACCTTTTTTCCTTCTTCCAACAACCAGGAATATGTCCCTGGAATCTTAAAAAGGACAGGTCCAGAGCAGGATGCTGGTGGCTCACGCCTGTAAACCTGGCTACTCAGGAGGCTGAGATTTGAGGATTGTGGTTCAAAGCCAGCTCGGGCAGGAAAGTCTATGAGACTCTTACCTCCAATGGAAAACCAGAAGTGGAGCTGTGGCCCAAAGTAGTAGATTGCTAGCCTTGAGCATAAAAGCTCAAGGACAGCACTCAGGCCCCACAACCACTACCACCACCAACAAAGAACAGGTCGAGATTAAACCTATGGTGGCTGCGTCTGCTAAGCAGGTAGAATAACCTCAGGAGTGCATGCACACACAGGTAGCGTGAGAGCCAGAAAAAGCCTCCATTTGGCCCCAGTGGGTGGCAAGGCAAGGGGAGAGCCCTTCTTCTCCAGATCCTGCCTCACCCCGTGGGGGAGGGGTTTGAGAAGATCGCAGCAGAGCACCCAGTCTTGAAGATAAAGGGCTGGAAAGGACTAAGGAAACCTGCCAATCTTCCCAGCCAGGCCCGTGGGGCGGGCGGGGAGTCCCATCCATCCCCCATGTTGTGCCTCTCCCGCAGACGGTAAATATTGGTGTTGTGACTTCATTAATAAAGGCTTCTGTGAGCCTGAAAAACATGGAATCAGGATGAACTATTTTCTGAGCTGTGGGCTTGCCAGGTTTGCTAATTTGGGAGTTTTTGGGTCCTCTCCAGGGAACAAACCAAAGTCTCTCTCGAAAAGACGCAGATGCAGCCTAGAAGGGAGAAGATAGGCCTGCTCCCTTCCCTCCCCCGGACGGCTCCTCCGGCCTGAAGAGCAGAGCCTGCAGATGGTCAGGCTGAGGGGAAATTGGCCTTCTGACCCCCTCAGTGTGCGTGTGGGAGCTGCTGGATCAGGCCTCCCCTGAGTGAGCCTGCTAGGCCATCTCCCCTCACGTAGGCTGGCCTCCCAGGGGCCTGCAGAAGGACAGGTCAATCCTTCTGAGCACCTGTAAGAATACCAAGTTGTTGAATGGGGCAAGCACAGGTTATGCTTAACTCTTGTGGTCAAATCCACACACGTACCTCAGGTGAAACAATCTCTACGCATCCTCTTGTCTGTGGAGCTTTCTGGGATTGGTCCCCATGGCCTTCGCAGAAGCATGGTGTGCGCTCTATGGCCATCCCTTCCTCAAAGGTGCTGTGATTGCTTCCCCATGAGACCTTGAACAGTCCTCAGCTGAGTGAGCCAAGGTCTGTCCAGAAGGAGCCAGGTGGCCCGCAGGCCTCTCCCGGACCCCTGTTCCAGGGCAGCCGTGGGGGGTGGGGGAGGGGAGGGGGCCAGCAGGCTGAGCAGTGCAGGCCCAGCCAGCTTTCCTGTCAGACGGCACTGCCAAGGCGGAGCCAGACATCGAGAACAGGTTTAACCAATTACCCGAGCTCCCCATCTGCTGTCTGGGGTTCGTGTGAGGGTGAGTGCATGTGAGGGTGTTTGGAGTGTCTGTGAGGGCTGTGGGCGTGCGTGAGAGTGTGACTGTGTGGGTGGGTGTGGGCGTGCGGCTGTGCCTGTGTGTGCTGTACACGTGCGCAGTGTGTGGCTGCTCGTCCTGGTCACGGCACTCATTTGTCCAAGGCTGAGGCTAGCGATTGATAGTCTTCCTACCACCCCTCAAGACCTTGGGGATCTGCAAAGATAATCTACTCTGCGCCCTGACTTCTCCTTCCCCACGGTCCTCCCCACCTTCTCTAAAAGATGTCCTTTCCTACCAAATTGTTCACACTGGCTTCCCACTTTCCCTCCAAATCAGTGGGCATTAGTTCCCTCCTGGCTGTGGTCTCTCCTCTGTTCTCTCTCCCAACATGCCCTTGTCCCAGTAGCCTTCGTTGGCACCTGTCTGGAAAAGTTTGTAGCCTGCTTGGACCCATTTCTTGGTCTGTCCTTGGGGACACCAGGCAAGTGTGTGAGGTGACAACCCTCTGCATACGGGTTTCAGTCTCGGTGAAGCCTCACCCTCATTTGAAAAGTTCACTCCCACCCTCTACAGGAGAAGTCTCACATCGTCACTCTTCTCAAACGTCTTTCCCCTTGTTCTCAGAAGAGGACATACTTTCTGTCTTCAGAGATAAAGAAGATACCCTTGGACAGAACACCTTGGCAAGAGTCAGAAAAGGTAGTTTCAAACAAGGCCATCAAGTGGGAAGGGGGGGCAGGGGACATTAGTAAAGGAACAGTGAATAAATTCAGGAAATCCACAAGGGATGTTGCAATGTCCCAGGGCTAGCAACAATGAGGCCTTTAGGCCTGAAGGGGTGGGATCAGTGGCCAGATTCAAAGAAGACAGCAAGCAGTAGTGCTCCAGATAGGAGCTGTAGCCTGTATTACACAGAAGTCCACAGAGAGCAAGAGGAAGCAGGGGGGGGGGAGCGTAAATCCTATTTTTCCCCCTCCCCACCTTCCGCTCCTCCAATCCTCCAGTCTCCTGCTCAGGCTCCTGATGGCAGAAGTTGGACATCAAGTCTGACAAGCCTGACTAACCACCTATCAGCAGAGAGCAGGGGGAGAAGAGTACAGGGTAGATGAAGGGTCCCACCCTTGACTCCTCATCTTCACCCCACACTTCAGTCCATCTTCTCCACCTGCCTCTTGTTACCACCTATAACTTTTATATTCCTTCTGGAGGACCTAGGAAAAAAGGCCTAAGCCTTCTCTGAGTTAGTGTCATGCTGTGGCCACTGCCATATCTCACAACTCATAGCTTACCGTTACATTTTTTTCTCTGCTATTCAGGAGGCTGAGATCGGAGGATCTCAGTTCAAAGCCAGCCAGGGCAGGAAAGTCCATGAGACTCTTATCTCCAATAAACCACCAGAAAACTGGAAGTGGCACTGTGGCTCAAGTGGTAGAACGCTAACCTTGAGCTGAAGAGCTGAGGTATAGCACCTAAGCCCAGAGTTCAAGCCCCACGACCAACCAAAAAACAAAAACAAAAAAATTCTCTCTGTTGGCAGTGTGAGGGAGGCCTACTGACTCCCAGTCCATGGTGAGTTGGCTTGTACCCCAACTGCACTTACCAGGTCCTTCCGAGTTTCCCGCCTTGCTCTTTATCTTCCTTGGATTCCCAATGCCAGTTCAGACCAGGGATAAGTCCTATTATGGCACTCTCATCTCTTGTCTCTCTGAGATGGTAGGATCTCCTCATCATCCTCTTGCCCTGCATACTCATGAACTAGGGCTGCTATTGGCAGGGTCTTTTGTTGTTGTTGTTGTTGTTGTTGTTTTGGTCCGGTCGTGGGGCCTGGGCGCTGTCCTTCAGCTCTTAGCTAGCACTCTACTACTGAGCCACAGCACCACTTCTGGCTTTTTTCTTTTTGCTTATGTGGGTGCTGAGGAATCGAACCCAGGGCCTCATGCATGCAAGGCAAGTGCTCTACCACTGAGCCACTTTCCCAGCCCTTGGCAGGGATTTTTGTTCTGATTGTTGAGGTGCTGGAGATCAAATCTAGGGTCTTGCACATCTGAGCTGCAGCCTAGCTAAGCAGGATGGATTTCTTTGGAGGCCTCTGGACCAGACTTGTAGACTTCACATTCCACTTGCCTTCTCACTTCAGCTGTCTGTGTCCTGATCTCTTCTAATGTCTAGAAGTATTAGATTAGGACCCACCCTAAAGCCCTTGTTTTAACCTAATTACCTTTTCTCCCACTATGGTCACATTTGGAGTACTGGGGCTTGGAACCTCAATAGATGAAGTCTGAGGACAAGATTAAGCTTTCCCTGGCTGAGCTTCTTGGCAGCTTCCTGTCTCTGCACAGGTGGCAGCAGTGAGGTTCTACAGGACTTCTCTTCTTCTTGTCTTTGTAGCCCTTAGGGCCACTCTATCCAAGGACTACATGCAAATTTGTACAGCCAGCCCTGCTTTCTCCTAAAATCTCCACTTGGTTAGCTTATGGGAACCTTCTAAGAACTTGCAAAATAGTCATTGTTCCCATGCAGATTTGTTCTCTCTTCTTCCCAGGTTCTAGAACAGGACACTTCCTTCAAGCAGGATGCTGGGTCATCTGGCTCTTCTCTGCCACAATGAGTGCTTTTGCTTTATTCCATCCTCTCCCCATCATGATGGTCCAGGGCCCATCTTCCCCACTATGACTAGTCCCTACCTCACCTGTGTCTACTCTCCCAAGTTGCTATCAATGAAGCCCCTCCCTCCTTAAGGCATTGATGGCTCCAACTGTCCTTGGCCTGCAGCAACTGGCCCCTTGCTCCTCCTAGGTCTTGGAGCTTGTTGCTCACCCCTGGAGTAGTCAGAGCCCTCCATATTGTCCCTTTCTCTGCCAGGCTTGCAAAGAAAGAGGAGAGTGAACATCAAGTGGCCCAGGACCGATAGCAATGCCCCCCTACCACTAGATTTTTTGGGGGTCTGCTCCTTCCTTTTAACTGTCTCCTTTCTGTTCCATCTCTCTTTCTACCCCTCCATAGACCCCAGGGAGGTGCAGTGGGACCCCAAATTCTTGCTCTTACTGAGGTGTTCTTGTTAGGAAGGAGGCAGGCCTGGCCTTAGATGAACCTGCCAGTAATTGCTTCCATGTAGAGACAGAGAAGGAGCACTCCTAAGTCACTGTCCTGAGAGTCATCTGGTGTGCTGGCAAGGGCAGGTAGGTGGGGTTAGGGCTTGTGCATAATGGATGAAATAGTCCTTTATTGGGGTCTACCAGTGGCCCAGGGGTGAGTGAGATGGGTAGAGCCCTGGCAGCCCTAGGTGACTGAGGGAGACTCCATTGTGAAGATGAGGCTGGGACCAAAGGGCCTCAGGAAAGGATCACTCTCCTAGCCTTTGCTTGAGGAGGAGGGAGGCCTCTCTTCCAGGTCAGGCCAGTGGGGATGGTAGGCAAGAGATGCTACATTCCTGGAGTGTTAATGATCTCTGGGCTGGAAGGAGCTGAGCCCCCAAACCAGCTAAAAACAACAAACAGCTCCCAGGAGGAATTTGTGTCTGTCTAGAGAGTCAAGGATTTCCAACCGGATAGGGGCTGTGGCCTGTGCGGCTTTTAGTAAAGAAATTCCCTAGAGACCAAAAGCCCCCTGACCTTAAGGAATTTCTTAGAGAACAGACACCAGCCCCTCCCTTCCTCCCATCCTCCTTCCTTCCTTCCCTCCCTCCAAGGGAAGCTGAGCCCCAGGATAGGCTGTACCTCCCAGAGGTAACCTGGGTAAATTCTTTACCTGTTCTCCATCCTTCCAACAGGCCAGCAAGTGACCCTGTTCTCAGCATTTTGTAAGTAAGGCTCATTTACAGAAGTATCTACATTGGGGCTGAATCAGGGTTTGCCTGACCCCAACTATGATGTTTTTGTCTGCACCCCCCCCCCCCCCCCCCATCAGCTTCTTCCTGTAGGACTGGAAGATACTTGGTGTGAGTGTGGGGAGGGGGAGAGTCCTAGAAAAGAGGCTACATCTTTTTCCCTGATCACCTCTGGGGATCTTCCTGGAAGGGAAGAGCCAGGGTTATTAGAAGATAGTCACATATTGGCCAGGTACTGGTTGGTCTATGGAGGTGTTAGAAAGAACAGAGTTCCAGAGCAGAAGCCATACATGGCAGACATCAGCAAGTTCTTTGCCCTTGACTCAGTCCTTCTCTCTTGGTAACTTCTCAGAGGCACAGACGGTCTTGGAAAGCCACGCTAACTCCTTCAGCTCTAGCAATGAAAAAAGCCAGGATCCACTGAAATCTTGTGTAGTCTTTAGTGGATACTGAGTTCCCCACTCTGCAAAGGGTTCCTTCTACAGTTTCAACTCACCCTCTTTGTCCAGCTTTCTGCCCTCCCATGGTCTTTGGCCTTTCCTCTTCCCTTATGTATGGGCCTCCACTCTGTCCTGAGCTATTCTGGACGCACACCTTCCTTAGGAGCCTTCCCACAGAATTCTCTGCAACCCTCTGCTTGCTCTTTCCATACTCAAAATTCACAAAGCCATGCCCTGATGCTTTAAATCCATATTTATTGCCCACCGTTCATTAGTATTACATAAATCACAGAGACATTTTCTGAGGTTAAAAAGACACTGTAAAGTCCGGGGTATGCTGAGACACATGTGTTGAAGCCTCACTCATACCCACCCAAGGCTGAAAGATCATCTGGGATCTTCCATTGGCTCTCTCCTCCTAAGGACCCCACCCTTCTCCCAGGCCAGAGGCTCTGAACAGAAAACAAGTGAGCTCACAATTAGGAAATGAAAAAGGAATTATTGGCAATCTTGATATCTTGGGCTTTTGGCTTTTGCACTTTCAAATTGCTTTCTAGAAATGACAGAAGAGTATCCCAGAGCCTGGGGGAATGTTTAAAGTGACCAGAAGAGAGTTGGACAAGGATATCAGGGCTGGACAATCAATTGCAGATGTGTCCTGTATTCTGGCAACCTGGCCAGCCTCACCCTGACTCTAGGTCCAGCCTTGGCCTCCTCTCCAAGCACAAATCAATCCTCTCCTACTATAGCCTCAGAAGAGTTGGGAAGGGGCTTGGCAGGAAGTTCCCCGTTATGGGGTTTTCTGAAGCCAGTTCAGGGCTTAGCAGCATGGTCCACTGGTCCTCTTTTACCATCACCCTGAGCTATCAGGATTCTTTACTACTGTTCCCTCACAGAAGCCAGGGACTGAATTTGAAAGCATGATAGAAATCATTCAGAGACAGAGCAGATGGGTGATGAGATGCTCAGGCCACAGGGTAAGGCTGGGCCAGGGCAGCCAGTGCAAGTATGTGTAAGGGGACCTAGAAGGGCCCTGTCTCTGCTATGTTAATAGTAGGGGTGGAGCTGGGGGAACAGTTTTGGTCCCAAGATAAAGTGCACAAAGAACAAGGCCCTATGACAAGTAGGGACAAGGTAAGCTTTTGAAAAGAGGACCCAGACATGCCCCGCCTCCAGGCCAGGCCTCCAGCCCAGCAGTCATTGGCACATTCACATTATGGTGGGATTGGCTCAGAAATACCTGTTCCTCCAACCCTACAGTCTTTCTGCTGTTGTCCTATCTTCCATGCTGGTCTACATCTTCTCCCCTTGCTGATGAGCAGCAGGAAAACTGCACCTCAGGAGAATGTCCTGCAGAGGCACTGCTGGGCACCAAGGAATGGCTGAGAGACAAAGGTATCATGGCTGCTGAGTGGGCATAAGGTGTCAGACCCACCACACCTCAGCTACATCTGCCCTAAGACGCTGACAGGTTGCCTGTGTCCATGCTCTTGTCCTGAATTCCCATATTCACTTCCAGCCCTGGTCCCTCCGCAGGTGGAGGCACATGGGGAAGGAGGCCTAGGACTGCATGCTACGGGCTTCCATCCTTGTAGGGTCAGGTAAGGGATACATCAAAGCCACTGCTTCTCCTTTTGGTGGACTTTTCAGATGAGGAGTCACTCTGCTCACTCCCACCAGGCCTGGCCTCTCCCCGGGGAACTCTCTCTTCCTCACTGGCAAGCAAAGGAGATAGAGATGGAGACAGAGTCAGTAGAAAGGGGCCCCTGAGCTCTCAGAGGCAAAAGGCAGCATGCGGGTGTGGCGCCACACTCAGGCCCAGGCCTCCACACATCCTCCTTCTCCAAGACTAAGAAGTGACTGGCAAAGATCAAGTGCTCCCAGATGATAGGGTCACATACAGAAGGACAAGTTGCAGTTTCTGAGACCAATGGCTGGCACCAGCCTTCTTCTTCCAGTCCAGCATCTACTTTGAGGATATGCCTGGAACGAGTAGAAATCTGAGCTGACAGGCAAAGGTGAGCTGAAAAGTGCTGCAACTCTTGATCCGGTCTTCTAGATCAACTCCTTGATCCAGTCTTCTGCTTCCAGAGGCTCAGCGATGGGACTCGAGTGCTTAGTCAGAGTCTGTGGTCTGCTGTTCCTGGGTGGATGATGCCTCTCAGGTAGGTGTTAGAGATCTGGCTGTGGCACTCAAAGGCATGAGCCCTTTCTACATAGGCAGCGTTGGTGGCTGAAGTCTCCCTGGGCAGCAGTTGATCCAGCTCCAGCCCACACCCAGCCCCAATGCCTAGCCTTCACTTCCTGCAGTGGCCAGTGCATACCCATAAGTTCTTGCCAAATATCATCTTGCAGCTCCCTGCCTGGGGTACTATCAGGGACCTGGAATCAGTGAGCTCCACAAGGGGTAGCCTCAACCTTAGTGTTACTGGGCTTCACTCAGAGAGACTGATTTTGCCTTTTGCCTCTGGCCACATTCAGAGCCTACTCATGGAATCTTCCAGAGGCCTCCTAGTGTTTCTCTACTTCCTGGGCCAATTCCTGTGGACAACAGTCATGGCCATTCATCCAGCCATGTGTCGATCACTTCCTCTCTCTTCTTCACTGCAGCCCAAGGAGTCATCTGGCCTGGCCTCTCTCATTTCCTAAATTTATTATCCTGGCCATCAAACTAACCCAGTTCCCAGGCCTGCTCTGCTTTCTACTACCTGTCTACCTGCCACTTCTGGTCAGCTGCAACCAAGGCTCAGACTTGATTCTGATTTAAAAAAAAAATACAAATTAAAAAAAAAAACACAAGAAAGCAAAGTATAAAAGGATCCTAATGCTACCCTATGGGCATTCTATAGTTTTTCAGCTTCACATAGAATTGTGCTGAGTGGAGTTTTGACAACTCCACATAAGGCCCAGAAATGCACTTGATTCTTTTGTATAGGAAATATGTCAGAATTCTTCTCCCCTATGTTAAAATGTGAATAATTAGTCTCACTATTGCTCCCTGGATGGCCCAGGGCTGGTGGGCTCAGCCTGCCCCTCCCTGTAAGTCCAGCCCATGAAATTTCTTCCCTGCCCCCAACTCTCTGGCCTGGATGATGCTGTGGCCCCAGGCTGGCCGGATACCACTCACAGTCCCTTGTTGTACACCACTGTTCGACTGCTGGTGGCCTGGGCAATCTCAGGCTCTAATTGGGAGGTTTCGATCTGAGGAGAAAGAATAGAAACAAAGAAAGGGTGGTAAGGGGTAAAAGGAAAGGCTGGGATAACAGCTGGGACTACCAAGTGTCCATAGTTCTGCCCTCTGCATGCCCTGTACCTTAGCCAGGGTCCACATGTACTTAGTGGCAATATGTTCCTTCTCTACTGCTGGCCACCCGAGGCTCACATATCCCTACCAGCTCAAGTCTAGCCTCTTCCTTCTCAGTGTACCTATAGGGGTGAATATCCTACTCTGGCCTTTGATTTTTGTCCCCACATTTCCCCATCTATTCAGGATACCTCTGGACCTACTCACCCCTCGGGGCTGCTCTACCCAGACTCCTTAAATCCAAACCCCATCTTTTTGTCCTGTTGGCCCGCATAGTCTGCTGTTCTGACCCCAGGCACCAGGTTCCCCACCTCTGTCTCCATATCATTCTCTGCAACATGGACTTCAAGGACCTTAGTTTACTCCTATTACTCCCTAGCCCAGAGGGTCCTTCCAACCCTGACTGGGGGAAGTACTGCTTTGAAGGCCTCCACTTGAATCTGGACACCTATTAGAATGCCCCTGACTTTGGCTGGAACCTCGTAACAGTTGGAAATAGCAGCCTCACTCCCCACTCCTGCCTGGTTAACTTCTTCCACTCTCCTTAGAGGCCACTTTAATCTTATCTGCTCCACTCTACACTTAGCTCTCTCCACCTGAGCTGACTAGCCTTCTTACTTCTAGGGAAAACTCAGATGGCATCATGGGAGAACCTCCCTACTTCCACCATCAAACTCACAGCCCATCTGGGTCCACCCCTGGCTCCATGCCTCCTACCTGCGCCCCTCAGCTGCTGTCTTGCTTCTTGGGAGCTAGAGCCCTACCTGGCTCCATTTCCTCCTCCCTCGGTTTCTACATAAGAACCTCAGTCGGAGGAAATTTCCCTCCCTCCCCTCCATGACAGGCTCTACTACTGCTTGGACTCTCTCCTCCCTGGAAGCGTCATTTCTTTTAATTGTTTACCCTGGTTTTGTCCACCTCCTCACCTCCCACTGACTTTCAACTCATAGCAAATTTGGCCTCTTTTCCTACCACTCCACCAAAAAAAAAAAAAAACACCCTAAAACAAAACAAAAAAACTCCACTTTCTTTCCTAGGTCACTGCCACCCCTCATTTCACAGTCACCAGGTACTTCTTGGGGTCCTTGGGGTTTGGTCTGGCTGGGGCTCCTGGATGACTTCAATGTCTGAAGTGACTCCAGCCAGAGTTCTTCTCTGAGACTTAGGCCCACAACCCACTGACTGATGGCTACATTTTCTGAAGGTATCTTTCAAATACATACACTCTACCCTTCTAAAATGTTTCTGGGTCCTCACTGATCTCAGAAACCAAATCCAAACTCTAGTACCACCCACCTGCTGCCCACACTTTGCCACTCTTTCACTTATACCAGAGACAAAGGACACATGTACTGTATTTGGGCTCCTCGGGCCCACTAACCCTTTCACCCTAAGTTTTTGAGCTGTCCCCTCTGCCAGAGGCATCTTCCCACCCCCACTCTTGCCCTCATTCCATTCCCCCCTCTTTGGCTTGCACAGCTTCACCATAGACATCTTCCCTCATCTACCCTCCAGGCTGGTCATCTCTCTGGCCCTGATTTACCACTATACTTTTTATATTCAAGTAACATCATGATGTCTTGGGGCTGACCATTCATTCATCCTCCACTTCTCCACATCCCTGAGGCAGTAGATGTAGGAATTTCATTCACTCTTGAGTCCTTTAGACCTAGCACAGTGCTAGTGTTTGTAAGTGCTGACTTAATGTGAGAACATAGAAGATACCAGTGACTATGAGGATAATGTCCTTATGGACACCAAAGCAGCCTAGATGTTGATCTTCAGCTCCAGGGATTGAGCTAGAGGGGATACACAAGCTCCCAGACCAAAGGGGGCTAGGAAGGGAAGTGGTCTCTCAGTGAGGAGGTACCAACCAGACAGGTACCCTGGGCAGAGTCATGAGAGCATCAGGCCTTTGTAATTTAGCTCAGTTGGACTTGGTCCAGAGACTTACTGTATATCAAGACATAGCATCCCTAGGAAGTAGGCAAAAGGTGGTACAGACTAAGCTGGAACTCAGTCAAGCCCAAACTGTGCAGGTCAGGGTCCAGACAAGAGGGATGATAGTGAGGACTAGTAGGGATTCTGGATTCTGGAGGATCCTTCCCCATGTATTCTCTAATATTCCAACACTCAGGCACTATCTATTTGAGATGGCCCAGAAGACAAGAGCTAGGCCTAGGCCCCAGTCCCTATCCCCACCCCTCTCCTGAAATCAATGTCTCCTCCCCACCCCTGGTGCCCTTCTACCCCAAGTCCTCTCTACCCTGAGTCCCCTCCAGCCCGCCACCTCCCCTCGTCCCCATGCTGCCACTGACACAATGCACAGCGCCCACGCTTAAAAATCTAAATGCTTTTGAAAATGTTTAACCTAGTTAGACAAATTAGCAAAAATTTGTGCAAAACAATTTAGGTATTTAAAATATTCAATGTTTTTAAAAAACTGGAAAACTGTTCTTAGCTTTCAGCTGCAAAAACCAACAAAATATAACATCCCAGCAATCTTACCATGAGGTGTAACATAACCCTTCGGGAAAGCTGTTAAACAGCTACCGAGGCATCCTGGGAAATAGCACTTCATTTATTCAAATGCACATATGTCAGGCTTTTGCACCATATGTCATTCCAAGCTATTTACAGTAATAATTAAATCTTAATCAACGTTTAACCTCTGTAAAATGTTTGAAGAATCCTAATCACCCTTCAGACTGCACTAATGAAGGAGAAATATATAAACATAAAAGGAAAATGATGCATAGATATCACACTGGAAAGAACAGTAATTGCAAAATTGTATTTCTTTTAAATATAATCAGTAAATGATGTAAAGTAAGCCAAGGAGTATTTTAAGTTAAGACATCTTGGATGTCAGAGGTGTGAGCAGCTAATTTTGTTCTGCTACCCATAACAGATGTAGCATATTTTATTTTAGTGCCATTATTAGCAACTTCCCATGCCGGCTTTCACTGAAGCACTGAGGCCCACATTAAAATCAGAGAGGCTGCTCACCGCGTGGCGGAGGACCATGGCCCAGGGCCGAGGCCCACAGTGCCCACTCCCCAGAAAGTGCAGGCACTGGAGGGGCGTGGCGAAGGGGGGGCGTTGAGGGAGACCTAGAGTTCCCCTTCCTGGCATGCCGGGCTCCCTGGGCCCCTACTGAACTGAGGGCATCAGGTAGAAGAAGAGAGGCAGTCAGTATGGTGAGGTGCTCTTGAGCAGGGGTTAGGGGACAGAGCTATTCCAGACTCCCCTTCATTTTAATTTTAGTCTACCATCAAGTCTGGAGCAGCTCATGGCTGCCAACCTCATGTACCTGGGCTGGATATACTTAGAGGTACAAGATCAGTTCACTGCCCTTGAGAAGCTCCACATCTAGGGGAGGAGTCAGACAATGGAAGCAGATGGATTCCAGAGAGACAAGCAAAGTGCCATGGAAACTGGGGAGGGGCTGGGGTTACAACTTACTGATGAAGGAACAAGGGAGGTGGGCCAGAAACAATATGGAGGATTGGAATGAGAAAGGATAGGCAAAACTTGCTGGTGATGAAGGAAGAAGCATTAGCTAGCTAATATGGGTTGTCTGCTGATGGGGTAATGTTGGGATGTATCAAAAATGTGGCAGGAAATGGAGGTGAATCTGGGACAGGCAAAACCTTGTGGATTACATGTAGGTATGAGCCTTTCATCTGAGGGTAGGAGGGAGCATTGGAAAGACTGGGCAGGAGAGGACAATACCCAGACTAATTTTAGAAAGTGGTATGGAGGATGGACTGGGGAGTCCGTGAGGGGGTAGGGAGCCTCAGGGGAGCAGCTGTAGGAATCTGAGAAGGGCTAGGTCCTGCCTTCTGATGCTACCCATGGAGGCGAATAGTAGAGTGTACTGAGGATCCTTTCTGAACATGACATCCATGGGAGTTGATGACCAATTCCATGTGGGGGTGAGAGAGGGAGGTGTTGAGAATGACTGTGTGTTGGATGACTCCTAATTCTAGCTCCAGAGCTGGGGTGGCTGGCAATGCCATTCTCAGCGGCAGGAATATAGGAGGGGGACAGGTTGAGGGGTGGGTTCAGTAGCAGCCACGCTGAGTCTGGGGTGCCTCTGGGTTCTCCAGGTGGAGAGGCCTGGGAGGCAGATGGGCCCATGGTTCTCAGCTCTGGGCAGGAGGGAGGCCGGATGTGTGAGCCTAGCCAGCCTCCAGAGCAGGGGAGCTTGCCCAGGAGAGCATATGGAGGGGCGGGTGCCAGGGCCTGGGGAACAGGCACATTTGAGGGGTGGTGCAGGGAACAAGCCCATGACAGAGGCCTTAGGGGACCAGCATGAGAAGCGGAAGCAGGAACAGGGATATCCAGATACCAAGCAGCCACAGATGCCAGACAAATACTTTTCAGAGAGTAGTCCTGATGAGGACTTTGCTCTTGGCAGCTGGGCTATGATGACCCCTAGAGTCCAGATTTCTCTGTCCGGCACTTAGTGCCGACACTAGGTATTGCCTCCTGCTTCCATCCTGGGTCAATCATCTGTGAGGATCCCTCTAACACTCTGACCATGCCAATGGGCTGCCATCCTCAGGTAGTATAAGGGACTTCTGAGTGTTCTGTCCTCCGCAGTGGGCTCAGCTAAGGATGGCTGGGACAGGGGCTCCTGTGCTGCTTTTGATCAGACCGGCTATTTCCCCCTTCTCAGCAATAATCGTGTTCTTTTGGAAATCATCTCTGTAGGGGTGTGGCAGGGGGGCAGTGTCCTCCATGGGAATTATATCTGGGCCATGCGTGACAGTGGCCTTTGTACATGTAGTGGTGAGTGTGGTGAGTATGGTTGGGTACTGTGGCTCTTCCATCCAGCTGCCTTATCCAGCTTCAGGTCCCCAGACACAAGAACTAAGGGCAGGTGCTAAGTGCAGGTGTTTCTCTGATGTCCTCTGCTACTGGGAGGGATTAAGGGAGAAGAAGCAAGAGTCAACTTCTATGCTGGAAATGCTATGGTGCACTGGCTCAGTGGATCTGATGGAGGAGATGTTTGGGATGAGGACCCTGCCTTAGAGAGCTGGGCTGCAGAAACCACAGAAGAAGTTGAAGGTATTGCTCAGTACTGGCTGATGGTTTCCCCAGACCCAGAACTGAAATAAGCAGTGTACACTGCCCGACTCAGGCAGAACTTGCACCCTGACCCCAGACAGCCCTGCATAGTTGGCCTACAAATGCTCTTCCAGCCTCCCTGTTGAGTCCCTTCTCCATCCCACAACCCAGCTCAGACCCTGTGAGCCCTCCCAGGAGATACCTCTAGATGCAGAGCACAGGATCCAGGTCCTGTATCTCCTCCAAACACCTCAAGATCCAGCTAATTCCAGGACCCTAAGAACAGAACCATACCTTCTTTTGTGGCTGGGGAAGGGTTAAGCTTGAGTTATTTACCTCTGTCACCAGGCTCATTAGGAGTGGGGGCCAGAGTGAGGAATGCATTTGGGGCCACCTCTGCCTTCCAGCCTGGGAGCATACACACCTGCAGCCAGCGCCAGTGGATAGTTTACATATTTGAACCTGGAGCTAAGGTACAGAGAGACATAAACAGGAAACTGGATCCCCCAGCCGTGCCCCATTCTCAGGGGCTTTTACCTACTACAAAGCCCTCATCCTCCTGCCTTTCTACTTATGGCTTTTCTGCCTCATTTTCAAAGAGAAAGGCTGGGGGTGGGGTGGGGCATTCAGCCTGACCCTGTAACATAGCTTGAGGCCACTTCCTGAGCCTGGCAAAGGGGCTGAGCCTCTGGAGTTTGGCAGGTGGTAGAGTACTACACAGGGGCCCAAAGCCCATATGAGCACCTGGCTGACTGTGGCATGGGCCTGGCTTGTCAAAAGGGCAGCCACATCATCCCTTTCTCAGCAGGTCTCAGCAGGCCTCTCAGATCGTGCCCCATCCAGGCCCATCTTTGGGGACACTCTGTTCTGAGCATCCTTGAAGAGTTAGGATATTTGGCTGGGGCTTAAGAATAGCTAAGGCTGAGGCTGGACCACGGAACCCTTGGACCCTTGGGTCAGGGGTTGTAGTCTCCCACTGCTTTCTCAATGAAGATCAGACTTGCAGCTAGGAGTAGTATCATATGCTTAAATGCCAGAGGCAGAGTCGAGATTGTGACTTCAAGGCCAGCAGCTGGCTACAAAGTGAACCCCTGTCTCAAAAAGCAAAAAACAAACAACAACAACAACAACAAATCAGACTCCTTGGCTGTACACTCAAGACCTTCTGAGTCTTTCTCCAGGTTCCTTATCTGATAGGTGCTTTGTATTTCCTGCATAATTGAGACCTAAATCTAGGCTATATGCTATTTCTCTAAGGCTGTCTTCTGGAAGTCTCACCTGATTTTCCCAGACTATATCAACTGCTCCCCCCACATACACCTCATCAATGTTTTCATCTTCATCCAATCCCTAGTGGAAGCAAGGGATGAATACAACACCCCCACCCAACCCCTCTGGGAGCTACTCAAAACCACTCAGCATCCTTGTATCTGTACACATGAGCCCCAATAAGTGCAGAATCAAGTTGTACTGAAGAGTTCCAAGCTCAGGACTCCTGCCTTATACTTTTCTATCTGCCTTGTGTTTTGTGGACCTAGCACATGCTCAGAGAGAGACCCCTCCCCATTTTAGAGTTTAAATTGCCCCTGGGTGCCCTCTAGTGGTCCAACCTTAGAATCAGTCTTTCAGCCTCAGTTTCCCCATGTGTACAATGGGAAAAATTTCCACCTGTTAGGGCTAGGATGAAGATAATACTTAGAAATGATTTGGAGAGCCCTTTCGAGGGCCAGAAACCCATGCAATACTCCATAGAGAAGAGAGGACTTGTGATCATCACAGTGCTGAGGCTGCAGCCTGCTCACCATGGCCTGCTCACTCAGCAAATGGGAATAGAGTTCTTGCTGTGGACCAGGTATGCTCAAAACACTTAACTGTTCACTGCAGGGGAAGCTTTGTACACCAAGCCTCCTCCCTGTCCTGAATTCAATGAGGTATTCTAGAAGATCCTAGAAGGGAGAGCTGGTAAGGGCAGGCTGAAAGATGGCCTTCCTAAGGCCTGCCATTGTGTCATGCCCATTGTGTGCACATTGGCACGTGTACACATGTGTGGGCCTGTGTGCACGCTTGGGTTTGGGATGGGGGTGTGGGGAACAGGCAACATGACAGGTGGCGTTGGCGTTCCTGGGCTCCAAGCTGCAGCTCTGCCATCCCTATTCGTCTCTCCTGGGGGGTCCTGTGAGCAAACTCCAAGAAAGCAGCGGGCGGGGAATGCAGCAGATTTCTGACGGCAAAAATAGCCTGCTTCAGAGTTCAGTAGGGACTGATTAAGCCAGTAAATGAGAAAAACCCCAAACAAACATCTCCAAGCAAAGTAGGAGATGGATTTGAGTGTGGAGGGGAGGGGGCCCCTGCTCTGGGGATGGTGAAAGCCACTGCAGACTCAGAAGAGATTCAACTTCTCCCTTGATCCCCCATCTTGTTTCTGGCCTTGTATCAACCCCGGGAGAGAAGGAGAAGCAAGACCTAGATGAGCCCTGTTCTTTATGAACCCCATTCTATATGAGGCATTGATGGAAAACAGCAATTCTCAGACCTACGGATGCCCTGTATGTGCTTGTGGAGAGAAGAAGGGAGGGCTGTTGTCCTGAGCAAGACAAGAGACAGGACCAGAGATATGGGACAAATCCTGGCACATCAGGAAGAACTTCCCCATGGGAGGGACATTTGTAGAACAGCTTGAACCAGAGTTGATTTCCAGCTCTTCCTGTTCTTAGTTGGGGATTCAAATGCATTCTCAGAGAGAGACAACTAGGTAAGACTGCGGGTCACAGCTGCCTAGCCACGCTGGTTCATCAAAACCAACATCTTTCTCAGGGCTGGTGGAAAGGTGGAGAGTGGAGGTTTTGATACCCATGGGGGTACTTGAATTCTTTCCTTAAGCAGAGAGGGTATTCTCTTTGTTTCTTAACTCTGAATACTGAAGGGGGGGGTACGGCAGGAAAAAATAAGGGATAGGAAAATGAGAAGGGGCGGCTGTTCTGCAGCATGGGCCTGCACAGCCACTAGGAGCTACCTTGAAAGCCCAGGGCAAAGCATGGCACATGGTTGGTGCTGAGAACCTGACAGGGCCTAGTCTTCCTCCCAGCTTGCCTCCTGGCATGGAAGCTGAGCTGGGGAGGGGCTAGGCTGATCAGGAGCGGCCTGGGGATGGCAAGGCTGAGGGGGCTAGGAGCAGGAAGCCCAGGGGCTCTTGGGCCTTTTCTTCCAGTTAAAGTGCTCAGCAGAAACTAGAAGGGCAGAGAAGGGGAGGGGTGCCTCTGCTGAGGTGTTGAGAAAGGTCAAAGGCCAGGGGCCAACAAAGGGCAAGACAACAGAGCAGAGCAAACAGGCCAAACAGGAAACTCTCCTGGCTTGTGAACCTGACTCCTTGCCTCTTGGAGGCCCCAGCAACAGCTGGCTAGGGCAGGGAGGAGAACATACTCAGGGATTCTAGCTCTGCTGAGCCGTTCACATGGCCCAAGCCTGTTATGGTCTCTGTGAGCAGATGGAAAGACATTCACCCTTTGGCACTGCTCGTAGTGGCTCCAATGGCACACCCATGGCTCAGGAGAGGCAGACACCAGAGGATTTAGTACCAGGGTGGTCTTGTGTTTTCACTTCTAGAATCCCACTGAGTAGAGCCAGGAGGAACCTTAGTTCCAATGCCCCATCTTATAACTGGGGAGATTGAGGCCTTTGAGGTCATGACTCAATCCATGGACTGAGGGCTGAGGCTGTGGCATGCCAGCCAGAAGGGTGGAGGCCAAGTCTGGGGGCCATGGGCTGACTGACCCTTGATCTCCTCCACCACCTAGGGACAAGGCCAAGCCCCTGGTTGCCCCCTACTCCCTAGGCATCACTCATCCCCAGTCAAGCCCCACCTTCTTCTGTGGACACATTTCAACCTCACCAAATCAGCTAATTATTGACAGTTGGTGAAGAGGAGATTTCACTTTTTCCTCCTGTTAAACTGCTCCTAATTAGTTCCCTGTCACCACGCTGGCTCGCCCGCCCGCCGCCGCCCGTTCACAGTGCCTCATTAACCTTTTGCTCCTCTCCTGCCGCCTGCCAACAAGATGAGGACAAAAACAGATTGTCGAACAATGGCTCCGGCTTGTATGTGCAGCCCTATTCCCCAGCCCCTGAGCTCCCAGGGGAGCAGCCATGGGGAAACGAAGGGGACTGGGGTGGAGGGAAAGCCCCAGAGGAATCAAGGAGGAGAGAAAAGAGGCACAAAGAAAGACAGGGGAAGAAACAGAGGCAGGGGTGAGAGGAATGGGCCTTGGCCAAGGTACTGCTTCTTGCTCCCTGGAGACATGAGGTTCATCAACGGAGGTTGGAAGCATTCCCAGGTAGGGAACACTGGCTGTACGAGTTAGAGGGACAATCACCACCCAGTCCAGCCTCTGGTGGCAGCCAAGTTGAGGAGCCTGGAGAGTGGACATCTCCCAAGAGGGATCCAAGGCTCCAGTGTAAATGGAAGAGGGACAGAGGTGATCATATTTGCCTGGAACTCATAACCCCAATCTCCAGAGAAGGCAGGGCCAGAAAAACCACCATAAACCAGGCCTCATCGGGATATAGGGAGGTTCTACAACCTACCTGACCTAAAGCGGCCTTCAGGCAAGCACCAGCACAGTCCTCGGCTGAACTCTCATCATAGCCTCACCCTTACCTGATACTTATTGACTTCATGTTTACGCTACAAGGATGGAGCCTCCCTGTAACCAGGACCCACTGTATGACTATTCCAGTTGCAAGAAGGGAAAGCAACTCCATGTGTATGGGGATTTGGACTGGGAACAGATTCTTGGTGCTGATGGGCCCATGCATGCCTAAGGGACAGGCCTGGCCAAGAGGGCCTTGGCAATTGTCCTTAATCTCCAGGTCACAGTGAGAAACCCTGCTCTACACAGGCCATGGGACTGAGGCCCAGCAGGAAATCAGACCATGTCCCTTAGTTCTCACACCCAAGTTCTAGAAGGCTCCCAGTTCTACATAGTAGCCCTCCTGCCTCCCACAAATTGATCAAGTCTGAGTTAGAAAACAAAGACTTATCTTCCATAAGTCTCTTTGAAAATGTACACAAATTCCCCATAAAGGGTAAGTGTTCCTACTGATAAATTATCTGTGAGCTGTTTATAGTATACAACTTGGGCCTCTTCTGATTACAGTGATGTAGCAGGGTGGGAAGAGTTGTAAATACCTGCTTCGTCCAGAGCCATCGCCATCATTACTACTGTGTATCTTAGACAAGATGCTTACCCTTAAAGTGCCTCAGTTTCCATATTTGTAAACAAGAAATATTTGTGCCTAAGATACCATATTCTGAACCCCTTAGCTTCTCAGCATAGCTGACTAGCCGCTCTATTCTCACCACGAAAGCCCTGCCCTCCCACCTTGGGCAATGGTCACTTTATTCCTATTAATACCTTCTCTCAAGCTCCTGATCCCCTCCCACCAAACACCCAGGGATGAATTTTGCTATTCCCTCACTGTCCCTGAGCTCACTTTTCTGAACAAAAAAAGAAAGCTGACCTCCATTTTACTTCCTAGACAGCATATCTATGTCCTCTAGTTACCAAATCTCATCGGTTCCTTCTGCTGAAGGTCCATCCCCTCTGAAATGTCCTATCAGTTTGCTTCCATCAACTCCATCTGCATCTTCTCTCTGCTTCAGGCTGCTCCTGTCCTTTCTTGATGGCATTTCTTCCACAGTGATGTCATTTCCTCTTGGTTTCAATTCCTCCCATGCTCTGGAGGTTGCATGTTTCCAGCTAAATCTCTCCAGAGCCATGCATACGTAGTTCTAACCATCTAGGTCACATCCCCTTGATATTCAATGATACAGTGGAGTTGAATGGTAATCGGATTTAATATACAAGGCAGGCTGAGTTCCCAGCATGCTGAATGGTCTAACAGATGATCAGCAAATTATTATTGGCTAGTTGATGGTCAGTATTATTGTTTGCAATTTGACCCTTGGGGCTATTTTAGTAGGCAGAAATACTAATTTGAAAAGAGCAGACAAAACTCTCTTCCGGGAATTGAAAGGGGGATTAAAGTTCTTCCCTTGACTTCTGGGGTTAGTGAGTTGAATATCAAACCAATCACTACAGGCCAGCTAATCTAGGAACCAGTTCCTAAACTTGATCTCCAAGTCTCCTAATTAATTAATTAGTGTTTCAGTGATTACTTCTGTTGACAGCCTTGGTGGCTTTTGGCAAAGTTGGGTCAGCCCAAGCAAGTCCAGACTTATTGTGGCAAATCCCACTGGCTTCTGGGATGTGAGATGTGATCCCTGTACAGCAGAAGCACCTCATTAGAATTAATTGGGAGGATGAATAGGGGAATGAGGTTTTCTTAATCAATTGGCTGATAGCCTAGGTGCCATGGGTCACAGACACGCCTCAAAACACCCCATAATACCCAAGTCAGCCTGCATCCTGCAGGGGTCAATGAACTGAATGGGGAGCTCTAAAAGTTATATTCCTAACTTCCTTTCCCACAGGATGAAGACCTATTACGCAATGACCATATTCTTCCCAATCGGAAGGAAGAAGCTTGGCTTGTCATAAGAGGACTTTGGTTAGACACTCAGAAGAATTAATGCGCCACTTATTTGAATAGGCACAGGGAACAGGAACCTCAGCTTGAGTGTGAAGCCTTAGTGAGGTTGACTTTGGACCGCCTCTCTTGGAAGCGACTCTCACCAAGAACCTTCAGATCTGGGACTCCATCTCTTGCTCTCCAGCCCTCAGTCTCTAATCCTCATCCTTTAGTCCAGCTTCTTTTAATATTTTTTTGTCGGTCGTGGGGCTTGAACTCTGGGCCTGGGCGCTGTCCCTCAGCTCTTCAGCTCAAGGCTAGCGCTCTACCACTTGAGCTACAGCGCCACTTCCGGTTTTCTGGTGGTTTATTGGAGATAAGAGTCTCACGGTCTCTCCTGCCGGGGCTGGCTTTGAACCGCGATCCTCAGATCTCAGCCTCCTGAGTAGCTAGGATTACAGGCATGAGCCACCAGCGCCCGGCTTCTAGTCCAGCTTCTTATTGAGACCTTCTCAACTTTGATTGAGATTGATGCCATCATCTCTTTTGGTGCCTTCCTGAGGCAGAACCAGTCCTGAAATCACACATTCAGAAGTGCCCCTCTCTGTCTACAGCCCTAGATTCCCATGAACACCCCAAACACCATGCTGGTTCTTTGCCTCCTTGGACTTGCCCTTCTCCGTCGTCTTTACATTCATTTGCACCGCTCCTCCCCCAACTATACCTTTCTATACCCTGGGCCCTTCCTCTCTTCACAGACCTTGCTTTCCCTGCCCTCTCATGCCCTCAGTTTTCCCTCTTGCATTTATACAAGATCCCCCCCAGACCTGGACATGTCAAAAAGGAAAAAGGAATTGATACAAAGCTCTCTGGATTCCTGCAGCTGGAACCAATATGGCCTCTTCCTCACTTTTCCTCTCCATGGAAAGCTTTTTCCTTTCACCTGGGTTCCCCAGAGACAGTAGGCCTTCCTTGCCTGAAGGGCAGTGGACACTCTCCAACCTCACTGAGTCTGGACAGCCCACCCACCCTAATACCATTCCGCATAGTGCTTCCTTTACCAGGATTTTTTTTTTTTTAAAGCCTGGTACTCTCTACTCCTGTCCCCACAGTCCAGGCCTCTTTTCCAGATTCCAAACCCAGAACCAGCTTCCCACAGGACATCTCCATTTGCAATTCCAGAGACTCTTTGTACCCATGAGCTGTCCTCCCTCAACCTGCCACCTCCATGTGGCTCCATCTTGTTAGGCAGTACCTACATCTGTCTTCTGCTTTCAAAACCAGAAAGCGAAGCATACATGCTGCTGGCTGTCTTTTCCTCCCACCACATGCAGTCCTTCATGAAATCCTCATGAAACGGCCGCCCAACTCTCCCTGAAAAGCCCCACTTCTCCATGACCACTGCCAACAGCCTGGTCCAAGCCGCCATCATCGCTCGCTTGGACACCCGCCACCGCCTCCTGATGGTTCCCTTCTCCTCCAGAATTGCAACCCAACCTCACGATGCAGCCACAGGGCCTGTTCAAAATCAGGAATCTGTGCTTCTGCTTGGGATAGTCTTTAGGATGAGATTTACCTTTTTCTGCTTTAGCTTCCAAGTTGCACTCCTGAGCCTAGTACACCTTACCGGGTCTAGCTCATCTTGTTCCACGCCATGCTCAATGAAGACTTCAATCAGCTCTTGAGACGTGCCATATGTTGCCTTACCTCAGGACCTTCACACCAACTGGTCCCTAGCCCATGTGCCCAGCTTCCAGGCTCAGGCACATTCCCTTTTCTTCTAGGTTCTGGTGTGCTATTTTCTCCTGTATCCAGCTGGATACATCCTAACCCCATTGAACTTCATTTTTTCCCTTCCTTCCTTCCTTCCTTCGTTTTCTTCCTTCCTCTCTCTTTCTCCCTCCCTTTCTCCCTCTCTTTCCCTCCTTCCTTTTTTGCTTCCTTCCTTTTGCCAGTCTAGGGCTTGAACTCAGGGCCTGAGCACTGTCCCTTAGCTTTTTAACAACAACAAAAAAATTTGTGTGTGTGTGTGTGTGTGTGTGTGTGTGTGTGTGTGTGTGTGTGTGTGTGTGTGTATGTAATGTCAGTCAGGGGTCTTGAACTCAGGGCCTGGGCACTGTCCCCAAGCTTTTTCACTCAAGGCTAGTACTCTACCACTTTGAGCCACAGCATCACTTTTGGTTTTCTGGGGTGGTTAATTGGAGATGAGGATCTCACACACTTTCCTGCTTAGGCTGGCTTCAAACCATGATCCTCAGATCTCAGCCTCCTGAGTCGCTAGGATTACAGGCGTGAGCCACCACTGCCTGGCTTCCTTTAGCTTTTTTGCTTCAGACTAGGACTCTATCACTTGAGCCATACCTCTACTTCTAGCTTTTTGGTGGTAAACTGGAGATAAGCAACTCATGAACTTTCCTGCCACGGTCGGCTTCAAACTGTGATCCTCGGATCTCAACCTCCTAAGTAGGTAGAATTACAGGTGTGAGCCACCAGTGCCAACCTTGAACTTCATGTTTTATCCCCTGTTTCATCATTGTGTTTATTCCTAAACCTTCAACTCAGGGGTCAGAGCCTGGGCCAGTCTCATTTCTAACTATAGTGCTTTGCACAGTAATAAGGTTCAGCACTGAATAAATCTTTGTTAACAAATGACCCAACTGTGGTATCTGCCCACCCTCCTTACTACCAAGAAGTCCCCACTGACCTCTGACATCTGTGGAAAGAGGCTGATGGCCAGCGGCAGGGCCAGGCCAAAGGCTGCCAGGCACACGAGGCTTTGCACAGGCAGGAGCAGCCTTGGACGCGCCTGTAGGAGAGCTGTCCTGTTGAGGAGAAGAAGAAGGAACCCTATGAGGCCCAAAGAAGGAGTGAGCTGTGCTAGCCACCATGCTGGGTCCCACTCCATCTCAGGACCAGGGAAGCATGGCTGTGTAGCCAGTGCCTGCATGCAGCTAAATAGATGTAGTGGAATTCCATCTTTGGGTCCTTCTGTATTCATCACTGCTTTCCCTAGGCCTGGACATGAAAGACACTGCTGTACCTTCAGTTACTCAAGTCATAAATGGACACTTGTAGGAGACCCACACAGTGTTCATTCAGGCTCTATCAGGGTCACACACCAAGAAGACAAGAGAAAGTCTGTCAGCCCTGCTCCTAGACACACACACACATTGATCACCTTCAATGGTACTTCATAATTAAATAGCAAACAAATCAGAGTTGGTGGGGGTCCATGGGAGTCGAGTTGGGAACAAAGCACACATATACCTACACACACAGGCACACACACACACATAACCCCAAAAGAGATGATCCTGCCTTACGAGTGGGAGCAGAAGGCCTTCCACTGAACATCTTATCAGCTTCCACTCAAGAGCCATGGAGGACAGTGATCTGGCCAAGGCCAAGGCCAAATCTGCCAGAGACAGTTGCTCTTGGCTTTCACCTTCAAGACCCTTTGCCAGCTTCATCCTTAGTATATCACAGCTGGTACCCACTCTTTATAACAGCAGTCTTTGGAGTTGGGATTCCTCCCTTTCAAGGATCCTTAAGTCCTTAATCTCCAGGACGGAATAGGTTCCTCAGACAGAATAGAGGCCACACTGGCTAGCCAGCATACCTGCACAATACCTCTAGGAGCTATTTGGCATGCCACTTGGGAGGCCCAGGAGTACCAGGAATATGGACTATGTGCCAGAGGATATTAGATGGACACTAGGTCTGACCTTAATAGTTACATCAACATACATGTTACCAGCTCCTGGTATAAAAGGGACATGTTGGGGCTCTGTCCCTTCCCCACGTAAGTAGGCCTGGCCCTGACCATAGTTGAGAGATCTCTGGATCTTAAATGTCCATCAAAGGCCCTGTGTGTTAAAGGTTTAGTCTTCAGCATGGTGCTATTGAAGCTGATGCCTGACTAGGCACCAGTGGCTCACTCCTGTAATCCTAGCTACTCAGGAGGCTGAGATCTGAGGATTGCGGTTTGAAGCCAGCCTAGGCAGAAAAATCCCTGTGAAACTCTTATCTCCAATAAACCACTAAAAAACCAGAAGTGGAACTGTGGCTCAAGTGATAAAGCGCTAATCTTGAGCATGAAAAGGCTCAGGGACAGCCTAGGCCATGAGTTCAAGCCCCACAACCAACAGAAAAAGAAGGAAGGAAGGAAGGAAGGAAGAAAAGAAGGAAGGAAGAAAAGAAGGAAGGAAGGAAGGAAGGAAGGAAGGAAGGAAGGAAGGAAGAAAAGAAGGAAGGAAGGAAAAAGGAGGGCCTAATAGGAAATCTTCAGGTCACTGAAAGAATGAGACACCACCCCTTTCTCTTCACTTTCTGTCCATCAGGAGGTTGGGTTTGAGTTGCCTTCCACAGGCCTAAAGCAACAGGGCCAATAGATCACGGGTAGAATGCTCTGAACCTATGAGCCAGATAAATCTTTTCTCTTTATACATTGATGATCTCAAGCATTTGTTATAGTAACTACTACCTTAAGGAACAGGGCCTCAGTGTGTGGTCAGGCAAAACTCCTTATCTTTTAGAACACTTATCCCAAGAGCCCCAACTTGGGAGCAGTAGTTCTCACTTCCATGTGCATCAGAATGATCTCGTGGCTGGTTAAAAATACAAACTCCTTAGAGGCCCTTGAGCCATAAGATCCTAGGTTTTAGACCCTTATCAAGAGTCTTAAATTGATGATTCCTTGACTACTTCTGAGGAACCCCATGCCAGGATGCTCCTGCTCAGGTATTAATAAAGAAGTACACATCACTCCTGTGAAAACAAAAGGGTCAGCCCCACTGGGCCCCAAGTGTAAGTGTTTAGTAATTATGTTACCATTATAGTTGTGGTTATTGCCTACATTATGAATGAGAAGGAGTAAGATCCCTGTGGCTAGCTGTCCAACAGCCCGAGCTGAAGCCAAAGCGGAGCTACTAGAGAAGAGGCAGTTTCCAAAGATGAAGCACAGGGCAAAGAAACCTACAGCAAGCTCAGACCCAATCTCTCCTTCTGATCCATGCTAGCCCCATACCTCCTGGACTTCCACAGGAGGCATGGAGAGACTGGGAGAGGCTGATCCTGGCCCTAAATGGGCTTCCAGTTGGGATCAACTTCTAAGCCAAACCTGGAAGGTGGGGCACACAGTTGACTCTCTAGCTAAAGTAAGGCTGCCTTCCTGTTCCAGTGGCAGTGGCAGGAAACAGGAAGCTCCTGGAGGCACAACTTGGAGGGTCACTGAAGGCAGGACAGGGTAATGGAAAAATGAATGAAACTCTTCCAGGCAGGTAGGGACAGGACCTGGGCTCAGTCCTTGGTTCTTACTGAGGGCCAAGGGGACACCAGACAGAACTCCTTTCAAGTGGGTTGTGACCTTGACTCCTCTCAAGAGGATGTCTGTCTGAAGTCTCCTTCTGGGCAAGTGAGGGTTCAGGAAGCTCCCCTTCTCCCCCCTCCCATCCCCTCACCCCCCCCCCCAGCCTAAGCCCCCAACTCAGGATGGAGGTCCCAAGCTGCAGGCAAAATAGAGTCCTTAGCCCAGAGCAGGGAGCTAACACAGCAGGATGGGGGAGGGGAGGAGGAGAGGGAAATGGCAGGAAGGGATTGGAAAGGCAGCTGGGGGAGTTAAAATATGCAGATGGAGAGATGTGCGAATGCCTGGAGAAAGGAAAGACCCGGATCCCAGAGAGTGAAGGAAACTGGGGGAGCGGATTCAGGGACCCACTGTGGGTGCTGCCTGGACCCTCACATTGCTTAGATCCAGTCTGTTGTGTTTTTCCTATCTCAGGTCTACAGGTGTAGAGGAGTAAACAGTGGCCCTCTGGATCTGGCATATGCACCTGCCTCTGTATTGGGTGGTGGTTACATACAGGAAGCATCCAACCCTGGGTCTGAACCCAGCTAGTAGATGCTGTGGGGAGGGCCTGGGGTGTGAACCCTATACCTGCAGGGGTGGTGGGGGCAGAGGATGTCTCTGGAGTGAAAATCTTTGCTAAGCTTCACTTCCATCTTATCCTAGCAGAAGGCCTAGGCTCCTTGGCTCTGAGTGCTCCCGGAGAGGATAAACTGAGGCCAGAGGCAAGCAAGTTGAATCCCAGCACTCCCCCCTCCCCCAGCCACCACACAACAGCTGGTCTCCCAGTGCAGTGCATTCCTTCAGCACTTGGAGCGCAGTTTTCGTTTGCACTCCATTAATTTGCAAGTAGGCTGCTTTGTAAGTGTTCTTTTGTCTTTTCTCCCAGCCTGTCCAGACCCCCTCACCCAACCCGGGCACAGGGTGGGGGTGGGGGTAAGGGGGGGACGTCCCCTCCCACTAGAAGAAAATGTGGTACTTGGGAAGGCCCTACAAAGAATGCAAAATGACAAGCCTCAAAAAGCAAGATGATGAGGGCAAGTATCCATAGTTTTCAGGGAAACTGAGGCTGGGGAAAGTTCCATGACTACAGCACACTGACAGAAAGTGGCTGAACAAGAGTCTAGATTTCATTTGCTACTAGAAATCTCAGCTCACCCCACCTTTCCTTCCATTCACTCTTGTGGTTCCACACTATATGTGAGCCCTGGAAGTCTTTGAGACACGAACTAGATCTCCTTTTGATATTCTTTGGAGAACTCTGGGCCTAGACTCTTTCTTTTTCCCCAGAGAACCTCTCAGGAGCTCCAGGAAAGGACCAAGCACTTTCAAAACTGCCAGGAGCCTCAAATAGCTAACCTTTCACTACCCTTCAGAGGCCTTCTTTGGAGCCCAAACATCCAGACAATGTGTCACCCCAGACACAAGGCTGGAAAGGTTCAGAACTAGAATAATCATAGTACCATCTCCTAAGGCTTCCAAATCAAAGTTTAAGTCCTCAAAGAAACGAGAGACACTAACCATCATTCCACTTTCTGAAAATTCAGCTCAGATACAGACTGAAAAGGCAATAATACAAACCATGTCCTCTCCCCCTCCCCGCACTCTGCAAATTCTTGCTGATGGACAGGTCTGTGGATGATAGCTGAACCAACTTCCTACCTCCTCCTGGTTCTAGTTCTAGTTCTCAGGGTACCCCCAAGACCTGTATACTGGGCTGGGAATGCAATACTGTGAGATAGGGCAGGGCTATAGCCCAGATGAACAAAGGATGTCCTGCAACGCTATAGCCCAGCCAGCCAAGTGCTTCCACATTCCGTCCTTCAGAGCAGTGTGACACGGGCAGATGGGACTCTATCTCCCTGAGCGGCTTTCCTGAGCCCCAGGAGACCAGCTTGCTACAAATCCTAGGCTTCTAATGCCCTTCAGTGCCTATTTGAGAATAAGGATGCTTCACCTGTCCTGTGAATGCTCTGTCTTACCGCACTGGTACAAGTGCTAGGTTACCAGTGCATGACAAACCTATTTCACATTTTCAAAGTCCAGGATTCAGCAGAACTGAAGACAGAAGCCTTGCCTTCCTCATTCACTCCTTGTCTCTGCCAGTACTTTCAGTTATTGATATTTGGGGACAATCTCAGTTTATGAGGGGGCTATATACACAAGGGCCACAGCAAACTTGCAAACTTCCATACCACATGATGAGATGATGATGATCATGATTTTGAAGTTCCGAAGATCTAACCCAGGGCCTTTAACATGTTAGGCAAGTGCTCTGCCACTGAGCTACATATCCAGTCCCAGATTTTCCTAAATTCCAGTGCTTAACATGCCCCTGCTCAGGAATACCTAGAGGCTCCATCCTCTTCTACATAAGAGAGGGTTCATCTCAGCTGGGCACACAGGGCCCCTCATTTAGCACCAGTATGCTTTGCTTCTGCCAGATTGGACCCTTCCAAGCTAGAAACCCAAGCTAAAGACCACTCTTCTTCAAAGTCCTATCCTACACTCAGGTTTAGTGTGGCTCTTCTCCAGAGACTAGAACACCTTGCTGCTGGGCCCATAGTGCTGCCTCCTCGCAAAGCCCCCACTGGCCCTTATCACACTCTACCTGGTCTCACCTGTGGCTGACAAGGTATACTTGTCTTTCTGATGTCAGACCCAATGGAGGGCAGGACCCAAATTCATGCTGATGTAACACGGTCTTAAGACCTGAGAGCAGCCAATGTGATAGAAAGAGCCCAGGCTAGCCTACCATCCTTGACAATCCTAGTTCTACCATTCTCTAGTGTGTGACTATAATTAGAGGACACACATCTCTTTGCTTTCTTTCCCAAATCTGTAAAATGGGGATGTCATCATACCTCTTCACACTGTTCGTTAGGAGGATTAAATGAGAGCACTCATTTCATTCATTTGTTCATTCATTTGTTCAACTATTACTGAACACACACACACACACACACACACACTGTTCCTTAGGCTTGAACCCTGGGCTTGGGTGCTGTCTTTGAGATTTTGTGTTCAAGGCTAGTGCTCTATACCACTAGAGCCACAGATCCACTTCTGGTTTTGGGGTGTTTAATTAGAGATAAAAGTCTTACAGACTTTCCTACCTGGGCTGGCTTCAAACCACAATCTTCTGATCTCAGCCTCCTAAGTAGCTAGGATTACAGGTGTGAGCCACAGACACCCAGCTATGTTCACTTATTCTTTATGGTCATGACAAATACGCATCCTTAGAACATCTCTCTGAGAACATCTCTCCTGTTTTGTAAGAAGAAACTAAGTCTCATCAAGGTGCTGAGTTACTTCATGGTAGATGCTTTCAAGGGGTAGTGTTAACCCCAAATCTAGCCTTCTTATCATAATCCCCAGCCTCTGTCGCTTAGTGGTCCCGCATTGTTTATAGATTATGGACATTCCCTCGCTCTTTCTCTCTCTCATTGTCTTTCTCCCTCTCTCTCTCTCCCTCCCTCTCTTTCTCTTTCTCTCTCTCAGGCACACAGATACTCCCTCAAACTGCCAACCCCTCAGAACTGGGCCAGCCTTGTTCACAGACTGTCTCTGGGATAGTCTGTGAATAGTCACATGGGATCTGCATAGCATAAGTCCATGAATTCTCAAGGAACCATTGCAGCCTCACTGTCTGGGAGTCTGAAAATGGAGCAGGATATTTTCCATCCTTGAAACAAAAACGAGCAAGCTGCCAGCAGCTCCCTTCCTTTGCTCTGGGCCCACTGGCTCCTCTTCCTCACTCTCCTCCCCAACAGCTCCTCCATCCTGCTGCCCAACTCACTTCTCCAGCATGGACATGACGATCGGGGGAAGCACCAGGATGGGCATGGGCAGGACCACTCGCGTCAGTGCCGTCTCCAGCAGGGCCTGCGGGGGGGAGGGGGGAGAGGAGACAGGTTGTGGTGAGAGGGGTGGGGGTGGGGGTGAGGGACAGCCACCTGGCAGTAAACTGCTGCCCTGGAGCCTTAGGTGTGTGTGCACATCTGGCAGCATGGAATTATTCATGGCACAGTTCACTAACTATATTCTAGACACCAGGAAAAAAACCCCACATCTTCATCTTCTTACCACACACATTTGAAAAGAGCAGATTCCTGTCACCTGCCATGTGCAGGGAGAGGTGGTAACAGAAGCATCCCAGGAAGGCACTGGTGTTCAGGAGGTCCATGGAGGACCTGAGATACTCTCAAAACAAAGCAGAAGCAGGGCTCAATGTGGTGGCTCATGCCTATAGCACTAGCCACTTTAGGAAGCTGAGGATTCCCATTTGAAGGCAAACTAAGCACACAAATCTGACTCTATCTCTAAAAGATAAAGAGCAAAAAGCCAGAACTGGAAGTATGGCTCAAATGATAGAATACTAGCCATGAGTGAAAGAGCCTCGCAAGAGTACCAGACCTTGAGTTCAAGCTCCAGTACACACACACACACACACACACACAAAGGTGTGGTTAATACCTATAATCTCAGCTTCTCAGGAAGCAGAGGTAGGAGGCTCTTGGTCCTATCAGCCTGGGCAAAAGCTGGAGACCTAATTTCGAAATATAATAAAAGCATGGATGGGGACATGGCCCAAGTGGTAGGGTGCTTGCAAGCACTCCACCCCAGTATCACCAACCAGCCAACCAACAAAACAATAATACCAAAAAATAAAGCAGGTATTGTAAGAGCCAGAACAAACAGCTAGAGCCAGCTGAGCCACTGAAGGCTGGGTACTGAGGAGAGGGAAGAGGTTGTGGGTGTACTTATTAGAGATTCAGAAGTCCTGGCATCTCCTGGCTCTGGAGAAAAGCTTCTGCTAAGCAACTGAAGTGTCTCTGTGTAGGCTCTGACTAGGCCTTTGCTCTTGGAGAACCCATGGGATTCCTGAGGGTCATAGCATGGTCACAACTCAGTGGCAGTTCTGTGTTTGGACAGTCACTGTGGGGAGTCCCTTTAGCCCTTCGGCTCCCATCCTCAGTGGAGGCCCAGAAATGGCTCAGAGCTCACCAATCCCTAGTTTTTCCCCAGGCAGCAAGTAATAGGTCAAGTCCGACTGAAGGAAGCCCAGGGCTGCAGGAGCTTGGCTTGCCTTGTGGTTGGGCTGTGTGGAGGAATATGGCTGACCTCTCTCACAAGGGCTGGTTGCAGAAGGAGGCTAGGAACACATAGAAAATTGAGGCTAAGCCAGGGGCCAGTGGCTCATACCTGTAATCCTAGCTACTTAGGAGGCTGAGATCTGAGGATCTTGGTTCAAAGCCAGCCCGGGCAGGAAAGTCCGTGAGACTCTTATCTCCAATAAAGCACTAGAAAACTGGAAGTGGCGCTATGGCTGAAGCAGTAGAGCACTCGCCTTGAGCTGAAGAGCTAAGGGATAGTGCCCAAGCCCAGAGTTCAAGCCTCAGAGCCGACAAAAAAAAAGGAAAAAGAAAAAAGAAAATTGAGGCTAAATCCACTCTGATGATGGTTGGAAGGCTGAAAGTTTCTCTCAGGAACTTGGACTTTTCATGATTAGTCCCAGGTAGAGAAAAGGATGGAAGGCCTTAGAGCTAGGGCACTGACTAGAGGATGCACTATTGGCATGGCACCCCTAGCCTCTCTCCCTTCAAAGCCCTGGATGGGTCCTGAACTTCCTGAGACTGGTGGTGAGGGAGGATCTATGGCTATGAAGAGGCCTCATGGACAGGAGAAAGGCTCTGGCCTCAGGTGGGAGCTGCTGAGAGACAGGGGCTGGAGCAGAGGTGAACGCTCAGTCCATTCATGGCTGACTACTTATTCCATCCCCAGCACTCGCAGGCCAGAGCCTGGGGTAGCAGGATGAGCCATCAACCATCAGGATGCTGGGAAGCACAGGATATGGGTTTTAAATCCCGTGTGCTAGAGTGGATGGGACCAGGGAAGCCATAGGTAAATGAGGGTCTTGTGAGAACACTCTTCAAACCATGCAGTGGCCTCTATCAGCCTGAAATCCTTACACTCACAGTGCTGGCTCCCACTGCTAAAGTCCCCACTAATCACACTACCTGCCATTGCTCAGGCTTTCTGTTCATACCCAGGAGGATGTGGAGGCCTAGGGAGGGTGGTGGCAGGGTCCTGTGCCTTGGACTGGGGAAAAAGCCCTGGGGATTCTCCTCTGCCCTCACCAATTAACACCTCAACTGAGGAATTGGGTCCTGAGGGGCTGAGACAAGAAATGGAGACCTTTCATAGTGTCGATGAGAGGGAGGTTGAGGTGAGGAACTATCAGAGGGGACAAATTTGACTGGGAACAGACTGTGAGGCCTAGGGCTCATACACAGTGGGGCTGGGGTAGGCCGCAGTGAGGAGGAGACATCCAGAGCACAAAAACAGCGTACTATGGTGATGCACATGTTATGGGAAAACCAATCCCTTCCCAGGGCCTCTGCCCTCCCCCCCCACCCCCCCCACCCGGCCAACTTACATGTCTGGCTGCAATCTTGGAGGAGCCCACAAGGTTGCCATCAGTATCAAGGACATCAATCCCTTCCTCCAGCTCCCCGTACCGCATGAGGACCACGTTGCAGATATTGGCACTGGCTGAAGAAAGAGAGAGAGAGGTGTAAGAGCAGGGGTGAGGTGGAGGATGGCTTTCAACTTGGCTCCTTCCCTGCTCAGGCCACAAGGGTGCTGAGGATGTGGTTCTGTCGTCCTATTAGCCTGGGGAGGGATCTGGAGTCCCTCAGGCACTGGGCAAGTAAAAATAACAGGTGTTAGGGGGGAAAGTATTCAAAGCTCAGGGAGCTCAAGGTCGCTGCCTTCCTTTGGGGCAAGCTCTGTAATCAGATGAAGTAGCTTCTAATCTAGAAGGATCTCAAGACCCTCCTCTTTGAGGTCTGGTGTTCCATCACCAGCAGCTCAGCTCCCTGGGCCACGCGGGGCTCTCTTGAAGTGCTAGTTCCCATGTTCCATATTCAGCCCCTCCTGCCTCTGCTCAGAGTGAATCAAATTCCCAGAGATTTGCATCCCTGACAGCAGGTGCCAGAGCAGGCAGGAACCTCAGTGCTCACCCAGCACCACCCCCTCATCATATGGATGGAGATGGAGATTCAGAGGGGAGGGGGAACTTCTCTGAGGTCACACAGAGAAGTGGGACAAAGCAGACAATCGACAGTGTCTAAACCTCTAGGTACCCAGGAGCAGGTATGTGGGGCCAGGCAGAGTGGTTCAGACACTTCAATTGGCCAGGCCTCTCCCTGAGCTCCTGGGGACTTGGACTGAGAGGAGGCTCCTGGCTTGTTAGTAAAGCACTAGATGTGGAGTCTGGGTGGGGGGGCATGAATCAGTTAGTGACTAGCACAGGGTACCTCTTCTTGCCATCCTCAACTGGGATTTACTGGGCTGATTGTGAGGTGCTGGTACAGATCTGGACTGAACTCCTCCAGCCCTGCTTCAGGATGGAAGTGGGGAGACTTGGGGGTAGTAGGCGGGTGGGAAGTAGGGGGGTGACAAATGCAGAGCCTGCCTGCTCCATTCCTCCCCCCAAAGCGCCTTGCTGTGTTTAAAGTTTTAATTTTTGCTAATTAATGTCAATTAATTTTGTATAATGAGTGTTTAATTTTGGGGAGTGTGTGAGCCTGGGAGCGACTGCAGTTCTGGGCTGTGAACGCTGATTAGCATCAACACCTGCTGCTTCCCCCCCTCTGGTGGGGGGGGGCACCGGGTTTGGGGAGCTGGAGGGGTGGCAAGGCCCAGGGTGCCTGAGGAGTAGGAGGGAGCCCACAGATGCTCCTGAGGTCAAAGCCAATGGCTAGGGAGCCCCACAGTCCAGAGTGCTCACAGCTGGGGGACAAGGCCTCTGGAGATGAGGGGTGGCTTAAAAGCTTGGGCCCTCTGAACCTCAGTCTCTATTGCCATAAAGGGAGGAGGTGGAATAAACCAAGGCAAAGACCGAGAGGCTTTGCAGTCTTTGGAGAGGAAAAGCAGGAGAGCAAAACACAGTTCTAAAATGTATTTAGAGCACATATGTCATCTCTGCTGTCTCCACACTGTGTAATGCTAACCACAGCGGGCCCCCTCAAGCCTCCCGTCCTCCGGGCCCACGGCAGAGACGCTCACCTGTCTCAACAGTGACTTTCAAGCAGGGGCAATTTGGGGAGACATTTGGCCACGTCTGGAGGCATTTTTGGTTCCCAAGATCTGGAAGTGCGGATGAAGGTGCTACTAGCACATAGGAGATGGGCTGGCCAAAGCTGCTAAAGGTCTCTTGGCTCCAAGGACAGCTCCACAAGAGATTATTGGTCCTCAAATGTCAACCGTGCACACATTGAGAAATTCTTATCTCAGCCACAGCAGGAGAATTAAGAAAGAGCAGCAGGGAATGACCTGGAGGAGGGGGCCATCTGGGTTTGGGTCAGTCTTAACTCTTATGTTTTTCCAGGTGTCCTAGGACACTCAGGGCCCTAAAAGGGCCCCCAAAAGGTCTTGGTACCTGGCCTCATGTTACTGACCCGCCCTCTAGTGGTTGGAGCTATGCTCTGCATCCCCAAGTTGAGGCTGCTAGGTTCGGTTCCCAGAATAACCAAGAAAATCACTGGAGGGGAGAAAGGCTTTCTGCCCTGAGAGACATGGATCCCTGCCGCCTGAGAATACCTTCCACCACTGCCGCCACCAGCACCACCATCAACACCACCACTGCCAACATCACCACTTCAGGCAGAGCCAGATTACAGTTATGTGATCTCTGAGCACAGGCTGCACCCACACCAGGTCAGAGGATGCTGAAGACAGTCAAAATGTCTCCAGTCCCTATTTTGTATGTATATGTGTGAGAAAGCCTGGCAGACAAGGAAGAGAGTGTGTCAACTTGGAGGTGTAGACCAGCCCCAGGTTCATGGTGGCATCTTACTCTCTACAATTCCCAGATGTGGACTATAGAGGTAGCAGGGCACAGAAGGGCTTGGTTCAAACACAAAACCACATGAGACCAAAGGCAAAAGCCAGCCTCCTTTTTTTTCCCTCAGGCAGCCTCTCTACGACACTACTGGGGGCCCTATCTAAGCTAGATGGATGAAAAGAAGACAGGAAAAAAAAAAGCTTAAAGCCCACTTCTGAATGATGGCTGCTCCCAAGCTCCCTAGTGGAATAGTGGCCTATGTAACTCCATGTAACTACTGCCTATGTGGATGGCCATGCCCTATAATCTCTTCTGTCCATTTACACAGAACTCGTATATGTGCATGCTTCCAACATCCCTAGTCGTGAGTAGTAAGAATACAGGGCTGGTACATGCCAGAGAAGAGGGAAAGGAGGGGAGAGGAGGAATAGGGTGGAAGAGAAGAGAGAAGAGGAGAGGAGGAGAGGAAAAGAGAGGAGGAGAGGAAAAGAGAGGAGGAAAGGGAAAGGGAAGGGAAAGGGAAAAGGAAGGGAAGGGAAATGAAGGGAAGGGAAAGGGAAGGGAGGGGAAGGGAGGGGAGAGGAGGGGAGAGGAGTAGCGCAATCATAGGTCTCTTTTCTAACACAGGCAAAATATACTATTGACAGTATCATCAGGTTAATTAAGCAGTCTGTTAGAGATAATGTTAAGAAAGCTGGCACATTTTCAACTCAGATTGACACCATTCAAGACTCAACATAACTGATGTTGGAGCAGCAATGCTTGGAAATGTCATGAAAAGAGAGAGAGAGAGAAAGGAGAGAGCTTGCTTCACACTGATGGCAAGCTCAGTGTGAAGTCCTGAGGAAAACGCACTTGACTGCTGCAGATGTTCTCACATCTGACCCATTGTGAGGTAACGTCATGAAGATTGTGAACAGCTAATGAAGCACCCAGTATAAACGCCCTAGTATGGGGGGGAAAAGAGAAAGAAGTAGACAAATGTGCAAGAACATTCTCAGAATGAAGGCTTCAGGGAAGTCTGTCCCAGTAGCCAGCACGGAATAAAGTAGCTCAACACAGTGCAGTCCAGCATCATACATACCTGTGTGGGAAATGGATTGGTGGGAAAGTAGCTCTATCAACTCACTGGGGAAAGGATCATTCAAACACTAGAGCCATAGGCAATTGATTTTGAGAAATTAGAATTTCATAGCTCTTCAATTCTAAGATCTAGTTCCCCACATCTATCTATCTATCTATCTATCTATCACCATCAGCCTATCTATGTTTATCTACCAGTACTGGAGATTTGAACTCCAGGGCCTAACAGTTGCTACTTGAACCACACCCTTAGATCTTTTTTGCTTTCATTATTTTTCTAATAAGGTCTCTCTTTTTGCCAAGGACAGCCTGGACTATGATTCTCCTTTTTATGCTTGCTGAGTAGTGGACAGGTGCACACCACTCTGCCTGGTCTATTTATTGATAAAAATGGGGTCTCTTGAACTTTTTGTCCAGGTTGATCTTGAACCTCAATCCTCCTACTCTCAGTAGCTAGGCTTATGGGTATGAGGCACTGAGCCCAGTTGCATTTTATCATATTTTTATGTTTGGAAAATCATGACATGAGCCAGGTGCTAATGGCTCAAGTCTATAATCCTAGCTGGTGAGGAGGCTGAGATCCGAGAATCAAAGTTCAAATACAAGAGACTCTTTTGTCCAGTTAATCACCAAAAAATGATAGACACTAGCCTTGAGCAAAAAAGCTAAGGGAGAATGTGAGGCCCAGAATTCAAGCTCTAGTCCTGGCACAAAAATCAACAAGAACAAAACAATGTTGTGTCCTAAGGCATGGGGGAGGGGACATCTTACCTGCCAAGGCCACCATAACTGCCTTTATCTGTATGAACTTTGTCACATGTAGAGGAATCTCTTCATTCAATTGTCACCTCAGCCGACCACAGCAATCCACACAGAATTTGAACTTAAACTTAGATTCCTAATTGTTGCCTAAAACATCTTTTTCAAACTTACACTATAATGGTGCACGGACATGAAAAGTTATTGTACATGCAGAAGATTGTCTGCCAGATACCAGGCAATGCAATTAAAGGCAGTAGAAATTGCCAAACCATAGATAGCTACCCTAAAGAAATGCTTGCCCATATGCACAAAGAGACATTTACAAGGATGTTAATTATAGCACTGTTTGTAAGAGCAAATAATTAGAAACAACCTAAATGTCCACCATTAGGGAACTCACATGGGAAGATCTCCAAAACAAACTGTTATGTGAAAAAAGCTACTGAGTATATGCATGATGATTTACTGTATGTAAAAACCCTGTAATTGCTATCCCCGTGCATATGTGTGCATAAATCGACAGGTAATGTTTTGGAACCTCATGCCTCACAGAGCACTGCCCTGGGAGTAAAGAACTCAATTTGACACTTAGGGCCTGTTATTTAGAGGCTTCTGCATTTTTACACTAAATGATTGTATATTATTTGAATTTTTATAATATGAATGTAATCATGCTATACAAACTTTTAAAGCCAACTTAGACAGGTGCTGATGGCTTACACCTATAATCTTAGCTATTTGGGAAGTTAAGAGCTCAAACCTAGCCTAGGAAGGAAAGTCTGTGAGACTCTTATCTCCAAAAAACTACCAAAAAGCTGTAAATGGAGCTGTGGCTCAAGGGATAGAATACTAGCCTTGAGCACAAAAGCTCAGTGAGTTCAAGCACTGGCACACACACACACACACACACACACATCTTAGAGATTTGCTATTGTTGTTTGGTGGTGCTGGTGACTGAACTCAGGGCTTCACTTTGCTAGGCAAGTGCTCTACCACCTGAGTCATAACACCAGTCCTGTTTTCATTCTATAAGAAATAGGAGACTGGGAAAATATATTTATTAGCTATGATAATGTTAAGCTATGGAGGTCAGTGGTGACTGATTCCCAATAACTATGGTATTCCCCCAAAATTATTTGAAATGAATAGCGACAATTCTCCCTTTGCCAGCAATTGGTGTAGAAAGGGACAGGTGACTCAACCCTAGCGAATGAGGGCTATCTTCTGGGTATCCTGGGAAAGGTCCCATCCCGTGTGAGGGGCAGATAAAAGACAGAGCTTCTTGTCCTCCCAACAGAATTGGGAAGCTTGGAATTGCTTTTGTTGTCTTATGACCATAAAAGAAGCTAGCTTGAAGAAGAAGCCCACTAGGCCACAGCAAAGCAGAGTAAAAAGGAAGGGAAGACTTGCTGATCTCATCTGAAACTAGCTGTCTGTAAAAAAACACATTTAAAAAAATTATTATTTAAGGAGTGGAGGGTTTTTCCTTATTTCAGCAAAAATACTCACAATCGAATAGCTTCAACATTATTAAGAAAAAGATTTGGTGAAGGTGTATTGACACATCTCTGATATCCTAGCACTATAGAGGCTGAAGTAGGAGGATCACAAGCTTGAGACTAGCCTCGTCTACACAGAGGCCAGCCACACACACACAAAAGATAAAGATAAAAAACCATGAACTCATTCTTATGAATAGTCAAAGATAACTTTCTGAAGCTAAGAAAAAAGTCAATTTGCAAAAGTTTTTAAAAATACGTATCAGAACCTAATCCTCATTGGTTAAATGGTTTACTAAAGGCTACTTCCAGCCTGTGAGTGGTTTTCCTTACTCTGTTAGTGGTGTCTTCTGTTATATAGTTATATATTTTAATATATCAAATATACATATTTCAGTATATCAAATAAACCTTTTCCCTTTCTGTTGTGTATTTTTGGTATCATTAAGAAATGAAAAAATAAAAGAAATTTCAGGGCTGAGGGGTATAGTTGAAGTTGTAGAGCACCTGTCTAACAAGTGTGAGGACCTCAGTTTAAACTCTAGTACCAGTTTAAAAGAAAGAAAGAAATTCCACTGATACTTCAATGTTCATCTCTGCTTATTTTTTAAAGTATTAAACTATTACTTTTCACATTTAGGCCTATAATCTCTCTCTCTCTCTCTTTTTTTTTTTTTGGTCCGGTCGTGGAGTCTGAACTCTGGGCCTGGGCGCTGTCCCTCAGTTCTTCAGCTCAAGGCTAGCGCTCTACCACTTGAGCCACAGCGCCACTTCCAGCTTTTTTTTTCTTTTTGCTTATGTGGTGCTGAGGAATCGAACCCAGGGCCTCATGCATGCAAGGCAAGCGCTCAACCACTGAGCCACCTTCCCAGCCCCAAGGCCTATAATCTCTATGGAATTTATTTTAGTGTATGATATAAAATAGATATCTCCTCCCTTCATTGCACAGGGCAAAGAGTTATAACTGGGTAAAAGGTGGGAGTTTCCTCACAGGCCTGACCCTTAGTTTGATCCCCTTCCCAGAGGCAGTGGCAGTAGCTAGGTTCTCATGTCCTGCCCAGATGATCTGTGTATTTACAACCGTGCATGTACCATCTTCACATGCAAATCCCAGCAGAGTGGAGTGACATTTAGTAAATGATGATGACTATCTAAATACTCGCAGTCCCTGTTACTTCATCTGAGAGGCAGTGCTGAATGGCACAGGTTTTCTTTTCAATAGCTTGGGAATCTGGGGACAGTGTCACACCCATATTGTAGTACCAAGCAAGGACCAGGAATTTCTAGACTGGAAAATCAGCCTGTAAATCTAGCTGTGGGCTGACTTCAGGGAAGATTGCTACTAACAATGCATCCCTCTTCTGAAAAGCTTCCTCTTGCCGAATTGCTGTGTCCTTGGCTTCGCACTCTGCACTGGTTTCCTATGGTTGTAGATAAATGCTCAAGCCCAAATCACATACTCAAAGCCCCTTCTTCCTCCTTTGTGCATCTCCCTCCCTCTGCCTCATACCTTCTGACTTTCTCTGCCTTCTGAATTTTAGGAATGGTAAAATATCTCAATTGGAAGGCCATTCTATTCAGTAAATACTGTATGTCAGGTCCTAGACAAGCTTCTCTGAAACACCTATGAGATCCCTGTATAATTTTGGGGCCAGTCTGGTCATTGGACCCTTCCCTAAAACCCAGGGGGCTGTGTAGCTCATTCTAATAACAGTCTGTGCTCTTAATTAATTTCATCAGGAGATCTTGCCACCCTTGCTGGTCTCCCATTTATCAGAAATACTCTGACTAGTCTGATTATAGACTCCTTCCTTCATTATGGTCATCTCTCCTCCTCCTCCTCCTCCTCCACCTTCTCCTCAGGGCCTAGACACTGTCTCTGAACTTCTTTTGTTCAAGGTTCTAGTACTTTTTTGCTTGAACCACAGCATCATTTCCAGCTTTTTTTTTTAGTTTATTGGAGATAAGAGTCCCACAGACTTTCATACCCTGGCTGGTTTCAAACCACGATTCTCCAAATTCAGCATCCTGAGTAGCTAGGACTGCAGGCATGAGCCACCAGCACCCAGCTGGACATCCTATTTTTAGTAACACGGCTGACATCTGAGCATATACACTATCCAGTGAACTCATTCTAAGCATCCAGCCCATGAAACCCTCCTCTGCCCAGGATCTTCATCCCAGGTCCTTCAGCTAGGTTAGGTATTGGTGCCCTATTAACAATTATGCTGTTACATTTTTGGAGACCAGCACATCTTATATCAGTGCACCTCTACAGGTCTTTTTACGCTTGCTGGTGAACTTACAGCCCTGCCAGGTTGGTGGCTCCGTTCCTTAAACATGAGCCATAGGCCTCCTTCATCAAAGGCAGCCATGAAATAATGGCTAGTCACCACTAGAGATTTTATCCAGCTGATTTGGACCCATTGGTCTTGTCCTTCAGAAGCCTGACACAAGCTGCAGATTCACGCTGGTTCTGAGACTTTTTCAATTCTAGATCTACTCACTTTTCCAGAAAGTTCTGTCATGAGGGCTCTTTAGTGGCCCCTCAGAATCCATGGGGTACTTCTCTCTCTCTCCAAACATTCTCTCTAAAGAATTCAGCTCATGTTAGATTCCTAAAATGTAGGAAGTACTGCAAGATGACTTAGAAATTATGTCTAAGGGGGCTGGGAAGGTGGCTCAGTGGTAGAGCGCTTGCCTTGCATGCTCAAGGCCCTGAGTTCGATTCCTCAGCACCACATAAGCAAAAAGAAAAAAGCTGGAAGTGGCGCTGTGGCTCAAGTGGTAGAGCGCTAGCCTTGAGCTGAAGAGCTGAGGGACAGTGCCCAGGCCCAGAGTTCAGGCCCCACAACCGGACCAAAAAAAAAAAAAAAAGAAAGAAATTATGTCTAAGGGATTTCATCCTCTATGAAGCTTTTTTTCTTGCCACTGGAATATTTGATTTTTGTGCCATTTTGAGCATTTGCTCACTCCTTGGTCCCCAAATATCAAGTCTGCAGATGCTCCTTGGTTAAGGCAGGTAGAGGGGGACTAAAATTTAATTGTGATGTGTTGGGAGAAGGGCAATGTTTGATCCCCATGAACACTCTGCTTTAGAGATACAAGCACCCCCTTTTTATAGTTGGGGCAGCCACGGCCTGAAAAGTTGGGGAACTTGGCTAGGATCAGGTGATGAGTGGTGGGCCACCAATCATCTACTACAACTGCTGACCAAAAGACTGCACAAGGGTGATGGTGAAAACCTATATGAAAACCAGAACACTGCATGAGTAGCCAAGAGGGGAGCCCAAAGGCAATGAATGCCTCATAAGGTGCCACTAACTGCCATGGTGGAAGCACCTGTCCCAGGGCACAGCGTAACTGCTGCCTGCTACTCACAGGGGAGGAGGGGTGGAGGAGCAGCAAGCCTGGGGGTCTGTGGTTTGATTGGGGGTGGATGGGGCTCAGGTAGCACTGCAGTTACCTCCTGGATAAGGAAGGCAGGGTGGCCTGAACACAAAGAAAGATCCCTGGAGAAAAGGGCAATTGAGATGGCAAATACCCATTCAGTCTGAGGCAGAAAGAGGCTGGAGGGGTACTCATGGTGGTGGGGTGTGGGGGGATGACACTGGGTATGATACAAACAGATCTTGCAAAGACTGCCTGGATAGCCTGTTCAATGGCTCACCAGTGAGCACAGAGATCTTTTTGTGGCCATGAACTACATTTTGACATTTCACAAGAGGGACTGCTGGGGAATGACACTGGAAGAAATGATTTGCCAGCACAGGATGCTGAGGTTGGTATTTCCGGTCCACGTGGGAAGGTTGCTCTGTGGAAGGAGTTGGCTGAGGCCTGAGGCTGAGGCTCAGGCCTCCAAATGGAGGTGTTTATTAGCTGACTGCATCCATTGCCATTACCTTCTCCACAGATACAGCCATGCAGGCTGAGGGTGACCTCCAGCACTTCCTGCCTACATCCGTGTACACAGCTTGGGGCAGCAAGTCTAGAGAAGTGCTGAGATGACCTCTGTGGTCTCTTCTTCCCCCAAACCCCTGCCCAGTCCTGACAGCTACTTATCTAGTTCCCCGGCCAGTGTCCTTCCCTCCTGCTGATGTCCCTTTCCCTTCCCCCTCTCTGCCTTTCCTTAAGGCCTCACAAAATGGCTGTTTGTGGGAACTGCCTCCCCAAGAATGGCATCTGCTCCTGGAGACTGGTGGCTGGACCTAGGGGTGTGTATTTTTCCGATGCTTCCTCTATTGACCTTTAATTACACTGTTTGCCCAGCTTCCCAAACCATTAACTTCCACCTCACAGCAACTTCCCGTCAATTAATGGAGGGCCTGCTCTGAGCTCAAGCTCCTGAACACAATTAAGCGTGACAGTCCACAAATAAGAAAGAACTGGAGAATTAATTAAGGTCTAAACAAATTAATTACCAGTCCCCAATCGATTCCGATGCCAGCACACATGCTCCTGGGCTCACCGTCTTTCCTAACATCTCCATGTATAAATAGAAACTGAGATTTCTCACGTGATTGCTGTTTTAGACCAGGGGCATGGAGAGCTCTGAAACCACCTTGAGGGAGAGAGGGGGCTGCAGGGGCATCAAGGGCTTCCCATGAACTCAGTGCATGCGCATGTGTGCGTGTGCACATGCACTCACACACACACACACACACACACACACACACACACACACACACACACACACACCACACTTCCAGCTGAAAAGCTAAGGGCCAGCTTGGGGGGAGTGTGATCCTGCCACCTCTGGACACATCCCTGTTTCTCAGTTACTGATGGCAGGAGGCCTCGGAGGCCTGGCTTTGACTAGCAAAGTATAACTTTCAGCCAGTCTGAATTTGCTAATTCTTCTGGGAAATGAGCATGGCACACTTTGTTTGTTTGTTTGTTTGTTTTGGAGGGAGTCCGGTCGTGGGGCCTGAACTCTGGGCCTGGGCGCTGTCCCTCAGCATTTCAGCTCAAGGCTAGCACTCTACCACTTGAGCCACAGCGCCACTTCTGGCTTTTTTCTTTTTGCTTATGTGGTGCTGAGGAATCGAACCCAGGGCCTCAGGCATGCAAGGCAAGCGCTCTAACACTGAGCCACCTTCCCAGCCCAGCATGGCACACTTTGTCCTGGGGTCCTCCTAGCACAAAATGAGGATCATTGAGAAAGTGGGGGGTAGTGGGGAAGGGAGAGAGAGGAGAGTTATGTGGTCTCTAGGAGGTCCAGATCAGGCCAGCAGAAATCTGCTGAGGTGGCCCCAGCTGAAAGGGGCTCAAGTGAGGTCTGAGAAGGGTGGGAGCAGCAAAGTTAGACCCAAGGACCTGACATCCTGTCCCTGGGGATCACAAGTCTTTCTTAACATCATAGAGCCCAGAGAAGAGATGTCTTCTCTCATCAACCGGGCTTAGAGCTGGGCAGGAACCCTGAGAAGATCTGGGCAGAGAAGCACTTTTTCTGGAAGCCTCCTTTTACACACACACACACACACACACACACACACACACACACACACCTCAACAAGACTTAATATGAGCACTTCTACTTGCTCCTCTACTTCCTCCATGTAATCCTGTCTCCTTATCACGTCAGTATATCACGTCAGTATCACAAAGGGACAAATAATCCTTTTACAAGGTGAAGCATATCCTGAATATGCTTCTCAGAAGCATCTACCAATAGTCTAGGGTAGGCTGGTCTAGCCTGGCAAGCAGGGGTGAATACTCCAAGCAGGATGAGGATGGAAGCCCAGCTAGCCTGCAGTGGGGCACAGCAATGCTCTATCCTGGCCATAGCAACTGAGAACAAGGTACAGGGAGGCCAAGTGGTGAGAAGACGCTGACTTTTGACCTCCTGGTGAGTGAGGGGCATCCCTTTTTGCCTCACAGCACTGTGGCAGCACAGAGCAGGGCAGTTGCAAAGTGTCTATTTGCAGATGGGTCTGAGCTGCAGAAAGGGGCAGCTTCTTTCAAGATCCTGGCCAAGCCACAACTGTCAGGTTAACAAATCACACTGCATGTAACTTGTACAACTGGCTTGGGATATATAGAATCTCAAGTAGCCTAGCAGATACTGGACTTGAGTAAGGGGGCTGAAGGCTGTGTATGAAGGAAACAATGGGAGGGAAATCAGGCTGGAGCGAAGAGTGGCAGGGCAGAAAGGCTCAGAAGGAAAGAAGGGCCTGTCCTCTGAAGGAGACCCAGAGAAGTTAAGACCACCTCAAGGTCACACAGCAAGATGGCTGCAGAGCCGGGCTGGAACAGGCCCCTGGCAAAGTTCTTATCTAAAGCTTGGCTCAAAAACAGATTACATCTGGTGGAGTCCCAGATCCAGTTCAGGGCAGCTAAGAGCTGCCCCTTCTCAGGCTGTTTTTGACCCTCTAGCCCAATAACCATGAACACCAGTTGGGCAGCCACGTTGGCTCAATTAGGCCCTTAACGAAGTTAGATCTAAAGAGTTATTCCATTAATGGCCCATAACAGAAATAGCTGAGAGTTCATTAAAAGTGTGGAGTTGCTATAGCAATTATCTGGTTGGCTGAGTGGTTGGTTTGGGGGGTTCATTAGCCTCTGGGCCATGGAAGAGGTGAGATTGCCCTGTACACATCCCCCGCCTTCTCAGGGGGACTTCACTGGTGCTCTAAAGCACTTTTCTGTCAATAGAGTATGGTCTGTGGCCTCATTTCCTTCCTTCTTTCCTTCCTTCCTTCCTTCCTTCCTTTCTTCTTTCCTTCCTTCCTCCCTCCCTCCTTTCCTTCCTCTTTTCTCTCTCTTTCCCTTGCTTTCTTGCTTTCTTTTTTTTATCTTCCTTTCTCTCTCTTTTCTTTCTTTCTCTTCCTTTCTCTCTCTCTCTCTCTCTTTCCTTCTTCCTTTCTTTTTTCTCCAGTACTGGGTTTTACTCAGGGCCTTACACTCACTGGCTTACTCACTCAGTTCGTCCCTTACCACTTGAACCATGCATCTAGCTTGACTTTTGTGGGTTATTTTGGAGACAGAATCTGACAGACATTTTGATCTGGCCTGGCTTTGAACCAAGATACTCTAGATAACCATTTTCTGAGTAGCTAGGCTACTAATTGTTCATTTCTTTTGGAAAAAAAATCTATCATAGTGTCTATGTCCAAACAAGGTATGTTTCTTTGTGGTATCCTAAGGGCCAGAGGAAGCCTTGACCCTTTTTTGAGCCAGAATCCCTTGATGCATGAAGCTGACAGACCCCCTCAGAACAATGCATAAAACTAATTCAAAGAATTACTAAGGGATTTCATTGGAACAAGTTGTCAAAAAAATTTTAATTGTGATTTAGTAAGAGATGTACCTTTTTCTGTTGTCACTTGTGAGGTTTGAACTCTGGTGCTATCCCTAGCTATTTTTGCTCAAGGCTAGCTAGCACTCTACCACTTTGAGCCACAGTACCACTTCCGATTTTCTGGTGGTTAGTAAGAGATAAGAGTCTCAAGGGGGTGGCTAGGAAGGTGGCTCAGTGGTAGAGCGCTTGCCTTGCATGCCTGAGGCCCTGGGTTCAATTCGTCAGCACCACATAAGCAAAAAGAAAAAAGCCAGAAGTGGTGCTGTGGCTCAAGTGGTAGAGCACTAGCCTTGAGCTGAAGAGCTGAGGGACAGTGCCCAGGCCCAGAGTTCAGGCCCCACAACCAGATCCCCCCCCCAAAAAAAAAGAGTCTCAAGGGGACTTTTCTACTAGGACTTCAAATCACGATTCTTAGATCTCAGCCTCCTGAGTAGCTAGGACTATAGGCATGAGCCACCAGTGCCCGGCTGAGATATACCTTTTAGCTAATGAGTTAATAAATGAGATTTAGTAGTCATTTTGGATTAGTGTTGAGCATCCATGACATTTTAAGGTCACTAAGTAATAACCATGTGACATTAAAGTAGTAGTGATTTCTACTGGTGACAAAGCCACAGGTTCTGCTTATAGGCCCTGAGTTCAAGACACAATGCTGGTGTGTGCATGCATATTCACACATATACACTAATCCCTGCACTAAAAGCTGAACCTCAAACACAGAGCTAGCCATACTTTTTCTACCTGTACACATCTTTTTTTTTTTTTTGTCGGCCTTGGGGCTTGAACTCTGGGCCTGGGCACTGTCCCTCAGCTCTTCAGCTCAAGGCGAGCGCTCTACCACTTGAGCTACAGAGCCACTTCCGGTTTTCTGGTGGTTTATTGGAGATCAGAGTCTCAAGGTCTCTCCTGCCCGGGCTGGCTTTGAACTGCGATCCTCAGATCTCAGCCTCCTGAGTAGCTAGGATTACAGGCGTGAGCCACCAGCGCCCGGCTCCTGCACACATCTTGCTCCAGGTACTCCAACCCAGAGCCAAAAGGCATCAGGAGAGGTGTGGATGAGCCATCTATCCAGCTGACAGGAACCTCAAACACCCTCCCCGCACTCCCACGGCGTCTGTGCTTCGTGCACATCTTACCTACAGCAGGGAATGGCACGAATCTCTGGACAAGAAGGCGGGTGGCTGGGGTAAACTTGTTGGCTTTCTGAACCAGGACATTAAGGCCCACCTTCAAAACAAAAACAAAAACAAAAAGTGCATGGTGGTGCCCCAGAGGATCATGGGAGGGAGGGACTAGAACTGGAGAAAAAGCAGGGAGAAGAGATCATTGCCCCTCTTTAAGGGCCTCAGGTGAACCTTCCTGAGAAGGTACAATCCCCTTTCAGCCTCACTCCCCACTCCCCGGGCACAGCCCTGCAAAGCCAGCTTGCATTAGAAGCTGGGGAGAAGCTTGCTCAGAAGCTATCAGTAGCTGGTGAGTCTTCTGGTCTAGGTAGGGCCTTTGTCAATGCTAGTCTCTGGGCCTGTGATGCTCCACCCAATTCAGGCCACACCCATTGTCTCCTGCTCACCCCAGAGTTCTACCTCCACAATCACTTACCAGCAATTTGACCTGAGGCATCAACCTGTGACAACCATGTATGTAAAGTGTTAAGCATGAACTTGGCACATAAGAAGCCTCAATAAGCCAGGCGCTGGTGGCTCATGCCTGTAATACAAACTACAAAGGAGACTGAGATCTGAGGATCACAGTTCAAAGCTAGCCAGGGCAGGAAAGTCCATGAGACTCTTATCTGCAATTAACCACCTGAAAACTGGGAGTGGAGCTGTGGCTCAATGTGGTAGAGTACTTTGAGGAAAAGAGCTCAGGGACAGCACCCAGGCCCTGAGTTCAAGCCCCACACTCAAAGAGGAAGAGGAAGAGGAGGAATAGGAAGAGGAGGAGGAAGAGGAGGAATAGGAAGAGGAGGAGGAGGAGGAGGAGGAAGACTCAATAAATGTAGCTATCATGTAATAAAAATGAAAATGACATTACCCTCCCATATCCTCAGAACCACCTTCCCTGCAGTCAGTCTGCTGCTCATGGCTCTGATGCCTTCATGAAACCAGGACCACAGGCCTTTTTCATTGTTGTATGCCCAGCAACCAGGCCTGCATCTCTAGTGGCATGTAGTATATGCTCAACTAGCTGATTGTTGAAGAATAAGTGCATTGGCCAACAAAGGATGACTGGATAGAGCTCAGTACAGACTAGAAAGGGCTTGTTGGAGGAGAGGCAGGCAGGTGAGGCCACCAGAACTTTTTTTTGGGAAAAGCACACGAGCAAAGTGTGGAGAGAGTACAAAAAAGATGCATGTGGCCAGACCAGTAGCAGTGCATGGAAGCTTCTGCTCCCCGACACTGAGGTCAGCACCTTGTCTTGACATTCTTCCTTTTCCTCTGGCTTCCTGTCACCCATACTGGCTGGTAGTTTGAGCTTAGATAGAAGTGGTCAGAGAAGATCCCTTGCCTCTTTTAGGCCCTGTTGAACTCTATGGGCCCTGGACTGACATTTGGCCATATGAAGAATTCTTAGGAAAATCTGTACCTTGTTTGTTTTCCCCCTCTGCCCAAATGGAGCCCCTGTTTGGTTAATTTCTATTTTGTAGCTTATTTGGAGGCTGTTAAAAACAGACCCTGGGGACCCTCAGCAGTGATTGTTCCGTATCTCATTATCTTTCCTGAACCTGATTATTAGCTCTGATTTTTCTGATCGCTAGCTGCTGTTCATGATGAGTTGTGTGCCATTAATGCCAGCTGGTTCCCTTAAACAGGACCCACCATGCCAGGGAAAACGAGCTGGCATTCTAAGCTCCCAGCCACTTGGCTTTTTAATTTTAATGGGCTCGACCAAATGTTCCAGGCCAAAGGGACCTGAGAAACCAGAACAGACGGGCTCCCAGTCCCCAGTCTGCAGTCCACACTGGGTTTCTTCCCAGGCTGTGGCTGTCCAAGGTATGGGACAGTAAGGAAGAGTTAGGGTAAGTGGCCACTTGTTCCCAATGCTTATGGGCCCATCACTGATGGGTGGATATCATGACCACACTGCCTCCTCGTGAGCCCGCCACTATGCGCAGGCCCTCTCCACACTTTGTGGTCTCAATTCAGGTTTGGGTATGTTGGCCTGCTCTCAGATACATCCAAGTACTTCATTAAATCTCACCCCATCCACATAAGGCCCACAATTTGTAAAGCTTTGTGCTTTTTGTTGTTGTTGCTCATGGGGCTTGAACTCAGAGCCTGGGCACTGTCCCTGAGCTTTTTACCTCAGAGTTAGCTTCTACGGCTTTTGAGCGCCACTTCTGGTTTTTTGGTGGTTGATTGGTGATAATAGTCTTACAGACTTCCCTGTCCAGGTTGGCATCAAATCGCAATCCTCAGATCTCAGCCTCCTGAGTAGGTAGGATTACAGAGGTGAGCTACTGGTGCTTGGCTTAAAGCTTCACTCTTAGCAGTTCAAAGCTAGCCCCGGCAGAAAAATCTCTGTGAGACTTTTATCTCCAATTAACCACTCAAAAACCAGAAGTGGCACTGTGGCTCAAGTGGTAGAGTGCTAGTCTTGAGCACAAAGAGGCACAAGGCCAGTGCCCAGGCCCTGAGTTCAAGTCCCATGGTGGACAAAAAAAAAAAAGGCTTGGTTCTTAACCATGTACTATGCACTGTGTAAGGAGTGGTGCTTCAGTGTCTGAGTGCCATTGCACCCTGGTGGTCTGCATCACAACAGTAGTATTGACAAAATGGAGAGAGGCTGGCCAGCACCAAGAAACACAGGTGGGGTAGGGGCTTCACAACATAAGTAGTGTCATGGGGCCAGTCGCTGTATCCTTGAGTACCAACATCCCTCAGGCCAACAGCAGCCTGATTTCAGAAAGGCTGTAGAGGAGACATTCAGTGGGACTGGAGTAATGTCTCACCCAGCTGCATCCTCCATTAGCCACACATGTGGCCGACCTGGGGGAATACCACACTTGATGCCTTCCCACTCTCCCTTCACCTGCCTGCTTCTGTCATCTGCCCCATCCCCTCCCCACACCAGTCCAAGTTGTCTTTGAGAATGGATTTGGACTTGCTTAAGGGTTGATCACTGCACGGAAGGGCACCAAGACGCTTGTGTGATCACTTGGCCATGATGGCTTGCAGGCTCCAGTCACCTGGCCATGGCCACCCCATTTCCACCCCTCTTGGCTCCTCCCACAAACAAAATTTTCCCAGCCTGGCTCTCCCTCACCTCCTTACATTTAGCCTAAACACCAGGCCTCCACCTGCCTCAGGGTGCCCATTGGATACTCTAGTCTCTGGAAAAGCCTGGAACCTATCACAGTATGTACATATTTATTTACTTGTGTGTGTGTGTGGGGGGGGTCCTGGGGCTGGAAGCAGGGCCTGGGCAGTGTCTGTGTCTCTGAGCTACTTCACTCAAGGATAGCCCTTAACCACTTGAACCACACCTCTGCTCTACTTCTGGCTTTTTCCGTGAGTGTGTGTGTGTGTGTGTGTGTTGTTTTGCTGTTTTTTTTTTTGGTGGTTAATTGGAGATAAGAGTCTCAAAGACTTTCTTGTCTGGGATGGCTTCAAACTACGTTCCTCAGATCCTCAGATCAACCTCTTGAGTAGCTAGGATTACACCAGTGCTTCTCGACTATAATCCTAGTTACTTAGCAAGCTGAGATCTAGAGGATCATGGTTCAAAGCCAATCCAGTAAGAAAAGTCTGTGAAACTCCATCTCTAAAATAACCAGTATAAAGTGAGCTGGAGGAATGGCTCAAGTGGCAGAGCTCCAGCTTGTGAGCAAGCAAGCCAAGCAACTTCTAGGCCCTGAGTTTAAACACCGATATCATAAAAAATAAAGATAAAAACAAGGATCTGATAAAAAATTGAATAGTATAGGAAAAATTTTTTTACCTCTTCACTAATGATCTTTTGCTCCCAACAAACCCTAAGCATGGGGACACAGGGCTTTTATCTCTCTTAATCCTCGATGACATCCAAGTGAGTGCTGAAATTAATATGGTGGGGTGGGGGTGAGGGGCGTTGTAACCTAAGCTTCTAGAATAAATAAAATGAATGGTCAGATATCAAAAGATAGGAAGAAAAACCAAACAAGAGATTTGCTTTGTGAAGCACTGCTATCCATCTTAGCAATCATTGAGAACCATACCTCCCAGCCCAGATCAATGACTTGCTGAGAGGATCTTTTCACCTCTCAGCCAGAGGAGGACCCAGGAGGACAGGCCTCAGAGATAAAGGTTGCCTAACAGTTCTGAAGAGTGAGTAGTGAGTACGAGGTGGTTAGGTGGGAAGGGAAGTGGGGAGACGTTCAGAGCCAGGAAATACCAAGTTGCCTCTGTAGAGTGTTCAGAAGACCTTACTGCATGTGCTATGGGGGTCTGAGTGGTCCTGAAGGATGAAGAGGAGACAGGGGTAGCATGAGGTCAGAATTTAGATCCAGTCTTGGATGGTAGTTTTTTTACACACTAAATGCTCAGGGGATTAGGTGGGTCCTACAGGCTGGAATGGGTCAAATTGTTTATATAATACTACAAATACCCACCAGAGGGCACTCTTTGTAGAAAAAAACTTGAATACCAAGTGGACTGATGACCTCTGTGGAGGTCAATTGTCCTTCAGCCCCAGCCAGGCTGTTGCTGGGCAATGGGATCAGGAGCAAAGGGGCAAAGGTGGCCAGGATCTGGTTATAAATAGGCTAAAGTTCCAGTCAGCACCAGCTGTGCCTGAGTGGACTGTTTGGGTGCTAGTGGTAAGCATGACCTCTGGACTGTGCCCACAGGGCCCAGTTGCCACTAAGCAGAAAACCAATTACATCAGACCCCTCTATGTAGGAGGGGCCAGCACCTTGTCTCCCCAGAATAGATGTGGAGCAACTTTTCATGTGTGACTTGCCATTGCCAGCATTACCATCTGCAGGCTTCTTAAACACTTCCGATTCTGTTGTGGGGTCCATGCAATGGCCCTTCATAGCAAAAGCAGTGGGACAATAGTCTGGTTCCTATTTCACAGGTGCGGCTGTTCCCCAAACCTCCTCATCCTCTGAGAAGAACAGAAAAGCTTGAGTACCCTCCCTCCCCCATCACTGCAGAGCCAGCCAGGCCTATCTTCCAGGAGCCAAGAACAAATATATCCAGCTGACTTGACTCTAACAAGAAGACAGAGGCTCAGAAATCAAGAACAAAAGTGGATGGAGGGTCTAAAAAGCCTCTCCAAAGTTTTCTTCCCATTTCTGCTGTTCTCAGGGCACCTGGGGAGGAATCAGGCTAGAGAGGCAAGGTACAGTTCTTTTGCCTGGAGCTAACACATTATGTGGCTTTTTAACTTCCTAATTCTACTGGAGGAGCAGGAAACAAACAAACAAATAAGAGGGGGGGGAAGCAGAAAAAATGTTTGAGGAAGCCTGAGTAGACTCTGTCACTGACTCTACCCTAGGCCTTTTTCCTTGATCTGTAAAATGGATGTACACCTAAATGGTGCTGGCACAGGGTAGCCGCTCCATGAGCCATTGTTACTATCATGATTATGGGCTAGACTGACAATCAAGGGGACAATGAGAACTGCAAGGTGTTGGGGTTTACTCAGGGATCCTCTGGTCCCCTTCTGGTAGTAAATTCATCCTAGGAAGGATGAAAGAAAGACCCAGACCCTTAGCAATGGAGGCTCACATTGCCCCAGCAGAGAACTTTAGCCAGCAAAGGCCTAACTGAAGGTGAGGAGTTGGGGAATCGGCATAAAGCCAATGTATCATTATCAGGCAGCTCCTTATGAGTCAAGGAGGACTTTAGCTCTGTCTTCTCTGTTCCATGCCCATCCTCACCCTAGGAACCTGGATGCCTGTATCCCTGTATGGGCGGTCTGCCAATCCATGACCATTTTCCCAGTCCACTGATGCCTGAGTCCCTGCCATGTCCAGGGCCCCAAGCCTGGGCTGGGGTTCCTGATATGGTCTCTACCTACTGAGCAAGGTCCCCTAGCATGTCATGACAGCTTCTGCTACTATTCTATTTTGTCACTATCACCATCACCTCCTGTCACTCCTGCATGGCAGCCACACACATTTTCCAACAGGGTCTAAGTCTGTTTTTGAACTCCTGCATGCCTCTGTTCTGTGTGTGTGTGTGTGTGTGTGTTTGTGGGGGGGGAGGGGTACCCTCTCTCTTGGACACCCATTCCTGCTGGCCTCTGGCCTTCTCCATAGGTCCTATCAGTCAGCCCGGTGACAGTAAAATAGGTGCCTGAAAGTCAGTGTCACCATGATTGTGACTGCCACAGTCTTTGTCACTTTCCTTTGTGGCATCCCCAAGGTCACATCAGTAGATGTCCCCAGGCCCTGATAAGTGTCTGACAAGAAACAGACTCTGCAGGAAGTAAGCAGGGTCTTGCCTGCGCCTTCGCCTCCTGAACACAGAGAAGCAGCCTACAAAAGTGCTCCCCAAACTCCAGAATGAAAACACAATGAGGACTGAGAGAGGCTTCCTTTGTTAAAAGACAGCAAACTGTTAGATTTCAAAAATAACTTAAGACGGAATTTCTTTTTTATTCCCAAGCAAGAAGGCAGACATTGCCAAATCTATTTAGGAGGTTCACTAAGAGGCTCTGAACCCCGGTGGCCCTGGATTCAGCTTCATTAGGGGACATGCAAACTTGGGGGTTCCTGATTCAGGTGGGGTGGAGTGGGGGAGACTGCTAACAAGGCCAAGAGCAATTCTGGGAGTAGAGGAGGTCTCTCCAGGGCCCAGAGAGGAGGCTGGCCTCTACCCTAGCTCCCCTCAGTCTCAGGGACCTGCTCTCAGCCTGTCAGCCTCCATCCAGGCCGTGTGCTTGTAGGGACTCGTTTTAATTAATGCCAGAGCTGGGCCAACCACTGGGGCCGTGACACTTGTTTGCAGGTCATCTCCTCCTAACAGGCTCACTCTGGGAGGGGATTTGTCACTAATTGAAGCAGAGATCAGTTAATGAGGCCGAGGGGCCTGGGGTTCCAGAGAACAAGAGAAAGGAAAATAAAATAAAGCCTCTTTCTTTAGAGGTTTTGTGATTTACACACACAAAAGAAAAGCAAGCAAGCTGCAGATTTTCCAAGTCAGAAACTCCGCTCCATCTGCCAAAGCGAGCCCCTCACTGCGTGAAGACGTGAAGACTTCAGGCGGAGGGGCGCTGCCACCTCTAAGGCTTGTAGATGGGAGCGGAGGGGGCCTCCTGAGGCCAGCAATCAATCAGCAGCCTAATTAATAGGTATTTATGGAGCAGTGCTCTATGCTCCCCTCTGTGGGGGAGGAGACAGGTGCCTGTCCCTGGTTAACTTGTAATCCAGCTGGGGAACAAGGCGCTCGGGTTGAGGAACAATGAGAAGACATGGGCATGACTGAGTACGGGAAGAACAGAAGTTTCTAGGATTTGGGTCAGAGGAGAGGAGCATGGGCCAGCAAGATCCTCATCTATGGGGCCCTGGGTCTAGGCAGAGAGGAGAGAGAGGGTGTCCCTAGTGTGGGCACAGCCCAATGTGAGGCCGAGTCCCTGCCAGGTAGAGACTCCAGCTTTGGGAGCCCTTAGAGGCCTCCAATTCTGAGTAACACTGCTGGTCCTGGTCTTGGGAACCCCCAGTCACCACTGTGGACAAAGCTTGGCCCTGGGAAATGCAGGGATGAAATGCTGAACCACCTAGGGTGGAACAATGAGTACTGGGACACAGAGAGACCAGAGCTACTAAAAGAAGCTGAACTCCTATTTCTGGAAACCCAGGCCAGGGAAGGCCCCACCAAGGCAGCCATCCCCTTCACTAGAGCCTTGCCCCAGCCCCGCTCAGCCTTGCTCTTACTGGCCTCATCCCAACAGCTCAGGAAGGAAAGGAGGTTATTGAAGCTGTGAGTTAGACAGACCCTCAGCACCTTCATCCTAAGAAGCAAAGAAGGGCCCTGCCTGGCCTCAGTGCAGATTCAGGAACCCTCAAAGTCCCAAGCCAGGTGGCAGAAGTTAGAAAGCCATCTAAATAAGTTTGGCAAACATGTGGCTTCTCACTGGTGGTAAAACAAGGATTTAGGGAAGGAAAGAGAAGTTGGGATGGGGCACCCCCCACCCCCTACCCATAACAGCCACTTGGAAATAACTTAGTCCATATGGGAATAAACTAAATGAGGCCATTTCAGGACAATTGTAAAACTCTACTTTAGAAGAATAGCACATTAATTATGGTGTAGGATATAATAGGTTATTACATAGTAGTGAACTCGTGTTTATTTCATGGCATGGAAAAGATGAGGAAAGGACTTTTACCAAAGGCTTAGTACATGCAACTTCTCTCATTACATGTGAATATGTTTAAAATATTTTTTGTCCTGGGGTTTGAACTCAGGGCCTTGTGCTTGCTCTGCTTGCTTGCTTGATTGGTGCTCTGTCACTTGAGCCATGCCTCCAACCAGGCTTTTGCTGGTTAATTGGAGATGGAGTCTCACAGACTTTTTTTTTACTTGCAGTATCTTTTATTATAAAATATTATAAACACACCTTGACAATAAATACCTAGAAGAAACATTATGAAAAATAGTAATTTGTTTGATAAATATAAATTTACCTACTAAAAAATTATAAGCAGAAACAGGAATCAATGGAGGAGATACCTTATTAGGATGAGATTTCTTATCAATATCACAGACTTTTCTGCTCAGGCTGGCTTCAAATCACAATCTTCCACATCTCAGCTTTCTAAGTAGCTAGGATTATAGGCATGAGGCACAAGTGTCTAGCTGCGAATGTGTTTTGATTTGCATTTTCTAATAATCAATGTTGTGTCCTCATAGTGTTATCCGTGTATGAAATGATAAAGTTGTGAAGAGATGCTTTGTTCTGTAGAGTTGGCTACTGAAGGCTATCTGAGTGGGGATCGTACAAGATGGGATCAAGGGTGGGACAAGATCCCTGAGGCTTGATTCTCCACTGGCTCTGGCCCAGGCCCATTGCTGTCTTTATGCTGGAAACCTAGCATCCATTCATCCTATGCTCATTCAGTCAATCTACAACACTCCCCTAATAAGTAACTTCTCCATTCCCATAAAGCTTGTGGAGAGTCTGTGGACGTCCTATTGCATGGGTTACATTACTGGCTGTGAAGACCAGCTGCTCTGGGGAACATGGTAGGTCCATGCAGGCCCCCCTTAAGAGTAGATACCCTGACCTAGGTGCTCCCAGACCCCATCTCTCCTCCCACCTATTCTCCAAAACCTGAATTACTAGTCTGTGCTCTCACTACCAGAGCCTCTTCTCTGCCTAGAAAGCCTTCCCAGGCAGTCTGTCCATAGATCCCATCCCCCATGCCCTTGCCCATGCTGGCTCTCAAACAAGGGTCCACCTGCAGTGTTGATCTGGGGGAGGGGAGGGAAGAGGAGTTACTCACAGCAATGGAGACAGCACTGATGACAGCCCCTAGGTAGCCCTGGATAAACTTGGATGCAGGTGAAGGCTGGAAGACAGTGTAAATAAGGTACATAAGTAGGGCACTGCTTGGTGCCAATCATGGTGGCATGTTACACCTGGGGAGGAAGTCTGGGTCCCCCTCCCTGAATCCATACAAGTGAAGGGCAGCAACACTCACCTTGGTAGCATTGCGGTTTGCATAGTTAACACAAGCATTGTGGCTCTGGTTCAACCACTGAAAGGCAATGAGGAGAGAAGTCAGGAAAGGCCTGGTCACCTTTCTGGAAGGCACAGCTCTAGAAAGATAACTGTCTCTAGTGCATAGATGGTTCGTTCCCTCCATCCTGTTGGTTAGCATGACCAACTAATTGTCTCACTTTGCTCATGTCTCGTCTGGTTTTAATACCCAACGTCCTGAGTCTCAGAAAATCCTTCTATTCTGAGTAGAACAGGTTGCAGTTACTGCTCATCCCAGCAGTCCCCTGGGCTGAAACCAGGACATATGCTGGCCAACAAGCCTTTGCCACATCACCTTTACTTTATAGTATTTGCTGGACAGAAGATGGAATGATTGACAGCCCTGCACCTCTTTCACAAATTCCCCAGCCCAATGGGAGGAGGAAACTGGGAGAGTGTGAGGAAAGGGGTAACACTGTCCAAAAGAATGTACTCTACCTGACTTATGTAACTACGCCCTCTATATATCAACTTTATAATAACAATTTTTTTTAAATTCCCACACCAGCCAGGCCCTGGTGGCTCATGCTTGTAATCCTAGCTACACAGGAGGCTGAGATCTGAAGATCGCTGTTTGAAGTCAGCTGGGGCAGGACAATCCATGAGACTCTTATCTCCAATTAACCACTAGAAAACCAGAAATGAAGCTGTGGCTTAAAGTGATAGAGTGCTAGTATTGAGCACAAAAGTTCAGGGACAGTGTCCAGATCGAGAGTTCAAGCCCTACAACCACCACCACCACCAACAACAAAAATCCCCCAGCCCCGTAGTTGCCACTACCACTTGGCAATTCTGCTCAGGGAAAACTCTTAGGTATTTCCCCCCAGAAGAAGGCAGGTGTTCCTTCCTGCCCCTCTTCCTCTGTGCAGACATGAACAAAAACATCCTCTGGTTTTAGGGGGCCCAACCCCACTGTCTCCACAGGTAGAGCCAGGGTATGTGATGTCCGTTGATGCAGGGTTGGGGTAGATTAGGTTGAATGTGAGGCTAATGTCAAAAGGAGGTTGTGGGCCTTGTGTCAACTGGCCATCAGATGAGCAGCCAAGGGCAGAATGGCAGCCACCAACAAGGGTAAAGTATCTCACCCCCATTCACCTCTGAAGGTTATAGTCACAGTCAGCGTGGGATGTTGGGAGCCTTTGCAGAGGATCAAAGTCTGTTTTTTCACCTGTTGTTTCTGGGATGGAGCACAGCTATGGGCTGACTGTACCCAGGAGCCTGGATGGAGCCAGAGACATATGGGGAGTTTCTAACCAGCACCTGCTCAGCCCTTCCTTGAAGAGCCCTCTGCTTGTAGAGACTCTTACCTGCCAGAAGACAGTGGATGCCAGCGTCTGGTTGGGCAAGAGAAGACCCACGACCTGAGACCGGGAGAGAAAGGCAAAGGCTGAGCTTAGAAGACAAGAGAGACACCCACACTTTTGTTTTTGTTTCTTTGCTGGTCCTGGAGCTTGAACTCAGGCCCTGGGTACTGTCCTTGAACTTCTTTTACTCAAGGCTGGGGCTCTACCATTTGAGCCCCAGTGCCACTTCCAGCCTTTCTGTGTAGTTCATTGGAGATAAGAGTCTCACAAACTTTTCTACCCAGGAAGTTCTTGAACCATGATCCTCAGATCTCAACTGCCTGAGTAGCTAGAATTACAAGCATGAGCTACCAGCCCCCAACTTGTGTGTGTGTGTGTGTGTGTGTGTGTGTAAACGTGCAGCAAACAAACCAAAGGAACTTCCACTCAGGAAATCTGAACTTCTTCATGCCCTGCCTGTCCCATAAAATTTTTGTGAAGATGAAATACAAGTTATATCAAAGGTTTTTAAGTGGTTCCTAAATAGAATTTGGGAGAATTTCTGCTATCTCTGACTCCATGAAGCAAGAATTTACACCATGTTTAATCTATTGAATGAAAATGTCTAAAAAGTAGGTGTTGAGTGAGAGAATGAATGAATAAATAAAGCACACATAGGTTAAGTATGATTATAAAGGTGTGGATTTGTTATTCTCAAAGGCCAGACTTACTGACTGCTTTTTGCTTTATGCTAAAACTAATTGTGTGATCTTGACACTGGCACATATTGGCCTTCAGAGACATACGTGTGCCTCTCCAGTTTATCTTGTGAGTGAGTATTTGTGTGCAAAATAACATCTACCAAGTACCACTGCATATGGGGAAAATGTGCACAACCATCCACATATTGACGTATTTATTATTCCTGTAGATAAAATGGCTCTTTGGCAAGAATTTCTGTAAAGAACGAGTATAAACATTCAATACTATGCAGTAAATCAAATTCTAGACATCCTCAGCAGCATTAGTAAATCATGTTTTAAACATTAAAATGTTTTAAAACAGCAAATGCATACGCACATTTCTATTTATTGGCCCATACCAGTTTGAATAAAATTATATAATGTAAAGCCACTCCATAGCTCCAATGGGGAATTATCTTATGAGATTTCTCTCCCAGAATAAGATCTCTATTTGTTCTTCTCTACAGTGGCAGCTGAGGGACTTGGACTGAAAGCCATGGGATCTTGGGTTTCAGAATCCCTTGTCTGTGACAGGTTCCACATGGGTCTCTCCATAAGAGACCCATGTATACCTCCTAGCTGGCCTCTAGTAAGAAGTCAGAACAAGCTGGCTGCTGGTGGCTCATGTCTATAATCCTAGATGCTCATGAGGTTGAGAAGTTCAAAGCCAGCCCAGACAGGAAAATCTGTGAGACTCTTATCTCCAATTAACTACCAAAAAGCCAGAAGTAAAGCTGTGGCTCAAGTAGTAGCTGAGCAATAACACCTAGGGACAGAACCCAGGCTCTGAGTTCAAGCCCCAGTATCCGCACCAAAAAGAGAAAGAGAGAGAGAGAGATGGAGAGAGAGAGAGAGAGAGAGAGAGAGAGAGAGAGAAGGAACACTGGGCTTCTGGTGGGGAACAGTGGGGAGATGGCTAGATGGTCCCTATCACAGTAAACACAAAGACCACACAAGGAGGTGTTTGAGAATGTCTTTTATAATAGCTAGGAAAATGACAAGATGGCTTAAGGCATGAGGTGTGTGCAAAGTTGATTGGTTCTAACATTCAAATAGTCCAGGAGGGACAGCTCAGTGGACCCTGACTGTCTTCTGAAAAAAAAAGAAAGAATTCAGAGGTGAGGTGTGTGTGTGTGTGTTTGTGTGTGTGTGTGTGTGTGTGAGAGAGAGAGAGAGACAGACAGACAGACAGACAGACAGACAGAGAGCGTGCTGGGACAGTGAGAGACATCCTGGTCTGACAGGAGGAATTCTGGGAAACCAGCAGAAGGCAGAGTGAGTGAGTTAGGGGGCAGCAAGCACCCCACCGTGTTGTCCAAATGGGGCCCTGGGGAGCCATTTGGGGCTGACGCTGGACAGCAGGGATCCTGCCCTCCAGGTCTATACAGCCAGGCGGGCACCAGCAGCAGGCGATGGCAGCCCCATTCCCTATTAGGCAAAACGCAGTACCATCTGCACAATCCCAGGAGCAAGAGCAGATATTTTATAACTTCCTTTTTCTTTTTAAGTCTACATTAAAAATAAATGTTCCCTTCAGCTCTCAGATGTATATCTCTGGTGCAACCTGCCCACATTCCCTCCCGCTGCCCTTTCCAGAACATGGCAGGGGGAAGAAAGAGATGGATAGAGAGAGGGAGCCAGTCCACCCGGCTCCAATGCCAGTGGATCGCACCTCTTCCAAGAGGGAAGCGCAGCAGGCGTGGCCGCGCAGACGGTGGAGAGCGCCCAGAATGCGCTGCTACCAGGGAAAGTGGAAGAAGGAAGCAGGAGCCAATAGCTAGGATTCCTACCCAGCCTCCACCCTATCTTGCTGCAGGACCTTGGCCAAATCGCACATCCTATCTTTGCTCCCATTTATAGTTCGTACTATGGCTGAAGTCCCCTCTGCAGCTCCAGCCCCTTCATGGCTGTCCTCTATGCACATATCCCCTGTGCACCTTTGTGGTCCCCATCCACAACAGTGTCTGTGGACCCTACAGACTAACATTTGGGCTCTGGTCACCAAATGCTGGTGTCAGTATCAACCTAAGGCTAGTACTTGAGCTCTCTTTGTGCTTGTTTCTTTATCTGTTCAATGGAGGATAGTCCGGGTGCCTCTGGAGATGATCAGGAAAGGAAGTAAGGCAGTTTGAGCAACATTCCTCAACCCTTGCCTTCTTCCTTTCCAGCTTTTGCTGCCCTGTCTGAGACCTCAACCTGCATGACACACCCAAGCATCAACTTTGAACAAAAGTCTTGGACTTGAAAGGACGCTGACCCCTATAGACAGAGTCAAGGCTCCTATCACCTAAAGCATAGGCACAGGGATGGATCCCTGCTTGGCTGGAAGAACATGGCTACCTCAGTGTGAACTACAGTGAACACTTCATGACCAGGATAAAAACCACTGCTGGGCTGAGACAATGATACATCATCCATAGCGTCCTCATTCCAGTCACCATGGGCCTTTGGGAAGGGCATATTGAATATGTGGTGCTGACTCCAGTGACACCCCAAAACCTTTGCCACTGCCTCTCAGGATGGGGGTGTTTTTTGTTGGTGACTCTGTAAGACCATTTGACCTGCTTTGGAGACTAAGGTCCAAGGAGACTAAGCAATAGGAGGAGCAGAGGCCAGGCAGGTCTGCCAACTCCAGCTGACCCCCAGATAAGCAGTGACAAACAAAACCATCTCTGCCAAAACTTATTTATATCAGGTTCACCATGGTCAACTGTGGGTCCCTAAGAATGAATGTTTACAGCACCCTTGAAATTCTGAGGATGTTCTTTTACACAGCACCCTAGCAGCCTTTGCTAAGTGAGCTAGGGGTATCATGTATGGAGATTGACTCTGCTGTCCTTGGTGTAAAATTTTGTATGGTGACTAATGCTCCTTGCATTATATCTTCGTTAGTGCTGCTGCTCATCACCTCCCTATGCAGGGCCCCTAGCCCAGCCCTGGGGCTACTTAGCATACCAGGCAAAGGGACAGTCAGGGCACTGGTGGCTCATGCTTGTAATCCTAGCTACTCAGGAGGCTGAGATCTGAGAATTGTGGTTCAAAGTCATCCCAGGATGGAAAGTCTGTGAGACTCTCATCTCCAATTAACCACCAAAGAGCCAGATGTGGAGATGTGGCTCAAAGTGGTAGAGCAGGAGCTTTGAGCAGAAAAGCTCAGGGACAGCACCCAGGCCAAGTTTAAGCCCCATGTCTGACAAAAAGCATAAAGAAAAAGAAGAAAAGCCACATCTTCACACCAGCCTCCGCCTTTCAAGTCTTAACCACTGCACATTAGATGAGTGTCAGTCTATAAGAGTGACATGCCCACTCCCTATCACTCCTGGCTTCCTGGTCAGGGGCTGTTGAAGAAAAGGGCAGAGAAGCAAGGCCACAGGCCATAACTTTGTGTGCTATGATATCTGGCCTCAGAGAGAACCGAACAGCCCCCACTCCTGAGCCAACCTCCCATACAAGCCTGAATCCAGTGATGGAAAGATTGTTAAAGTGTGGGAAACCTAGAAAGGAAATAGGGTATATGTGAAAACAACTGGGTGGTGAGACTTACTCCAGGAGAAGACCAGGGTACAAAATTATCATGGTTGCCAAGAAAATAGCATTTCCACTTCGCCAATCTTTCCTTCTGGCTTCAATCTAATTGTTGCCTCCTCCAGGAAGCCCCCTCAAAATAGTTAGGGCCACTCTCCAGCACCTGCTATCTTCTCTGCAGTATCCACCTTAGATGTACCTGTTTGTGGTCTATCTTCCTGGAGAGATGCCTTCAGTTTTAGAGTGGGGAGAGTTCAAAGCTGTTCATAGACCTCGGTCCTCACTGGAAAAGCATCATTTCTTCAGAACTGTCCTCCTCCTCCTCCTCACCTCATGCATCCACTTCCTAGTTCCTCTGACAGCCCTCCCCAGGGCCCTAGTACCCAACGATTTGCCAGGATTTTCCTTCTACTTTGTCTCCATCTTCTGATTTAAGTGGTTAATGATCTGAAAAGCAACACTTCCATGTATTAGGGGTGTTGCTATTTAAAGGATGCCAGCCAGCTCAAGAAAATATCTTTTGTCAAATGAACGTCTACCTCTGACTAGTCTGTTCTAGCTTAACTGAACCAACACCTCTTGCACGATGAGACCTAAGTCTCATCAGGTCACACTTGAGGTGAATCAGAGAGGAAACTGGAACTGGAACTGGAATACGGGGAAAAAGAGTCTAAGATGGTGACGGTTGGGGATGTCAGAAAGGCTTTGGGACAGAGCCAAGTCCTGACATAAAATGAACACTTTGTGGTTCCTTCCTACATGTCCCCCACTGACTCTCACTAGTACCTTCTGATACTTGAGCTGATGTGTTTTCTTTCTTTTTTCCTTTCTCTCTTTCTTCATTTTCTTCCTCTGTGCCTTTTTCTTGTCTTTCTCTTTCTTTTTTCCTTTCTTTCTTTCTCTCTCTTATCCTTCTGTCATTCTCTTCCTTTTCTTTCTCCCTTTCTTCCTCTCTCTCTTCCTTCCTTCCCTCCCTTCCTCCCTTTCTTTCTTTTTTCTTTCTTCCTTCCTTCCTTCCCTTCCCTCCCCTCCCTCCCTCCCTCCCACTCTCCTTTCCCCTCTCCCTTTCCCTCTCCCTCTCTCTCTCTCTCTCTCTCTCTCTTTCTCAGGGTCCAGTCATGGGGCCTGAACTCTGGGCCTGGGCACTGTCCCTCAGCTCTTCAGCTCAAGGCTAGTGCTCTACCACTTGAGCCACAGCTTTTTTCTTTTTGCTTATGTGGTGCTGAGGAATCGAACCCAGGGCCTCAGGCATGCAAGGCAAGCACTCTACCACTGAGCCACCTTCCTGGCCCCTCTTTCTTTCTTTCTTTCCTCTTGCAGTGGATGAACCCAAGACCTTGAGCTTAAGCCATATCCTAGCTCAATGCTTGGGGTTTCTACACCCGTGGACTAACTATAGTGTTACACTGTGAGAATTTAGAGTACAATCACACTTTTAATGTCCCAAGAAAGGCAGAATCTGCTTTGGTTAACTAAGGCCACCAAACTCACTGCTCTCCTCACATCCCCTCTAGCAGGTGCATGGCATCTGGTCCCTAATGGGGAGGGCAGCAGTGTGGTGGGGAGTTTGGGGTGAAGAAGTAGGCACAAGTGCTGCCAGGGAGAGTCTCAGGCCTGAGAGAGATCCAGTTCTCTGGGTCACTCAGTGACCAAGGAAGGCCCAGGGCACAGGTAGTAGGAGGAATGGACCTCTGGGCTATATGTGGTGGGGGGCAAGTAGCCCTGCCTCCCCGTAGCCTCACGTGGATAGACAGACCAGCACTGCACACCATTGGTGGAAAACGGGGAACAGAGTTCTGGTTTATTAAAAGTGGCCCTGCTGCTGGTGCTTTTCTGGTTGGACCCCAAGAAAGACAGAGGTGGACTGCAGCAGCCCCGAGAGGCCCGGGTATATGGGCCTAGCAACCATACTTATGTATAAATTGGGATCTTTTTGCCACACACCAAAGGGGAAAAAGTTCCCATCTTTAAATGTTAAGCTTAAAATAAGACACTACACGGGTGCCAGTGGATCTGTGAAATCTGCTGACTAAACTGGCACTGGCGCCCGGGAAAGAGAAAACCAGCCCATTCCTCCCTGGCCTGGGGAGAGCATGGGGCAGGGCCACTCTCAGCCACACAGGGTACTGGTAATCTCCAGCCCAGATGTTTGCCTGGGGTTGAAAGCAGCTTGGATGTTGCTTCCAGAAGCTTCTCCACTGAGGTACCTGCCAGCCTTCCTCACCCCTTCCCTTCATCACTCAGGGGCCCAGTTCCTAGCACATTCGCTGGCACCCTCATTTCTATTTCAGTGAGCATTTTTAGTGGCTTCCGCATGCATGTATTTCTTATCCACTCTGCCTGACCAGGGCTTCCTTAAGGTGTGGACGGGAACTTCAACTCCCACTTCTGACTAGGTGATTGCTGAAGGTTCGGAGCTCCAGCGACAGCAAGGCGTTAAAGGGGCCATGAGGTGCCCGGCTTCAGTTGGAAGTACAGGTACAGCCACAATGTTCCCTGCACACCAGGTCAGAGGGTGGCCTAGTGCTGTCAGAGCAGGACCAGGGACCAGTGAGCAGCCATGTTGCTTGTCCATGTTCATGTGTCAAGATGGAAGGTCACAGGCTCTCCACGTTCAATGGCTCCTCTGGGGACTAGTCCTTGGCCTAGCCATTCAGAATTTTGAGACGTAGATATTTGGGGCTAGGAAACTAGGTGTGCATCATCATTTTGGCTCCAGCGGCTCCATAGGTCTGCTGGGCAGTGTCCCAGGCCATGTTATCTGCTTTGTTTCAGTCAAGAGTCACAGGGCAGCTCGGGATCTGTAATCCTAGCTACTCAAGAGGATGAGATCTGAGGACCGAGATTCAAAGCCACCCCAGGCAGAAAAGTTCACGAGACTCTTATCTCCAATAAACTACTGAGAAAAAGCTGGAGATGGCGCTGTGGCTCAAATAGTAGAGCCCTAGCCTTGAACACAAGAAACCCAGTCCTAGAGTTGAAGCCCTAGGATTAGAAAACAACAACAAGAAGTCTTTTCCCTTCTCCTCCCCAAATTAGAGAACTGTATATACAAGATGCAGGGCACCGACATCAAATACAGTGAAAACAGGGGTTATACTGTGGGGGAGAAACATACAAAGAAACAAAAAAATCACATGGTACATTATAAATATGTTAGAAACAATAGCAAGAAAGAAAAAAAAACACTTGTGTCCCTATCTTGGGGTTCATTTCACTTAATATCATCTTATCTGGTCATATGTATATACCTTTTGATCTTTTCTGCTTGTCCCAGACATATACTAGTTATTACAAATAAAAAACAAAATGCTTAAATAGGGATACAGGTTACCCATTGTAACAATGAGATGCACAAGATACTATGTTGAAAAACGAACTTTACAATTTAGGTGGTGGGGGAGAGTAGTTGTGGAGGTGGGAGGGAAGGAATGGTAGGGGGAAAACAAAGGAGGAGGTAACAATGCTTGATAGGAAATGTACTCATTACCTTGCTCATATAACTATAACCCCTCTGTACAGTATTTTTACAATAAATAAAATGTATAAAAAATAAAATTTAGAAAAAAGTCACAGAGGCCAGGCCCCAGTGGCTCATGCCTATAATCCTAGTTATTCAGGAGAGTGAGATCTGAGATTCTTGGTTCAAAGCCAGCATGGGCAGACAAAGCTTCTAAATTTGATCTCCAACTAGCCAGGAAAGAGCCAGTGGAGGTGTGGCTCAGTAGTAGAGCACTAGACAAGTGACAACATGAGGACCTGAGTTCAAATCCCAGCACGCGCATACACACACACACACACACAAACTCAAACACAGAGTCATACAGGCTCTCTGAGCCCATCCCACACTCATTGACTCACAGAGGCCCATGTGTTCCAGACAGTGCAGACAAGTTCACACAAGTCAGCACAGCACCTGCTTCAGCACTGCATCCCTGATGGGCAAAGGTGGATCAGCACCAAGACCCCCAGACACCACAGGGCCCGCGATCTGTTATGATGCACTATCTTGCACTGTCTTGATATACAGGGTGAACCTGCATGACAACATCTAAGCTAACATCTGTTAACCTAGCTAGCAGCTTCATCCTCGTAGCAGCCACTACCTTTGCAAGAACCCACTTGCCCCGTTAAGGGAAGTGAACTCTATATTTACTCTTGCTAGATCAAATGCCTAGGTCTCTGGTTAGCAAAGAGATGATACTGCTAAATAATACATCTTATTAATAGATATTATTATGCCAGATTCTTGTTTGTCCATCTATGAACTATTGCTCTTTCTTATTAATAAAATCTCTACATAATTAGGGCCAATTATATACCAGCTAGTTTCTACATGAATTACAAGCAGCACTGTTGTATGAGACTTCTAAGAAGACACCTTAAAGAGAGCTGACTCAGCTGAGAAATGCGTCCTTCTACTCTCCTTTATGCTCTCTGGGATGTGAATATGATGGCTGGGATTCCAGCAGCTGCCATGGGCTATGAGATGACTTTTATAAGAGAAAATGGCACTGAGAATGGGTGGTAAAAGCATAGAAAATTGGGTTCCTAAAGCCATTGTGGAGTTCCCCTTACCTCCAAACTTCTCTGACACAAGGGAGAAATAAACTATTCTGTTTAAGCCACTGTCATTTTGTTTCTGTTAAAGGCTGACGATCCCATTCATATTGATATATGCACATCCTATGTTACCAAGAAAACACTAAATTCCAAAGAGCAAAGAAAATCTATTAGATAATAACAAGAGAATATATTTTTTAAAACCCAAACACTGAAATGTGTTCTTCTAGCCAAGCACCGATGGTTCATGCCTGTAATCCTAGCTATTCAGGAGGCTGAGATCTGGGGATGAGGGTTCAACAAAGCCAGCCCAGGAAGACAAATCCAAGAGGCTCTTATCTCCAATTAACCAGCAAAAAGCAGAGGTGTGGTTCAAATGTTAGAACATCAGCCTAAAGTAAAAAGCAAGAGCACAAGGCCATGAGTTCAAGCCCCAGAACCAGTGCACATGCACACATGCGCGCCCCCCCCACACACAAGCAGTATGTTTTAAAACATCAACCCTTTAAACTTTTCTATAACATAAATGTCAGAGAACAAAAGAAAAACAGCCAAGCAGGAGATTTATAATATACATACTTCTTAGGATTAATATCCAAAATATATAAATATCTCCCACAATAAATTAGAAAAATAAACCTTGTGAATAAATATGAATGGCAAGTCATAGAAGAAATGGCAACAAATACATTTTAAAAAGCACAAACTTTTTGGTGTTCAAAGAAATAAAAATTGAAACCATGAGAAGCTATCCCTGCCCCTATTGTATTGTTAAAAAAACAAAAAACACCAGTGTCACAAAGGTGTGGGGAAACATTGCTTTTTTATTGTTGGTGGTGGTGGTTGTGGAGCTTGAACTCTGGGCCTGGGCGCTGTCCCTGAGCTCTTCAGTTCAAGGCTAGAGTTCCACCCCTGGGTCCACAGCGCCACTTCTGCGTTTTGGGTGGTATATAGAGATAAGAGTCTTGTGGACTTTCCTGCCTGGGCTGGCTTTGAACCACTATCCTCAGATCTCAGGCTCCTGAGCAGCTAGGATTACAGGCATGAGCCACCAATGCCTACCTGAAACATCGTTTTTTAAGGAAAAAGTCAGCACTATTAAAAATAAAAATGTGCAGCTAAGTGCTTATCTCCAATAAACTACCAAAATGCCAGAAATGGAGCTGAGGCTGTGTGTAGAGCTCTAGACTTGAGCTAAAGAAGCTCAAAGACAGCATTCAGGCCTTAAGTTCAAGCCTGGGGGAAAAAAAGTGTGTGCGTGCGTGTGTGCATGTGTGCACACAGGCACCTGCCATGGTGGTACATGCCTGTAATCCCAGCTACTTGGATAACTTGGGAAGTACAGATTAAGAGGGTAGCAATTCAAAGCCAAATGGAGCAAAACAGTAGCAAGAGCATATCTCAATCAATAAGCCAAGTGTAGTCTATCATTCCTGTGATCCCACCAATGTGGAAGGTTATGGTAGGAAGATCATAGTCCAGGCTAGTCCTGGGAAAGGCTCTAGAGTCTGGATGCTGGGGCTGTATGCATGCTAAACACATGTTCTATTAGTGAGTGACAGCACTGGCCACACTTTTTTAGTTTAGCTTTGTTTCTGAGATAGATCTTGTTGTGTTCCCCAGGCTAGACTCATAGTTCTGCCTCAGCCTCCAGAGAAGCTGGGACTACAGAAACAGGTGCCTGGGTCTAGAAGAACCATTGAAGGTGAAATAGATAGATAGATAGATAGATAGATAGATAGATAGATAGATAGATAGATAGATAGATAGATTTTTTTTATTGTGGGGCTTGAACTCAGAGCCTGGGTGCTGTCCCTCAGCTCTTCAGCTCAAGGCCAGTCCTCTACCACTTGAACCACAGTACCACTTCCAGTTTTCTTGTGGTTAATTGGCAATAAGAGTCTCATGGACTTTCCTGCCCAGGCTGGTCTTGAACCACGATCCTCCGATCTTAGCCTCCTTGGTAGCTAAGATTACAGGTGTAAGCCATCGCCTGAAGGTGATATTTTTAATAGAAAGCTAGAATCCCTCACAAACTTCTAAGAGAACTTACTTCTGAGCAAAGCCTAGGGGTGGAGGGTCAGTAGAAGGTCTTTCACTTTTGTTTGTAATGTTTGAATTCTGGGCTAAGAGATATGCATGTATTACTTCTATAACTTTTAATATATTCTTTATAAAAAATTCCTGGTGGTATTTTTGAATCTCCAAGAACATATTCATATATTTCTTGTATAATTTTATAAAATATACGAAGAAGATTTTTTTAATCCTAGAGATATTTTTGAACTCCAAAGATAAGAGGGGAAAAAAAACCAAATGATTTCAGGGGAAGGGGGAAGCTAATATACAAAGGAAAAGAGGATCAGACCAACTATTGTTCATGTATGAAAGAGAAAAAGAAGACTCCCAGATTTATAAGGACACAGAAAGTGTATTTTCACAAACTGAGTGTGATTTAAGCAAATCCCCTAGCCAAACACTGAATGTACAAAGCCTAAATAAATAACGCTGACATCTAATGTAGTTATTAATACAAGCTTCATAAATCTGATAAGATTCCAGATTATTCTCACAAATGAGGCAGGTGTCTTGAGGTACAATGGTAAATAAAAACTAGAGCGACCTCTGCACATGGTAACCCGTGCCTGCTAACCCAACACTCAGGAGGTAACAGCTGGAGAGTAGAGAATTTGGGGCCAGTCAGGGCTACTGAGAACTTGTTCACAAAGAAAATAAAAATAATAATGTAAAGATGACATACTAATAGTCTCTTGTGTGGATAGGGCTGAGGATAGTGTATTGATATTTGTAAAGTATGTATAGAAAATGCAACCTCTCTGTACTGTACAATAATACGGAGGGACAGTATTTACAGAGAATTAGTTACAAAACTCCTCTTTCAAACTACTTTAGAAGCTGAAAGAATTAAAAATAAATAAAAGACAATAGAGATAATAACAAAGCTCAATAAACAAGCCAGAAAAAAAAACCCTTGATAGCTGAGATAAGTGATCTCAGCAGCCAGTGGCAGATAAATATATCTGGGTTCCATTTATCATTCAAACTGAGTAAAAAAGTAAAACTCAACTAAATGTTGTCCCCAAAAGAGACTTACCTAGCTAGGCACCAGATGCTCATGCCTGTAATCCTAGCTATTCAGGAGGGTGAGATCTGAGGATCACAGTTGGAAGCCAGCCCAGGTAGGAAAGTTTGGGAGACTCTTATCTCCAATTAAATCACAGAAAAACCCAGAAGTAATGCTGTGGCTTAAGTGGTAGAGCTCTAGCCTTGAGCAAAAAAAGCTCAAGGATAGCACCCAGGCCCTGAATTCAAGTCCCAGGGCTGGCACAAGAAAGAGAGAGAGAAGCATGGGGGGGGGAGGGAGAGAGATTTATCTCACAAAATGACATGGAATTAAATGATTGACATGAAATCTAGGTGGTGATATATGAGGTAAATAGATAAAGCAAAGCAGGAATAGGAACAGTGATGAGGTAAACACAACTCAGACAGATATTTTTAGTGTATAAGAGAATGAGAGAGAAGTTAACGAGGAAAACATCAAGCCAATAAAACCATCACAAAGAATATACAACTATAAGAAATGCAAAGATATTACACACAATTGCAGTGAGAAATCTGTAATCCTCCTTGGAATATTTCAGAACTATGTGATAGTTTTAGGGAAATGGTGTAAGTATGGGGATGTAAATAATACTTCTCTCCATATATATTTTTATATAATTAAAATGTATGTATAAAGTTAGGAAGACTTAGTTCTGTTGTTCCACAGCATAGTAGGGTGATTGCAGTAGAAAACAATTCATCATATAGTTTATAAATAAACAGAAGAGGAACCTGGAGGTTCCTAACAAAAAAAAAAAAAGATCATCATTTAAGGAGATGGAGATGCTAAATACCCTGAATTGATCATTACACAGTGTCTACATGTATCAAAAAATTATCACATTATACCTCCTAAATATGTACAAATTTTAAAAATTTAAGCTAAATGCTGGTAGTATATACTGTAATCTCAGTACTTGGGAGGTGGACGCTGGAGGACCATGAGTTTGGGGTTAGCTTGAGCTACATAGCAAGACTCTGTTTCAAAACACCAAGGACTAGAAGTAGAGCTTAGTGGAAGAGTGCTTGCCTACAGACTTAAGGCCTTGGGTTCCATCTTAGCATGTGTGCATGTGCCTGTGTGTCCACGTGTGAATGTGTGCACACCCACAGAGTCAAAAATGTAATCAAGGGGAGTGCTGTGGAGAGGTGTAGCTTGAGTGCTTAATAGTAACTATTTTTAAAAATTAAAAATAAACATATGGACAATAAAATATTCCTGGCCTACAAAGAAGTCTAGAGAATAAAATAATGAACATTCATGTGTTGTTAAGGCTTACCACTTCCTCAAATTTTTGTGAAAACTTTGTCTTTTCTAAAAGACGAAGTGGTACAAACACAATGCTAGATTCCATCACCTTCTGTCTTCCCAGGATGAACAGTACCATGAATCTGTTGCTTTTTGCTCCCATAAATGCTTTTACAGATACATTGAAAACATACCCATATACTATATATACTATCACTTTGCACATTTTTAAACATGATATAAATGACATCAGAGAGTATTACTACTCTGTGACTATTTTTTTCATTGAACACTGTTTTTGAGATTTATCCATATTCATAAAGTGGAGCACTCAACACAGGAAAGAAAATAACGAACAAGGGCTAAACCTGATTCCAAAACTGAACAAAAAAGAACACCCAAAATCCGTTCTGAATTCATTTTAAACTTCAATTTTCAGAAGACGCCCTTGTATTCCTTTCTGCAGTTCCTTTGGAAACCTTCCCTGTTTTTCCTGACAATCATGTAGGGACAAAAGGCACTTCCTAACTCAGCAACTTGGCTTGCTGAAAATCAGTAGACCTTTATCTAAAGGAGCCTGACTCTAGTTGCCACAAGGAAAGGAAAGAGAAATCCATGCATTTTCCTCAACCATTCCTTCCAGGAAGTGAGACTGAGTCATTGTCTTAGTCAAATATCTATAGACAATGATGTCAAGTTATGCATTCAAAGTTTTGTTTTAGACGGCTAGAGGCCTGGCTCAGAAATATCACACCAGCCTAGCAAGCTGAGTTCAAGCCCCCAATACCTCCCACCCCATCCCCCAAAGAAGTCTGAGAATAAAAGTCCCACTTTTTTTTTTTGGAGGTAATACTTACAATTGGTGTCCCAAAAGGAATGTAACCTGTGAATGGGGAGAGAAAAGAATCAGGTCTTATAATCCATCTGACTCTCAGCTGAGATATCCAGGAGTCTCTGGGCTTGGTCTGGTCCTTGGCCCTGGTAAGGGCTCAGGATAGTTTAACAGGAGGTACCGACCTCCAGCCCCTCAGACCTTTTCCTAGTTCGGCTTCCCCACACCCCCCACCACAGAGGGTTTCCCAGCATCCTCAGCCTCCTACTCTCTGTCCCTCTTCAGCCAGGCAGCTTTCCCTCCCCTCCCAGATGGGTCCCTGCAGACAGGACTGCCTGCTGCCCATGACTACCAGTGGTCCTGTGACCACTGAGGGGCATAATGCTCCTTGGCCCGTTCACCACAGTCATCTTCCTGGCCATCTGGAGTGTCATCCTTCTGTCTTTAACCTTTCTTTGCTTCTCTGACATCATGACCACCTCTTAAGGGCAGAATTCCTTACCTACCTGAGATGCACACCTAAGTGCCAGTCTTTCAAGTCCTGACTGGATAGCCTCAGTAGAGCAACAGACAGCCAAGGTGAAGCACAGCTGGGCCCAGGCCCTCTTTCCTCACTGCTGTGGCCCTCAGGCAAGGCTTCCCCACTGCTGTCCCCAGCATCTGACTTGTGGTAGTCACTGACTCCAGCAGCTGAGAGCATGCTCATCTGAGTTGCATCTAAAGCCACAGTTCACGTCCTAAGCACTCTCCTATTGTCTCCCTCTGGGGAGTGATTCCAAGTTTGGTTATGGCCTCAGAGAATGTATGACTCAGGAAGGTTCAGAATTACAAAGGAAGCTAGACTGAAGTGAGAGTCTGCTAGGACCAGAATGGGAACTTAGATCAATGACAGCCACAGCCCCAGGATGCTCAGAGGCTTGGCCACCTTGGAATCAGAGGCTACCCAGCACAAATAACCCCAGTTTGCAGGGTAGTATGTGACTTTCCATCCCCTGACTGTTTAACCTAACTACTCCAAGAAGTCAGGCTTTCTGGGGGGCAGGGACCCTGACTAGCTCATCTGATGGCGCCTCCTTTCTCTAGCTGTGTAAGCCTTCCTAAGGCAGAAGGTAGCAGCTCTCCAGGACGCCACCGTCATAAACTCAGGATGAGATGTCCCATTGCACTTGCACGGAGTGAGTGTGATCCTCTACAGTGTGACTCTGGTCAGGGCCTGGAATTCTCAGAACCAAGAGCAGAACAACAATGTCACCCTAGACAGCTTAAGTCCTAGATTTACAGAACTGTTCCTCTAGTTCTCGGGGGGGTGGGGGGAAACAGGGATCTCATAGCCGCCTCTGGACATGGTTTCTACAGGACAGGAATCTCACCTTTTCCTTAAGTTGTAGGAATGTAAACTGAGCCCATCCATCCCAAACAAGAGTTAACAGCAGGATTAGAAGATGGATTGCTAATCTGTAGACTGACAGTCTAGAAAAGGGAGCAAGGAGCAGGCCTTGGAAGGACAGTACACATTGTACATGTCTCAGAAGAAAGGGGCATGTAGATGCCAAGGACCAGATTGGCCATGGAGGCCACCCCATGGACTCCACCCCAACCACAGAAAAGGCAAATGAATGAATGCTTTAGGGATCTTGAGCCTAGCCAGTGTCTTGCATAGTTGAACCAAGGTGAACATGCAGGTGTGAGCGTGGCCCATGAGTGACAAACTGTTCCTCCTCGGAATGCTGTGTGTGTGTGTGTACGTTCCTGGAGCTGTGAGTCAACACCACAGACTGGACAGAGCAAGAAGAGTCTGAGGAGCAGAGTGCCAGTGTCTCACTCCTACACAGGAGGCCGAGACATGAAGGAGCATGGTTCAAAGCCAGCCCTGGCAGAAAAGTCTAAGGACCCATCTCCAATTAACTAGCAAAGATCCAGACTGGAGGCATGGCTCAAGTGGCAGAGCATCAAATAAATATTAAAAAAAAAAAAGAAAGCCAAGCAAGAGCAGGAGGGCTTGAGTTCAAGCCCCAGTACTAGTACCAAAAAAAGAAAAGTGTGTGGGCGGGGGAGGGGGTGTCCCAAGGATCTTACCTGACATTCTAAAAGGCATGAAGATCTTCTCATTGGTGTCCGGATGTAGAATAGCCTGGCAAGAGGCCAGAACAGAGCACAAGTGGTGGTGGGGGGGGAGTGGAGGGAGGAGGAGAAAAGGAGAAAAGGGAAGAGGAGGGGACAAGGAGAGGTGTTAGGACAGGAAACAGGGAAAGGACAGCTTCCCCAGTGTTGGTATGGTGTCTTTGGGCTGGTCAGACCCTTCTATAAATAATTCAGGACAAGAGAAAACTCAAATACAGGTTGTGTGTAGTGTCTTATCCTCAAAGTTGCATGCACGGGGTCAAAGGCCCCTAGGGTCAGGACTACAACCACTCTCATCAGGACTCAGTGCAGCCCAATCCTTTCCTAGACAAAGAGTGAGGGCGACAGCCAGCCTGGTCTAAGCTCCAGGCTAAGCTCAGGCCCTCTGGTGCTGGAGTGGAAGGAAGGAGTGAGGCAGCCAGGGGCAATTGGGAAAGGAGAAGCTGGGCACCTAAAGCTGCGGGACAGGCTTCTACTAGATCCAAGTGACCCAGGAGAGAACTATGGAAAAAGAAAGAAAAGGAATCCAGAATGGAATTACCTGCTTGATTTTCTGTGCACTCCAGAGCTATGAGAGAGAAAGCAAGAAATAAAAATGGAGAGCATCAGTTAGTTGAAATTCTCAGAGCCATGGTTTCTAACCTAGGAAGCCAACATAAAAACTTAAGAGGTTCATGCTGTCCTTGAACCCCCCCCCCCAAATCTGGTAGCCACACAGAAGATGTGACATCAGGGGATAAGTGGTACTAGACCCCAAACAGCACATGACTTGGGGCTCTGTACTTGGTCTGCATGCTAGAGTGGCTTGCAGATTTCTTTCCATGTTTTCTTAAAGCTCCCACTTGAGTCTAAGGTAGAGCCAGGTAAGATCTCCTAATTAAAATGAAGACCCTTTAGTTGTCTCCCTTTAGTTGTCTCTGGCGTAAGTCTTCTCACAGACTGACTGTCTGGATTCCTGATTTTTGCCACTGCTACCTCTGTACCACAGTCTCCTTATCTGAGAACTAGAGGTAGCATCCATGCTACCTCTGCCCAGAGCTCAGAGCTGTGACAGCATAAGTATGTGCTTTGTAAGGGCTTACTTTTATTGATATTATTATTCTCATTGCTGCTATTGTAGGAGTTGTGGGGAGAAAAGGTTGCTTTCAAACAGGTGATGAGGTCATCACTCCAGCAGAGCTGGGTTGGGGGGAAAAGCAGGAGGGAGGCTATATAACAATTTCAAAATATTACATTTCACTGAATTTAAGACATCATGATCTTAAGACATATTGCTGTGCGCCATATAAGAAAGAAAACTTGGACCTAATGTCAAACCTCCCATCAATTACAAGCTCCATCCCACTGGATATCATGCCGGTAATCCTAGCTACTCAGAATATGGGGGCTGAGAGGATCAAGTTCTAGCCCAGCAAAAAGTTTGCCAGACCCTCATCTCAACAGAAAACGCTAAGAGTGGTGGTGCTGAGTGTGGTGGTGGTTTCCTGTCACCCATGCTACATCAGGAAAATTAAAATCCAATTTAAAATTGAAATCCAAATAAGCATTGTATCTGAGCACTGGAGAGTCATGCTTATTATCCTAGCAACTCAGGAGACTGAGGTCTGAGAGCTACAGTTTGAAACCAGTCTAGATAGACAAGTCTCTAAGAATCTTATCTCCAACTAAGCAATAAGAAGAGGTGATGTTCAAATGGTAGAGTGCCAGCTGTAAGTAGAAAAAGCCAAGTAAGTATGCAGGGCCTAAGTTCAAGCCCCAGTACAGCACCAAATAAATAAAGAATTGAATAAAATAACCAAAGTAGTCTGGCACCAGCAACTCATTCCTGTCATCTTAGCTACTCAAGAGGCTAAGACCTAGAGGACCAGGGTTCAAAACCAGACCAAGCAGGCCAGGCTAGAGATATGCCTCAAGTGATGGAGGCCTGTGTTCTTACATTTTAATATTCCTAAAATGAGATAGATCTTGTTTTGTGTGTGGTTTTTTTTGTGGTACTGGAATTTGAATTCAAAGCTGTGCTCTTGTGATGTAGGTGCTCTGCCATTTGAGCCACACCTCCAGCCTAGCTTTTTTTCTGGTTATTTTGGAGAAGGAATCTTGACTTTTCTGCCTAGGCTAGCTTCAAACTCTGATCCTCAGATCTCAGCCTTCTAAGTAGCTAGGATTGCAGGTATGCAGCACCAGCACCTGGCAACATAGGCTTTTTTGAATAAAGGAAAACATGATAAATAAAAATCAACCTTGTGAGCAAATCAAAAAAAGACCACTGCATTTTTAATGGGGCAAGACCAGTATAGGGCTGGAAGGAAGAGGCTACCAGCAGCTGATGTGGCAAGTTTTATAGCAGTATCGTTGTTATGCTTCATTTATATGGCAACCTTGGTCATCTGGAATATAAATTAAGCTGTAGCAGTTAAGAAGATGACTGGGTAGTAAAAATAGAAGTTATAAAATTGATACAGTTGATACATTTTGCTCACAGCTGAATTTCTCAAACCTTAACTCACAGTCCAATTAATGCTTTTTTAAGCTATATTTCAAACAAACTTGATTTTCCACTACTCCAGAACCAGGAAGATAAGAAGCAGTATTAAATTAATGACAATAATAGAAGCAGTAGATGCAAAAACAACAACAACAATAATCATAGAGAATGAAGCCAGGTACAAGGGTTCAAATATAACCCTTGCTACTTGGCAGGTGGAGATGAGAGGGTCATGGTTCAAGGCCAGAACTAGTATAAAATTTAAGAGAGACCATCTCAACCCATGGCTGGGATCAGTGGTGCACACCTGGCATCCCAAACACAATGGCTGGGTAGTGACACACAGTTGTCATCCAGTGATAAAGAGAAACACAAATAGGAAGACTGCAGTCCAGGCTAGCCTTGGTATCAAGATCTTATCTTGAAACTAACTTATACAAAAAGGGGCTAATGGCTAAAATGGTAGTGTCTACCTAGATAATGTGAAGCCCTGAGTTCAAACTCTAGTAACCACCAAGAAGAAGAAGAAGAAGAGGAATAATAATAGGGCAAGAGGGACAAGAATAGAAAAATGAAGTGCAGAAGCATTATGAGCACAAAGGTGAGACCATTACAGCAAAGAGGGAGAGTGAGGAAAGACCAGTCCTTTCCTCTGCATAGGAAAGGTCTCTCTGAAGCCCAGCCAGGCTCTATCCCATGTCACCCCAGTCCCAGCACAGACTCCAGACCCCCACCCTCTGTTCCATCACGGCCTTCCATACCTGGATCCTCTCGCTTCTGGATTCAGTCCCACCCCAGGAAGGCAGGAACTTCAGTAGCCTCTCCTGTAATACTTGGCACACAGTAGGTATGTGATAAGTGTTTGGTGAAGGAATAGCATCTTCTGTGTCTTTTTTTTTTGTCAGTCATGGGGCCTGAACTCTGGGCCTAAGCACTGTCCCTCAGCTCTTCAGCTCAAGGCTAGCACTCTACCACTTGAGCCATAGCGCCATTTCTGGCTTTTTCTGCTTATGTGGTGCTGAAGACTCGAACCCAGGGCCTCATGCATGCAAGGCAAGCACTCTACCACTGAGCCACCTTCCCAGCAGGAATAATATTTTCTAACGTAAATGTATGGAACTTCCTTGTCCTGCCCCATTTTTGCTGCACTGAGCCCTCTGCTGAGAATAAAAGGTAGCACTGGTCATTAGGGAGGTGCTGAGAAGTGGGTGGCCAGTGAAGTGGCAGGAGGTAATGGGACGCAGGACTATGTGTGACCTGAGGCTGCAGACCTCCAGCATATACTCTGCTGTCCACCAGTCTTCACTCACACAAGTTCAAAGTCAAGAGAGCAATCACATGGGATACAGCTCAGTGACAGAGTGCTTGTCTAGCATGTGTGAGGCCCAGGGTTTCAGTCCCAGCACCACAAAACAAACAGTGGCAGCAATCAGAATACCAGATCTTCAGAACAGGGTGAGGGCCCAGCCTTGTTGCTGTCTGGGAACCTTTCCGTTTCCCCAGAGAAGAGGTCTGCATCCTCCTCTCTGCTACATCTTGGGGAGTCCCATGAGAACTATGTGTAGGACTCATCCCCTGTGCCTGTGAGCCTCAGTGGACTGCTTTTATTCCTCCTCTGTAGAAGCTCCATCTCCTGAGCAGGGTTGTTAAGTCTTCCTGCTCTCTGGTCCCACCGCCCAGCCCCTTCTTAGTGGCTGGGTGGTTCCCTAGTCCTTCCCATTGAGTCCCATCTGCAGGTGCAGGAGCACATTACTACCCTGCGTGGCACTGCCAACTGTCCCTTAATCAGCTGTCTACCCACTAAAACTTTCACAGTCAATGCTGGTGACTCACGCCTGTAATCCTGCCTACTTAGGAGGCTGAGATTGAGGACTAAAGTTCAATACCAGCCTGGGAAGGAAAGTCTATAAGACTCTTCAGTTAACCACCAAAAAGCCAGAAGTAAAGCTGTAGCTCAAGTGGTAGAGCACTAGCCTTGAGCACAAAAGCTCAGAGATGGTGGCCAGACCCTGAGTTCAGGCCTGAGCACACACAAAAAATTGTGCCATCTTTCACCTGCTTCCATGTCCTTTCCTCCTCGACGCAAGTTTCAGCTGGTGTGCTTCTTTGCCGTGCTTTGACTGAGGGTTTGGAGGAAAGGGAGAGAAACCCTTGCTCCAGCATGGTTGACAAAGTCAGCAGCAAAAATGGGACAGGACAAGGAAGTTCCATACACTGAGGGGCAGGCAGAACTCTGGGTACCTGTAAGGGTCTGCACTTAACCTATAAATGTCTCCATGGTCAAGTATATTATGATAGTAGATAGCAATTTAAAAAAAAAACACCTGGTGCCAAGCATTTATTTTATGCCTGTAATCCCAGCTGCTCAGGAGGTGAAAATAGGAGGATGGTGGTTCAAAGGCAGCCTGGGAAAGAAGTATGAGAGACCCTGTCTGAAAAACAAAACTAAACTAAATGAAACGCAAAAGAATCAAGAGCATGACTCCTTGGGAGAGCACTTGTTTGCAAGCATAAGTCCTGAGCTCAACCCCTTGTCCCAAAAAACAAGAATCACCTTGCCAGGCACATATATATGGATAAGAAAGAGTAGAAGGAGGAGGATGGTATGGAGGTGGGGAGGAAAAGAGGAGAGTTCCCACAGACAGGAAAAAGGTTTTTTACTCTTCAGAGAAGGGTCCTGCATTTTTCCCTTTGCCTTTGGACCCTGAAAATGATGTAATATCTCAGCCTATAAATAAGTTGATATTTGGGGGACCTAAATACAAAAGAATCCTGGATAGCTAGGAATGGTGGTACATACCTGTAGTCTTAGTATTTGGGAGTCCAAGGCAGGAGATTACAAGCTCGGGGCCAGCCTGAGATATCCTATAAGACCCTATCTCAAAAAAAAAATAAATAAAAACAAAAATAGAAACAGGAACTGAAAAAACTGCTAGAAACACTATGATACCTTAAGAGAATAAGACATACATTCCCCTTGGGTGTTTGTAGCTTGGTGTCTCAGCAGTTTGCTTTCCCTAACAGCGCACAACTATATACATACTTCCCAGACTTCTGCAGCCTGTGAGCTCCTTGGACTTGGGGTGCTGGCAGGCAGACTATGGGTGGGGATAATGACAGATCACCACTTTTCTGGTCTCAAAGCCTTCCATTGAGAAGCCAGTAGATGGCAGGAAGCCCCTAGAATATGGTAGAGCCTTGAAGTGAAAGGAAGCTGGTTCTTGAATGATAGCACATGACCAGACCCCAGACATGACTGAGGAACAGGTCTTATTATGTATGTCCCTGAAATCTGGGGCTTGTTTGTTACAGATCCTGACTTAATCTGACTGCTACAGAGGGTTAAATGAGGTATGCCTATATAAAATGTTTGAGCTCACAGCGCTCACTCGTATGGTTGCCTAATATAGAGGGGAACCAATTCAACTAAGCATATTTTTAAAAAGATATGCTCATCTTCCAAAATGACTTCTTCACTTGCCTTATTCTCCCAGCATGTCTGTGAGTGAATAACTCATCTCAGAGACTAGCAGCTCAGCCAGAGCCAAAGGGGCTAGTAGCAAGATAAAAGCATGGCCCTAGGCTTACTGGCCTCTAGATTGTTCCTTCTTGTTTTCAGGGGATCCTCTGGGGTGAATCAATGTCTAAGATCAGCTAGGGTGGCTACCTGGCCTGAGGCTCAAAAAGAGTGAGTACCTAGCCTTGTTCTGAGGTTGTAGTAGCCTAGAATCTCATGCAGCCAGGCAGTAGATGCTCCTAGCCAGTGTCTTCTCCCCTCTCACCCATGACCAGCTAAATTGCACCTCACTGAGAAGCCAGCGCTGCACTGTGAACCTCAGAGGCAAAAACAACCTCCTCTATCTACATCTGGGGGTAACTGCTAGCTTAGCATCAAAAGTAGATATACAGAAGGGAAGGCCACAGGAAGGGCACTGAGAGACAGGTCCCCAGCCCCCATAGGACACTACCAAGATCCCAGACAGGTAAGCCTTTCATATCAGTTCCATGCTTTCTTATTTGTGCCAAGTATTTTCTGTCCCATGAACTGACTGTTGACGGTTATGCTTGGAAACCTGTTTCCATAGACAGATGAGAAAAGCAACACTTAGAGCAGTGCCTGAACTCCTAGATATAGGGACAGAATATCAGCTGTGACCTCTGACTCATCCATTTACCTATTCATCCTCACTTATTCATTCCCATTTAGTTTTCCGAGCCAGATGTTCTTCTAAGGGCTCTATACCTCTTTACAAACAACAACAACTATAATTTGTGTGTGATATGTTATCCAGGGGCTAGCACTCAGGGCCTAAGCATTTTTTGATCAAAGCTGGTACTCTACCACTTGAGATGTAGTTCTAATTCTGGATTTTTTTTGGTGGTTAATTAGAGATAAGAGTTGGCTTCAAACTGCAATCCTCAGATCTCAACCTCCTGAGTAGTTAGGATTACAGGCATAAGCCACCCGCACCTGGCCTACACCTCCTATTTAATCTTCTGGACAACCCTAAGAGAACTACTCTCCCATTTTACAGTTGTGGAAAGTGAGGCACAGGAATGCTCAATGACTTTCTTAATGTCCCAAAATAGTGCAGAGATTTGAACCTAAGAAGTGTGGCTGCATGTGCCCACTGTTATCCACCATATGTACCTATTTCTAAATGCTATTACCCGCCCCTGCACAATGCTCTCTCTGTCTTCAGGCTCTGTCCTCAGGTATGTTTAATATCTCTCCATATCAGTGTATATGGAGAAGTCTGTCCTTAATGAAAGTTGTCTTTCTGATGGAGGCATAGAATTCCATTGTGTATATATACCACATTTTCTTGATCCATTCATCTACTGAGGGGCATCTGGGTGGGTCCAAAACCTAACTATAATAAATAATGCTGCAATAAACATAGTTGTGCTGGTAGCTTTAGTGTGGTCTTGTTTGTAAACATTTGGGTAAATACCCAAAAGTGGGATTGCTGGGTCATAGGGGAGCTCTATATGAAGTTTTTTGAGGAACCTCCATACTGCTTTCCAAAGTGGTTGAACAAGTTTACACTCCCACCAACAATGAAGTAAGGTTCCCTTCTGTCCACATCCCCTCCAGCATCTGTTGTTATTAGAGTTCTTGATCATTGCCCCATTTGTTAGGAAATGGAAAGGCTTGGAAAAAATTATATTAAGTGAAGTAAGCCAGGCCCAAAGAAACATAGGTCCCATGGTTTCCCTTATTTGCAATATCTAGTATATGTATGAGTCAAGCAGAAAAGGTCAGATAATGTGATGTTAGGAAAATGAACCCTTAGATATGTATTTAAATGTTTTTTTCTTTCATGCATTTGTTTATAACGCATTTTTAAGATTACTTCTTTGTTGCTTTGTATGTCCCTCCCCCACAGTATAACCCCTGCTTTCACTATATTTGATGTCGGTATAATTTGTGGAGGAGATGGGGAAAAACAAATCATTTAAGGATACAGGTGGACCCGTTACAACAATGAGAAGTACAAGTTGTCATGTCAAAAATGAACTTTACAACTTTGGTGCGGGGAGGGGGGGGGGCTGTGGGAGTCTGGGAAGGGATGGGAAGGGTAAACAAAGGAGGAGGCTGCAATGCTTGATAAGAAATGTACTCATTATCTTGCCCATGTAATTGTAACCCCTTTGTACAGTATGTTCACAAAAAATAAAAATAAAATAAAAAAAGAAAGTTGTCTTGGGCTAAGGATGTTACTCAGCAGTGGAGTACTTGCCCAGCATGCATGAAGTACTGGGTTCCATCTCTAGCACTGAAAAATAAATAAGTATATAACAAACATAAACAGCCTCTATGGGTAGACTTTTGACTATTTCCCATCTTTTTTGACTGTGGTAAGATAGATTGGATGGATAGATAGATATCTACTATCTACCTATATCTATAGCTATGAAGTTTACCAACCATGGTTAGATGTATAGCTTGGTGTCAATGAGAACACTGCCATACAACCATCCCCATCATCCATCTTGAGACCTTTCATCTTCCCCTAAAGAAACTCCATACCATGAACATACTCCCCATTCCCACTGTCCCTAGAGCCTGACAACCACTGTTATACCTTCTACATCTATGAATTTGACTTTACCAGGTGTCTCATGTGAGCAGAGTTTGTGTGTTGTGTGTGTATGACAGAGAGAGAAAAAAGAGAGAGAGAGAGAGAGAAGCTGACATGTCTTCAATAATGCCAGTGAGTTTCACTGGCATTATCATTATTATGTCACAAGTATTTAAAGAAAATTAGCCAATAATGCCAATGTATCTGACATAATACAAAGAAACAATGCTATCTTTATGGGGGGAAAGTGAGCAACTGTGGGTGGTATAAGGAAGATTTGTTTGCTATCCACTGTTCTTTCTATACCTCTAGAAGTCTACATTTTGTTCATATATTGCCTTCTCAAAAAGTAAATATTATAGGTATGGCTAGGTGGGTAGCTCAGTGGTAGAGCACTTGCCTAGCATGCATGAGACCCAGCACTCCAAATTAACTAAGTAACTAACTAGTAAAAAAAACTAAACTAGGGAACTAACTAACTAAATAAATGTTACCATTAGAAAAACAGAAATTGGGTGCACGACATCTAAGCCTTCTATGACTCTTCTGGCATAGACCATTAACTGTGCAACAAAATCTATGCCATCTTCTTCCACAGCCAGGGAATGGTAACTGGCACATGGCTAACTCCTACCAGCATTTCCCAGCCTTCATTGCAGTTAGGTTTTTCCATGTGGCTGAGCCCCAAATAGCATCAGAGGCTAGGTGAGATGTGTCTTTTCCATTCCAGTGCCTTTTCCTCTATGCTTTCTGTCCACTTCTGAAAACTAGAGCAAGGATGTGGCTAGGGAATGGAAGCATGATGGAAAGAGCCTGGGTCCGCAAATGATCCTGTGGAATAAAGCCATTCGATCACCTGGAGCTTGTACTGTTACAGAAGAGGGAAAGGAACTTCTGTTGTATTTGGAGATCTTTCAGCTATAGCAGCTAGGATAACTCTAATAATATTACGCTAGGATACAGGAATCTGTCAGCTTTCAGGAATCTGAAAGGCTTTCTGGGGAAGAAAGAAATAACAGCCAAGATGGTTTCTGAGTCTTTTCTTCTGGTGTCCGGCAGTGTGCTAGCCCTTAGAGAGCTGAGTGTGTAGAATGGTGAGGGGTGGAGGAGGATTAAAAACATCTCCATTTTCAATGAAAATTCTTTGTCATCCTGATTTTGTTTGGACTCCAGACTGCAGTGACAACAGCCAGGGTCACAACTTTGTGCCTGACTCAGTTACTAAACAGCCTGGTCTTCTTGTGAAAGTCCCCTCACATCTTAGATTTGCATAGCTTTTAAATTAATGAAGAAGGAGAAAGGGAAGGAAGTGGGAAGCAAGACTCTCCAGGGCCCCTTCTGTCTAACAGTCCACCATGCCAGACCCTGCTTACAGGAAGACCAGGTTAAGGAGTTAGGTCTGATTCCCTGGGGGTGGGATACTTCCTAGACCCACAAGTTAAATGCTGGATGTAGAAGTGTCAGCAGGGACAGTTTGAAATTTCAGTCAGTCCTGCAAACAGGTGAAAAGGCAAACCCATCCCGGAACTGCAAAATTTCACATGCGAGAAAAATTGGGACCTAGTAGCAAGGCCTGTCACAGGCCAGGGAGCCTCCACATCATCTCAAAAGCTCAGGGAAACATCTCAACTTCAAACCACAGAACCTACTTATGCCTTGACTTGTCTAGGCTCAACCAGCTTCCTCCCTGCCTGGCTGAATGTGAAAATGTACTGCCTGACCCTCGGGAATAACTGGCTCCAGCTACAAAGCAGTAGGGCTATAAGGCTGTGTACTCTACCCGATTTCCCAGCTTGGAGAACGGGGACAAAGGGCAGTTCGATGACTGGAATAATGCATGAGTTCACTGATTTCAAAAGCAGCCAGTGTCTCCATTGAGCTGCCCTCTGAACCTGCCTGAACCTCAGTATGGAGCCGGGGGAGGACTGGATCCCACAGGTTTCTAGGGGACAGGACCCACCCCAGGACCCAGAGGGAGAGCAACTGCCCAGGCCCTGCCCCCCTCCCCCCAGTTTGGCTCCCTCCACTTCTTCCCCTCTTCCTCCTTCCAAGCTGCTTCTCCAAATCTCCTAAGGCAGCAAAGACAGAGCCTATTTAAAACAACCTCCAGAAGGTAATTAAACAGAGCCTGAAGGGGATCCTTCTGTAAGGAAAAGGATGCCTCCATCAAACAAACAAAAAACTTCCTAATTTATCAGTTGGGCTTATCGCATTATATCTTAACATTAATTTTATTGTCATGGTGATGCCAAGGTAATATGTACCTATACCAGTTTGTATGGGGTGAGGGCACCCTCCAATTCTATAGCCATCAGAAAGGGGGTGGGGATTGTCACCTGCCTCTGCATGGCATACAGTAGCAGTTGTGATAGTATCCATGAAGCTCCTCTCTAGTGAGAGCTGCACCCAGTTTTGAGTTCCAAATCTCCCACTTGGTGGCCTTATGACTTGGGGCAACTTACTTAATCTTTCTGAGCCTTCACCTCCTCATTTGTAATATGAGGATATAAATATTGTGAAAATAGTTCATTATTTAGTGAACAAATACTGCTTAAGTATCCACTATGTGTTAAGCACTGTTTTAGGCAATAAAGAAACATCAGTGGGAAAAAGAAAAAAAAAACGAGACAAAAAGCTTTTGTGGAGCATATGGTCTAAGTAAGCAATGAAAATAATAAAAAGTAAATTCTCTGATATGTTAGAAGGATAAACACTTCAGCAAACATGGAAAAGTAGGCCAGGGTAAAAGAACAAGGAGTATGTGGAGGTAGCATGGACAGAAATTATAGCACCTGGATGGTTAGGGTGAGTCTCAGGTGAACTGAAGGAAGTAGCGAGGCCTGACGATATCCGGTGGGAGATTGTTCATGGCAAAGGCCATGAGGCAAAAGTAAGCCTGCCTGACACGTTTGAGAGACAGCTGGGAGGCGGTGTGGCCAGAGCAGACTGAATAAGAAAAAGGAGTAGGAGACCAGGTCAGAGAAGAATGAGGACTTACAGGCCTGTGGAGGACTGTGGTTTTACTCAGAGTGGAAAAGCAGAAACTATTGTTTCTGCTACCCAGAATCTCAGTGTGGTTTAATGGGTCCTTCCCCATTCTACCAAGGGGACTTTGGGCAAGAGAGACACTTCCAGTTGTCATGTCTGGGGAGGGCTTGTTATTGGCATCTAGTGGGTAGAAGACAAAGATGCAAGCTGCAGTGCACAGCAAAGAAGTACTCAGCTCTAAATGCCAGTGGTGCCAAGGGTGGGGTACCCTAGAGCAGAGGGCAAACAGCATGATATGTGTTCACAGGTCACTGTGACTACTGTACTGGGAATGGACAAAGAAATCCAGGTAGAATGGAAGCCTCCACCATGACCCAGCCCAGAGATGTGTCTAGAGCACCCAGCACAATGCCTGAAACTGCATACGCATGCCTCGGCTAGTAGGCTAACACCTCTCTGTGTTAATTGGAAATACCAAGCTGGCGCTGGCCCAAAGGATCCCAAAGCCTGAAGCCAGGAGGTTGGGTAAGACCAGTGGCTAGCCTTCCCTCTGGCATTTCTAATAATCTGACTCCCACAGAAGATTTGGGGTACAAGTACTTTTAAGCCTCTTGTACTTGCTCTGCCACTTCCAAACTCAGCTGACCCCAGTTTTTTTTTTTCTGCCAGTGGGAGAAGACTTGTCAAATCTCTTCCATCGCAGTCACCCCTTCTTCTTGGTGGCTGTGGACAAAAATCCGTCCTACACGGGGGCTCTGAGCTGCTACTGTGTTACTCTGGTACAGAAATGGGTAGCTGGCAAAGGCTGGCTGTTTATCCATCATCACTTCTACAGAATGTGGAATGATGGAAGAACCCCACTCACGAGTCTACATTGTGCCCATAAACATGCTTGCCACTCCTGGAAGCTATTCCAGTAACTTCCAGGCTGGTTTCTATAATTGTGCTTCCTCTTCTAGCCCATCCCAGCACTGCCACCAGGCCCCACCTCCACACTACTCCTTTGCTCAAGAGCGCTCAATAGTTCCCTCTTGCCCCACAGGACACAGCAACAGTGTCTCTACGGGGCTTCGAAAGACTTTCACAATCTACCTGGTAACCTTCCAACTTGTCTACTTCCTCTCGGCTCATCATTCCACCTCTTTATCTCTGTTTCTCTGTCTCTATCCCTCCCTTTCCACATGTCCCCCACTGCATTCTATATCTCAGCTTTTGTCTGTGACTTACAGGGTATGTCCCTTGCCCTGGATCCAATAGGCTGTCTCAGATCCTTGTCTCACCACATACTGGCTATGTGATTCCTGAGTCGCAGTTTTCTTGCCTATAAAATGGGGTTGGTAGAAGTACCCACCAAATAGATTTCTATTAGCTTAACTGAGATAATTGGTATAAAGTGCTAACACTTGGAGGCTGGGAAGGTGGCTCAGTGGTAGAGTGCTTGCCTTGCATGCATGAGGCCCTGGGTTCGATTCCTCAGCACCACATAAGCAAAAAGAAAAA